>NC_052031.1:71806299-72161041 GCF_015832195.1 Motacilla alba alba
TCCTCCTCCTCTTCTTCCTCTTCCTCTTCCTCCTCCTCCCTGTCAAATCTGGGTCAGAAGTGTGTGTGTGTGCGTGCCTGTGCGCGTGGCTGGCAAGGAAGGAAGTGGGGAGTTTTTCTGTTAACCCCAACAAGCATTTCCTTTCAAGAGAGGACTTCTCTTCATCAGTTGCACACCATACTGAGTCTTTGAGCAAGTGCCAAATTTGTACTAAAGCGCTGAACTAGTCCAATTTGCTTTTTTTAGGTTGGTCTCTTCTCCTTTTGTTTTTCTTCGGCTTTTCATTTGCTTCTTGCTCTGTCTCAAGTTAGGACAGTGTTATATCTTAGACAATCCCTTGAAGAACCTGATATACCAGCAGCTGGTGAGATTAGACATATATTTTTGCTTTTGCTTTTGCTTTTTAAAGGAAACTGTAGGTGCTGTTCTCAGGTGAAAAAAAAAAAAAGAGAGAGAGAGACATAAGAAATTTAGAGAAAAAATATTTTATGGTCTTGGATTTTCATGTGTGCGTGTTTATGGTACTAATAAGAATAATCTTGGACTATCATGAGCAAAAAGCATGTTCCAGAATGAAGTCCTGCACCCTCCAAGTGACTTGGTCTGTAAGAAACCTTTACTTTTGGTTTGCACTTCAAGTGGCAGCATAAACAACATAAAAGGCTTGTCCAAAATGTGGTTTGTTCTGCACAGGACACAGCAATGGAAATGTTACCAAGTGCTGAGCGTAATTAAGTTACCACCAACCGGGCCCAGTTCTGATGAACTCGTCCCTTCAGGGTGGCTGAGTACTGATTTCTGATTCAAAAGGCAATTTTTTTTTTTCACTGACTTCTTTTTCTCCTGCGCACTGGCAGAAATTCTTCTTTTATCAGTGGGATGTTTGTGTGGGAAGGCAGGCTGATAGCTGTGAGGAGATTCCTGTATTCCACGTGGGGTTACGAGAGCTCAGACCAGTGCAGCGCTGAGTTTCCCTTGCTGCTCTCTCGCAGCTGAAGAACCATTCTCCTTGCTAAACTGTTTGCAGCCCTGCTGCAGAGCACTGCCTTGCTTGGGCAGCTCTGCCTGCCCCGGGCAGCCGCAGCGTGAGGAAGGTGTCTGGGGGCTGCTCTGTGCCCTGCAAAGGAAGGTCTTGGCATCGCGCTGAGGCAAAACCCTTCCTCTGAACTGTTTCTTCAGCTGAGGAAGCCAACTTCGTGTTGCTTCCTGGTACATTCCTGCTCCCAGAGGGAGCTGCACTGCTGCCGTTATCAGCTCTGACTTGTACAGCTGGCCCCACACACCTTAGTGGCAGCGAGACCCCGGCCCAAGCACGCCCCAGAGCCCTGCTCAGCGCTGGCTGGCAGCCCTGGTTTGCAGGCAGTCCCTCCATCAGGCAGATTCGACCCTTGGTGCCGGTGCAGGACGATGAACAGGACAGGTAGGAGGGGGGGAATGCCTTTCTTTGCCTCTTGAAATCCCACTTGAAGTGGAACTTGACCTCTGCAGACCTCGTGCAAAGCAAAAAGCAAATGCATTGGACACTTAGGACAATACTCCCGTGTTTGGGCATGTGACAGTTCTACCCTGCTACATCTCTTTTCTTTTTTCTGTTTTCCCCGTTTTGATTTCCACCTCTGCTTTGGAAACTTCTTTTCTGTTTTCTCTCTCTCAGAAGATTTGCTCTGAAATCATGCTTGGAGTAGCTGATCATATCCTCCATGTCAGAGAGGGTTCTTTTTTGTTTGTATTTTATGACTGTGTTGGGTTTTTTTCTTCAGTTGAACTGCCTCTTCTTGCTAGTGTTGAATGGTAATTATAATAATAATAATAATGGTCAGCTGTTCCCAGATTAGTAAATTATGTATAATTTATTTACACCCCCCCCTTTTTTAACTTTATTTTATTCTGTTCTAATTTGGCAGTGCAGCAAATGAAGCTGTTAGGCTATTTAAAATGGATACCCCTCCCCACCTTACCTTTTTATATATATATAAATATATATATATATACATATGAAAACAAATCGCTTCTTCTTCTGCTCACACCATTTCTCTTTCTTTTATTTTAATTTTGGCCCCAGCCATGTCAACTTCTGATGTTTATTATGATGGAGTGAATTAATGGGAGTGTTGTTTTCAATCTTAATTAACTTCTGCTCTCTCATCACTCATTTTAGTTATTTAATTACACCAGTCATCTAGAGCCAATTTTTTTGAAGCACTCTGTTTGGATAAGAAGGAAAAAAAAATAGACAATTGTTTTTATATCATTATTATGTACAATGTGAAAACAGATATTTGCTCCTTTTTATTTTATTTTTTTTAAACTTTTAAATTTGTTCCCTGTCTTTGTGAACAAATTACTTCTGACTCTTGTGGGTTCGCCTCACATTTGCTGGATGCTTGGTTTCCACCGCAGTCGAGACTCTCTGGTTTAATTGTGTCACTTTGGGCCACCAGGATACTTTGTTTTAGCTCCAGGTAGGTGCCACGCCGCCAGGTAGGAGCGAGCCTTGGGCTGGCAGGGCTCCGTGGGAAGGGGCCCTTGGGCTCCAGTGGGACCAGGCTCCAGCCCGGAATTCCCTGGGAGAGGCTGCTGGGGGCAGCCGGGGGCACCAGGGATGGGCAGTGCCTGCTGTCCCTGGGCTCCAGGGATGGGCAGTGCCTGCTGTCCCTGGGCTCCAGGGATGGGCAGTGCCAGCTGTGCCCATCCTGCTGTCCCCATCCTGGTGTCCCCAGCCTGTGTCCATGGGCTCCAGGGGTGGGACAGTGCCTGCTGTGCCCAGCCTGGTGTCCCTGGGCACAGTGGGGCAGTGCCAGCTGTGCCCAGCCTGTGTCCATGGGCTCCAGGGATGGGCAGTGCCAGCTGTGCCCATCCTGCTGTCCCCAGCCTGTGTCCATGGGCACCAGGGGTGACGCAGTGCCTGGTGTCCCCAGCCTGGTGTCCCTGGGCTCCAGGGATGGCCAGTGCCTGCTGTGCCCATCCTGCTGTCCCCAGCCTGGTGTCCCCAGCCTGGTGTCCCTGGGCACTGGGGATGGGCAGTGCCTGCTGTCCCCAGCCCGCTGTCCCTGGCACAGTGGGGTCACTCAAAGCCCTCCCCGGAGCCCCCAGCTGTCCCCCCTGCCCCAGCCAGGGCTGGCTGTGCTCTGTGCACGTTCCCTTGGAGAGGCTGTGTCCTCCCCTGGGGCTGTGGGAACGGGCTGCTGTAGCAGACTGCCCCCCCTCCTCCACCTTTGCCATGCAGAAATCTTAAAAAGGAAAAAAATAATAAACAGAGGCCAAAAGATGAAGACGTAATTTTGTTAAAAATGGCTCTGGGGTTCCAAACCAGCAAAATGCTTAGTGCCCATGCTGATGTTTTCTTAGGTCCAAGGATGAGCACCCACAAATCCTTCAGCAGCAGAAGACCAGATTTGAAAATAGGGTACTGTTTGTCCCTCTTGAATTTTCTGGGGAAAAAAAAAAACTAAAAAACAAAAAATCAAAATATGCATTTATAAAAATAATCTTCTTTCCTTGTTTCTTTTTTTTCCCCCTGGGCTCTGTGCCCTGGAGCACGTAGGAAAACCAGGTTAGAAGAGATAGGGTTTGTTAACCTCGCAGCTCACCGGGGCCCTGCTGCCAGGGTGGGCTCTGTTCCCCTCTTCCCTGGGAAGCTGGCGAGGCAGGAGGTCCTGGGGAGCTGCCCGGGGGTGGAAGGCCAGCTCCTCCTCAGTGGGGGCAGCCACCAGCACCCTGGGAGCTTGAGAAAGAGCAGCTCCAGCAGTGGGGAAAAGGGGGAAAGAAAGGGAAAAAACTGAGGCACTTGCTTCTAAGCTCAATTAAATAACACAGAGTATATCCTTTTTTCCATTTATTCATGCCTTATATTAGTAAAATAGGATTTTTAAGTGCATTTAACATCTTTATCTAACCGTTCCGCTATATTAATCAGGCCCCCAGAAAAGAACACTAGCTATTATTATAGCATTTAATTAGTTTTGTAACCAAATCCTCTTATTATGAATGCATATGGAAGAAATTCTTTCTTCGAAGACATTATTTCAAAGATTTGGTTACTGCAGTAGACTGTCTTTAATTAAATCATTTTTTAGAAAGTAAATTGTCTTTAACCTTTTTACAGCACATTTTCAGAGCTTTTTCTTTTTAATCCAAAGAGATGAGCTGTTATTGTCCCCGAAGAAGCCTCTGACATCACATTTGTAACATCAGAAATAATTCTACTCCGTGGAAATGTAGGTCTTCCTGAGCAAGAATTCATCTGCTGCGAGGAGAGGCAGCTGTGTGCCATCAGGGCACGACGTGTGGCATAGGAAGTTTCTTTGTCTGACCACTTCTCGGTAGAACCGTCCCTTCCATTTTGCAAATAACTGTGTAATTCACTAGATGTGGATTCAAGTGTATCCTCAATTCACAGGGCATGGGCTGTCTGTTTAGCTTGGTTTATATTTACATTTTTTCGACTTTATCTTAACTTGTCAGTTTCCCAGATTGAAGAACGTGTCAAGTTCGTTTTTTCTACTGACTGATTTCTCTACTCCCCAGTGTTTTTTGTCACTGGTTTGCTGAAACAGTATTTATATAGCTCCATTGGCTCTAAAGCTCTTACTCCTTCTAACGTTTTGGATTTTACAAGTGAAATGAAAATAGAAAAGAAATAGAGACAATCAAATGCCTGGAGCTTAAAACAAAGTATGTGCAACCTACCATCTCACTTGAAATTTAATAAAAGAAATAATTATGTAAATATAACATAGAGTTATAGATTTATATTTTGTTCATAACACATAGTGTAATATAAGTTGTATATTTTCATGTTTTGGTTTTATGTTATCATTCATGCCACAATAAATGAAAAAAACCAGGAGTTGATGTACTCTTTAAAAAAAACACGATGTGGATCGCCACCATCCTGGGTTTTTGGTTTTGGGTTTTGGGTTTTTTGTTTCTTTTGCATTCCCCTTTTTCAGTATTACTGCCCTGCAAGGCACCAATAAAACAGCAAATGTGTTCTTTACCTACCCTGTGGTCTGTCCCACTTCTTACAGCAAGGGCGTGCTGGCCAACCTGCCTGCCGAGAGAGCAGAGCAGCTGGGCTCCGGCGGCAGAAAATGAGGTTTACACTCGGCCTGCTCCAGGGTTCAGGAATCTCTCAAACCACGGGCCAGAGCGGCCAGCCCAGCTCTCAGACCCTGGTGCTAGAGCAGCGGGAGGAGCTGCTCCTGAGCGGAGCGGCCAGGGCAGCTCGATGGGCAGGGGCAGAGGTTTGGCCGTGCCCCCTGCCCAGGCTGGGGTCTCCCTGAGCCTGCTGTGCTCAGGGAATACCCAATTATAAACACCAGTGACACCGAGCTGGGGAAAAAATAGCTCTGCTCAGAGCTAGTCAAAATGTCCCAACATGCTGCCTAAACAGTTCATGGAGTTTTGACAGCAGCATATGGCACCAAGTGGGATGAAATGAATTTGTACCTGGTTTTGACAGTAAGTTATTCTGATGGGTGCTTACTCTCAAGTGCCTACGGCTTGACAGATGCCACTCTGTGGTTCCAGATTTCCTGAAGGGAAAAGGCAATATTTGGGGAAGCAGGAGGTAGCTGGTGGAGATCCTGTGAACCCGTCCCCACCGCTTTGGTTTGCCAGGCTGTGCTCTGTGCTCCTCCTGGGAGTGAGGTGGCACCTGGAACTTCCCCACACCAAGCAGAGACCTGCTCTGGCAGCTCCCCGATGCAGCCAAGAGCACCTGCAGAGCGCCTGGCCAGTGGGGTGGAAACGGGCTCGAGAGGAGCCGTGCGAGGGAGGCTCAGGCCAGCAAAGGTCAGAATGGTTTCACTCCTCAGAATCCCTTTTTCTGGCACTGGCAGTGGCGTGAGGAAGGGAGCCCCTCTCTGGTGCCATGGCACACACTGCCCGCCTGGATCAGCAGGTGAGCTCTTCCCACCACCCTACACAGAGGTGGAGTGACTCAGAACTTTTCTCTTTTTTCTTTCTTTTTTTTTTTTCCTTTTTTGTTTTCCTTTTTGGTGGGGCTGGCACCTGACAGAAGCAACAGTGTTCCCTAAACCCGTGGTGGAAAAATGTCAAGGAGAACCTGAGACAATCTAAGCTGAAGATACATCTAAACCGCAATATGTCTGGATAAGGCTGGGCTTTGCAAAACCAGGAATGACAACTAGTTAAACCCTAAGTATGCAGCTGAAGTGAGAAAAGTTTCTAGTGTCCTTAAGTGATACTGCCCAGCCTTGGGAGCGGTACAAGTTCTCTCCCTAGACAAGTTGTGAGGGGGTTTTGCTTGTTGGGTTTTTTTTTTTTAATTTTTTTTTCAAAAACTTCTAAACCATTCCAGCAATTGCCTGTAGCAGGAAGGAAGAAAATGAGGATAATTATGACATTAGACTATTTTAAAAAGAAAGACGTGTGACAATTAGCGCATTCCTCCCAAGAAGGGAACAAGCAGGCTCTGTGTGTGTAGGAGAGTGAAAAGACCCCCCGCAGGAGGCAGGAAAGGTTATGGGAAGCGTATGTGCCTCACGAGGAGCTCAGCACTGGGGCTCTGGCAGCGCTGAGAACAGGGGCAGGGGAGCCTGTCAGTACGCTCCCGGTTAATAAATATTCAGCAATGCTCGGGGAAAGCGACGTGGGAGAGGAGCAGGCAGCGTCTGTCGGGCCAGCCAGTGGAGAGCAGTTCTGCAGAGGTACAGACAATCCTTCGAACACATTTATCTGAGGAATCTGCTGCCTGAGACCAGCGAGAGACTGGGAGCAGCTCATTGCAGTCCCCGGGATGCTCTGCTGGTGTTCCAGTGGCACTTCGGCCCTGCAGTCAGAGATCCTTGCAAGGGAATCACAAATACAGGAAAAAGAAAGGAGCACTGCAGCATCCTTGGCCGAACTCAGGAAGGCTGCTGGTGTGGGCAGCCCCGAGAGCATCAGCTGTGCCCCAGCTGCAGCACATCCCTGCTGCAGCAGCTGTGCAGGGTGGCAGCCTGCCCTCCTGCTCTGGGATGGGTTGGCAGGGCTCTGCAGCAGCTCCTGAGCGCTCCTCTCTAGTGAGTAAACGTGATCTAAGTCCATGCAGGAGAAATCCTGCAGCTTCCCAGGTGTGATTTGGAGCTGCTGCTGTCCAGCCTTCAGTCATGCAAATATTGCATTTATCACTGCAGTGGCACTGCTCAGGGGGTCACAGTTCCCAGTGCCCATTCACAGCCGTGGAGCTCCCACCTCTCCTCACCCCACATCTGGCCTGGCCACTTGGCAATCCAGCCCTGGGATTTTGAGGTTGGTTATTTGCAGATTTGCAAGCATTTACCTTTCAGGACGCTTCTAAACTTGCTGTCAGAGGCAGCATACTTCGACCAAAATCAGGCATACCCTTCACCCCTTCCTTGTGGAGGCCAGGTCTTTAGGAGAGGTTAAAGCCACACCAAAATGCACCTCTCCACAAAAACCTGAAATGCTTCAAGCAGGGAGCCTTCCAGTAGAGCTGGGCCTAAAGGACACTAGAATGGTACACACATCCTTGAAAACCTAATTAAGAGCAGGAATCAGCACACACTCTGCCAGCCCTGTGTGGCAATTCAAATTTGAATGGCTTTTGAGAGAAGTTAGCCTTGGTTTGAATCCCCACTGTGAGTTCAGTCTTAGTTTGCCCTGGCAGGAGGGAGGGAGGGGGGCTGCTGTGTCCCCAGATGTGTGTGACTGCTGGCAGGGGCACAGCTGTACCATAAGGACCCTTTTCAGTGCAATGGTCACCCTGGACAGTGCTGCTGGTCACTTCAGGCAGTGACAAGTGCTGCAGGGCTGGGTGGGTGTGAGATGGAGCTGTGCAGAGGGCAATGGTCACCCTGGACAGCCCTGCTGGTCACTTCAGGCAGTCCTGGTGCTCCGGGCTGGGTGGGTGTCAGGGCTGGGTGGGTGCCAGCCCAGCTGAAGGAGCTGTGCAGAGCTCAGAGGGGCTGCCTGAGGACGGGGCTCAAGCTAAGCCCTGCACAGCCCCTCCTCTGCCCCCCAGAGCATCCCCCCACGGGGATTTGTGTCACTTTAACTTCACACTATCAGCACAGCCTCCACAGGCGCTGAATGCCTCACCCAGCACGGATAAATCAATGCCTCCCCTTGTATTTAACAGAGATATGACTTAAATACAGTGAGTAAATCAAAGTAATTATTTAAAATTAAAATGATTTAAGGGAGTTAATCTGGGAGCATGGCAGGCTGGTTACAGAAGCGGCTGAGATGCAGGACTTCAGCAGCTATTCCTGACTCTGTCAGGGACTTGCTCCAGAACTTCAGGAAAATTACTCAGCCCATCTCTAAGACTGCTATAATAATGCCTACTTCAAAGGGGTGTTATGAGGTTTAATTCATTAATGCCTGCAAAGCACTTTGAGATCTTTGGATTAAAGGCACTACAGTGCAAAGTATTATTAGCTACAGGAAAAGCTCTCAGACAAGCATGGCATTAAGTGTCTGCAGTTTAAAAAAATAGGAAGAAAAAAAAACCCAAAGATGAGCAAATTGTGGGTGGTTTGGGTTTGTTTTTTTCTCTGTGGCCAGGTTTCCATTAGTCAGATCTGTGCTTTGCTGTACCAGACAGGGATGGTACAGCTCAGGGTCTGATTTCCTTGTCGCTTCTCGAGCTCCCATATTTTTAACACAACTGTTTGGATTTGGGGCTTCTTTCAGGGGCTTCATTTTATCAAAATCCAGCTTTTGTGCATCAAAAGCCTATTCAACTTCCCTCTAAGGATATATTTACCCACTGAGTTAAACAAGAAGTAGAAAATAATTTTCCTTTGTATTGACAACTTAAGGGTTTTTTTTAATTCAGTTTGTGCATTCACTTTCCCAATGAAAAGTCTATTCCATTTGATTTTAAAGGGCTAAGATTTTCAATACTGGTAATTATCTGGAACCCAGAGGGATTTTTTTATCACAAAACGGGGTCTTTTTAATTATCTCTAGTGGAGCTGATCCACCTACTGTGAGTGTAATTGCAAACAGACAAATTGGGACTGACACCCAGAAATGGACTAAATGGAGGAATTTCTTTTAGTGACTGCCTTGCTCCCAAGTATGAATTTATTTCTGATGTGAAGTTTCAAGAGCAAACAGCCAAAGGTAGCAGGTTGTTTCTGCAGGTCCAGGTTTAAATCTCGTCTGATCCCATTCTCTGGTGCCTGTGCATCAGTCCCCCAGGGCAGGGATCTGCAGGGTTTCTCCCATCAAACCCAGGCAGCAAGGGTGAGGATACAAGAAAGGTTCCCAAACAATGTGCTGAGGAACGCTCAGAGCTGTCACATCTGCCTTGTTACCTGAATTCATACGGATCTTACTTCTTTCTTATTCTTTATACTTTCGAAACTTTTCAAGTGGAACTTATTGGCTTAAAAATAAATATAACCAACAGCCCACCCTCGCCCCCCCTTAATGAAAAGACAGCAGCACAACAGCTCAGAATTTTATTTTTTTTTAAAGCATTTCTGACTGCAGTGAGGGAAACCTTTAAACTTCACTTTGTTTCTGGTCCCATTGAAAGAGAAGACAGAGGAAGTGAAGTATAAGTGATTCTGGCTCCCAGAGATGCTTTGTTTCTCTTCTGATAGAATCTGAAACTTCATGTAGGTGGTGGGTAGAGCCATGGTAACCTGCTTTCTTCTGACTGAATGAGGAGGGTCAAGATATTATCGTATCAAGGAAGAAGAAATTACATGGGCATTCCCCCCAGACAATAAAGATGGTTCTGACAGCATGATCAAAACAACTGGATAACTTTTTTCTTTTCTTACAGACACACCAATGTTTAAATGACAGCTGAAAGCAGATGATGGACTAAACACATTATTCTCTGTTCCATGTACTTTTTTATAATGGAAGTATATCTTGAAGACTATATTCAAGTTGATCAAATAATAAGTCAATTTGTCAATAAAACAGATTAGGCAACCTGTCTGCTGAGATGATATCTGTCAAACAACATATTTTTGTTAGCACAATTTGGAAGCAAATGCCTTCACAAAATACAATGCATAAAAAACCCTCAATGCCACTTTGAAGTTTATTGAAACAGAGTTCTGCCTTGTTTCAGCTACAGGCATTTAGGCTTTCTTAAACTTTTACTAGCTAGCTAACAAACCGCAGTTGGGAAAGGACTGGAAGCAAGCGCTCCTGGCCTGGTGGGCCCTGTCTGCTGCCAGGATCCGGATTTATTCCCCAGTCTCCGGGTTGGTGCAGGGTATTTCCATTTCCCCACTCCTGCTTTTCCTGCATCCCCCCGTTTTCCCTGCTGTGCTCAGTGCCGAGGCAGTTCAGCAGCTGATGTGCCCTGTCACACACGACACCGGGCAGGCTCAGGCAGGTGCTCTGGCACGGAAAAGCCTCCCTGGGACATGCTGGGCCCTGAGCTGCTCAGAGTCAGAGCAGGGCTCTCTCAGCTGGCCCTGGGTGACAAAGAGCGCGACAGAAAGCGCCCCAAAGGAAGCACTGCCCTGCACGGGGCACAGAGCGATCGAACACGAGCCGCGAGGAGGTGACCGCTCAGGACTGCTGGAAATGCACACTGAGACTCTGAGAGCCTGAGCTGCCCAATCCAAGCTCAAAGCAGTGCCTGGAAAAGGCCGGAATACCTTCACTCTGAGCGTGGGGAAGCCCGGAGTGGCCAGCCTCAGATGTCAGGGGGTTTGCCAGGTGAGCTTTGATCCAGCTGGCTCAGTTTGTGGGGGTTTCTCCCGCTGCTCCCTGTGCCAATGCCAGGGAACACGGGGCTGGCTCGGGAACTCAGATTCCCCTTTCCCGGCTGGGGGAAACTGCTCATGTGCACTAATGGATAGGCCGGTAGTTCCAACAGAGCTGGTCTGGGTTTGATTTGTGTTTTGTTGGTTTGTTTTGGTTTTTTTAGCAGAGCCTGGGAAGTATTTTGTTGCTCAGCTCTCTGATGCAAAGGCTGAGGGAAACTGAAGCTGCTCCGAAGTGTGAACAGGCTGTAGCAGGAGGATCAGCTGTGCTGCCTGAAAACCAAGCAAACAAACAAAATGAGGGACTAAATCCTGACTCAGATTTAAGGACTTTCCCACCCAAGCTTGACTCCACTGATTCAGGCTGCTGTTAAGAATTAATGGACTAATTTGCAATTGTCCTCAACATTGCATCAACACCCCATGGGACAGAGGAGCTTCCATTCAGAAAAATCTTTCCAAAATCTCCAAATGTGGAAAGTGTATTCTGAAAGGTATGGATTGTTAAAAAAATAATAAAGCTGTGTGGAAAATGTTTAAAAGCAGCAGTGGAAAGAGATGGGTATTAGGAAAAAAAAAGAAGTCCAAAAACCCCTGTCAAAAATGTATGTCAAAACATTCCTTTTTGCAGTGAAATTATTGTGAAAGTCAAAGATCTTCCCGTGAAGTCTGCTGAGGAGCTCATTGAAGTCCTTGTAGTGGAAGTGCCCATTCACAGAGTGACTGGCACACCTGGGAGGAACCTGAGCCTCCCATTTATTTCTCCAACCCCCGGAGTTTATGTGATCACATGGTGGTGTCAGGAATGCTGAATTATGCACCCAGTCCTACAAACCTTGGAGCGTGAGATAGCCAGCAATCTACTCTCATTCAGAATAATTCCAAATAGTTTGGCACGTCTCCACATTGTAAGTAACCAGTGTTACCCCTAGCAATTGCTCTTTAAAGCAAAAACATGTGCAAAATGTCTTCATTCAGCCTAGTAGTATCATATGTCAATCAGATTCAGGATGCAGAACTGGCCAGCAATATCCTAAAAAAAAAAAGAAATCATCTCTCTTGTTTGAATCACTTTGAATTAACTTGACTCTGTCATGTTACTGGCAAGAATATTCTCTCTTGAGCATCTGATTTCTAATTTTTTATCTTTTTTTTTTTTTCTTGGTTTTTGGTCTTGGTCTTTGGATTTGTCTGCAAGTTCCAAGGATCTGGTTGAAGATTTACAAGACCAGCTCAGCCTGGGGCTCTGGCAAGCAATGGAACAGTGGCCACTGTGCACTGGGGCTTGCTGACACCATCCAGAACCTCTGCAAGTTTGTAACTAAGCAGTAGTTTGTTCTACAGAAACAACAATTTGTGGATTTATGCAAGCAGAAATGACAGGCATTTATGACATTTGTGTGTGTATGATATACTTACATTTAAGTGGCATTAGCTCTTTGCTTTGTGTCATAATGATGGCATTGACACATTAAGCTAAAGCCAGAGAAAGACAATATTGATCTAAAATCCTATCAGATCCTCAGATTTCTTCTTTTTAACGAAAAAAGTGAGCTGTTTTGCTTTTGACCTTAGCAGCCAGGTCTTCTGCTTCCCTGCTGCACAAAGAAATGGCACTGCTGACACCTGATGCTAACACGAGGCAAATCCCAAATATCTACACACAGCATTTGGCATCATTTCCCTGGGATTCCCCTGAAGAGTTTCTCTGCTCCCAAACCCAGTTCTCCTACTTTTTCTCTCTGCCCTAGATGACTGTGTTAGGATTCACAGATGTACAGAGAATAACACAAATTTTACAGAGTTTCTTCTGGGTTTGAGGAAAGGGCACGGCCCCACTGAGCCACCTCTTCCCAGCAGAGCAGGGACAGCCACTGGGACCCTCAGAGGGAAATGAATGCTGCTGCAGTTCACCAGAAATCAGTAAATGTTCTATTTTTAGTGTGCCTCCAGCCACCACGATGCTTTCATGATCCTCAGCATGAAATATTTGTGTGGGCTGCTGGGGCCAGGGTGTCAGTGGGGCGGGTGACACACCACGGCGCTGCTGTGCCAGGAGTCACCTCCACCGTGCCCGTGGCAGGGACAGGCCAAGGGCAGCACACACACAGCCCACACAGAGCTGCAAAATGAACTATCCCAGTGCTGGGAGCGGGTCAGGTGTGTGTGCTGTCCCCAGACAGGCTGCTGCGAGCCTGGGGCACGCTGGCAGCAGCAAAGCTCCCCAAACAGGATTGTCTGTGCCAACTGGGCTTCTCCTCGTGCCCTATTTATACTTCGTGTCCAACTACATGTTTTGTGCTGTTCTTCCTTCCTGTGGCCCTGGCTCAGCACAGAGACACAGATGTGTGACTTCCACACAAATCTGAGGCCAGCATTCCCCTTGTGGCTGCAAGCCCGTCTCGTGGCTCTACTGGGACCCACGGTGACAGCCCCACCACCCTGGCACTGTACCACCCCTTCCTTGGGCACAGGGGCTGCCTCCCCCTGCCACGCCTGGCTGGGTAACTCAAATTCTCCTCAGCTCCTGGCTGTGGAACTTGCACTCTTCTCTGCTGTTTGCTGGGTAGCTTGCACTCTTCTCAGCTCCTGGCTGGGTAGCTTGCACTCTTCTCGGCTGTTTGCTGTCCTCAGGTCTCTGGGAGGTCAGAGGCAGGGTGAGCACCATTTTGCTGTGAATTCACAGGCAATGAAAGGTAACAATTTTGGCCACTTTCAGGCACACAGGTGGGTAAGCCCCAGAGCTGCCTGCCGGTTAGAGCAGTTCAGGTCTGCCAGCTGCTGCCCCAGCAGGAAGCCTTTCAGCAGGCAGGGGAAGACCCAGGGCAGAAATGGGGGCTGTGAGCCAGAGCAAATCCTGCCTCTTCTGTCAAGAACAGCTCAGGTGGGTCAGGCATCCAGAGTCCGCTTTCTTGATTCCTGGTTCTTCCACCTGCTGGAAACCTTCTCCTCCCACACCCACTGTGACCACGCTCTGCCAAGGCAGGCACAAATCCTTCTTTCACCCCTCAGCAGGCAGCAGATCAGCCCCACTGCTTTAGTGGCATTGGGGGAACATTATTTACCTTCCAAAGTTATTGAATTTGCTGTTCCTCGATGCTGAACGGCTCCTTGTAATTGTTACCAGGAGATGACGTCACTGAAACTGATTTTTGTGTCGTTGTGCTCACCCAAGGTAAATATGGAATGTTGTCACGCCACTATGTGATGTAAATGTGTCATCATAATTTGTCTTTACACATCATAAATATTTTATTATATGACATTATTACACCTCCAGATATCTTTTTCCATGTGAATAGTAATTACTCAAAGTATTTACTGTAATTATGTCACTTGATGAAATTACAGTAATTACATCGAAAAATGATAGCCCATGACTAATGAGTTAAAATAGCATGGAAATTCACATTAAAAAAAGTGCATCAAAAATGTTAAGGATCTGAGGCAAACTTACAAAAGCAAGGAAATTCACAATTAGGAATTTAATCTCTAGTAACATTTCAGTGCACTACAATTTTACCTTACTTGGCAGAAGAAGGAAAGGAGGGGAAAAAAACCAAAAAGAAGCATTGCCTGAATAGGAATAAAGTGGAAAAGTGAACTGAGCACACAGAACCTGTGTATTTTGGACAGGGGGCACAGCACTGTACAGCACACTGTACACTCAGAGGTGTTTCACCAGGAACAAGGAGCAGAGGTCAGAGAGACAGGCAGAGAAAAGGAGAGGGGAAAGTGGTAGAAGTGAGAAGGAGAAATTCTGTTTCCAGTTAGAATACCCAGTAATAATTTAATATATGGTGCCATTTTAGAAAATGTGCTATTCATATTTATGAAAGGCTTAATAGATGCAGCTGCATCCTTTAACAAATGATTCTGAGGCATGGTATGAAAGGCATTAGTAAGAAATGCTGAACAGATGATGCTGTGACAAGCTGTTACAACGCGTGGTACAAGACGTCAATATTATTAAATCTATGGGCTTGCTTAGCACATGAATATAAATAATTTTTATGCACGCTACAAATTGCCATGCTTTATTAATAATGAAGTGTTTATAAATGGAACCTTACTGTAAAGCATTATTAAATGCAGCTCCTCAGAGGACCTTGGAGTAATGCTGTAGTAGAGTTACCATGCTGAGAAGCAGCCTAGAAAGGCTGCTTTCTTTCACTGTCTGAGTCCACATGGGCTCAGACACACTGGGCTTTGAGAACCCATGTGGCAGGGGCCACCGGCAGCCCCTGGATGAAAGCTGCTGTTGTCACCTTCTTTGTTACCCTGAAATCGCCCTGGCCTCACCTGGATGGGGTTTACACTGCTGTGAGTGTGAGTGCCCCTGGAGTAACTCCTGATTAACGCTGCTCTAAGGGACACCTGCTGGGGGCCACTCCATCTCCCCTCCCAGGAGAGAGCTGCCTGAAGGTACCTGTGTGCTGTAAGGCACTCTGCTGGGGGAAAGAAAAGGACAAAACCAAGAAAAACAGCAGGCAGGTTTGAGAAGGGACATTTCCCTGTGTCTCAGATCCCTGCCCCTCCAGCAGACACCTTCCGAAGGGGTCACAAAGAAACCTCTCTGCAGGGCTTTCACTGCACCAAGAGCTCCTGCTTGTCCAGAAGTTACTATGACTGTGCAGGAGTGGCTTCAGTCACTGTCCTGAGCATCCCGCAGGAAGGCAGCGCTGGCTTTCTCTCTGTTAACCCTTTCATGCCTTCATGGTCGGTGCTTGAGGCTGCAGTACCCCCTGGAATGCACCCGTGCACTTACAGACCACAGAGCTTGTGCCCGGGCCTGCAGAGACTGAGTAACTCCCTCCACAAAATGACGTTCTGTGGGACGGCAAACAAGGAAACAAAGTTTTTTACATTCTCAGCTACTTTTTTTTTCCCAAAAGCATCTTAGTTAATGTTTTAGGTGGATTGGTGGGGGGAGTGGGAGGTGTCTGCTTTTCAATCATCTACCTATTCTACCTTTTAAAGCTAGCATTTTTTAAAACAGTTTTTCACAAACCCTGTGTTATTTTGATGATGGGACTTGAAAAAACAGTTTTTCACAAACCCTGTGTTATTTTGATGATGGGACTTGAAATATAGTGAGGGGGCCACCAATGACCTGATGTGAGAAGGTGTGTAAATGTCCACAGGTTTCAGTGGAAGCAAAACCCCTCAGCTTAGCTGGCATCATGTACACCTGGAGGAGAAGCTGTGTGAGCACCACAAACACTGCTGGACAACCCCTCTTCTCTTCCAGCTCTGCTCCTCTAATGCCAGCACTGAGAGCACAGGTGCACCCAGTTCATGGTGATTGGGGTGGCTGTGCCCAGCTCATCCCTAACGGGCTCCAGCTGGGCAGCACAGGTGAGCAGCACTGAGGGGAACGAGCCATGGAGTGCCCAGGGCCCTGAGCAGAGGGCACACAGGTGCAGGGCATTGACAGCAGGGGAGAAAAGGCTGGGCTGCAGGACAGTTAATGAGCAGAGGGCACACAGGTGCAGGGCATTGACAGCAGGGGAGAAAAGGCTGGGCTGCAGGACAGTTAATGAGCAGAGGGCACACAGGTGCAGGGCATTAACAGCCGGGTATAAAAGGCTGCAGGACAATTAAGAGCAGATTCTGCAGTCTTCTGGAGTGGAGTCACTGTGTGTGGAGAGGTGCCTGAAGCCTTCTGAAAGGTAAAGTGTTACTGCGTGTGGGGTGAGGCCTTCTGAGAAGGTAAAGTGTTACTGTGTGTGGGGTGAAGCCTTCTAAAGGGGTTTGGTGTTACTGTGTGTGGGGTGAGGCCTTCTGGAGAGGTTTGGTGTTACTGCGTGTGGAGCGAGGCCTTCTGAGGGGGGTTTGTTGTTACTGCGTGTGGGGTGAGCCTTCTGGAGAGGTTTGGTGTTACTGGGTTTGGGTTGGAGCCTTCTGGAGAGGTTTGGTGTTACTGTGTGTGGAGAGGTCCCTGAGGCCTTCTGAAGAGGGCTGGTGTTACTGGGTTAGAGTTGGAGCCTTCTGAAATGGTGTGGGCACACTCTGAGTATTGTGGCTGTCCCAGCTGTGACACGTGCTGTGGTGTGTGCTGTGGTACAAGGGGATGAGGACCCCTTCATGTATCGCCTCTGTGATCACCCAGGAACTGAAAACCAAACCACAGTATCACCTAACTGCATGAAGCTCGTAAATGCTGCAGATGGTTTCATTCTGAGCTCTGGGCAGAAGTTCAAATAGTTTTTCTTCAAGCAGATACATCCTTATACTGACTAAAGGCTTAGCCTTCCCTTTTTTCTTTTTTTTTTCTTTTTTCACTCCAGTGTTTTGTGGCACACACAGATTAATGTAAAACAAGCATGCTGGGGGACTCGTATTTATCTCTTAGCCTTGATGTGATTGCAATCTTCTCTGTCTTCATGCAATAGTTTCTGGTCAGTTTACAGTCCCTCCTGCTATAATTCATCTTATTTTCTTTGTTTCCCCATTCCTCATCATTAATTTCTGAGCCAACTTTTCACTTATTCCATGACTCCTGCACCCAAAACATTATTATTAACTTTGGATGTGGAACTGTGTCCAAAATCTTCTGTGAAGTGTCACCATCTCTGGCATTTTGTTACAGAATTTGCCATTGTGTCCCAAAGCACTCCTCGGTACAAACCTCAGGGTCGCTCCCCCCTTGCCCTGGGTGTGTTTCGGGTGGAGAAGGAGAGGTGGGAAGCGCAGCAGCCAGCTCCTCAGGAGCCTCCCCAGCTCTGGCCCTTGGCAGCGGGGCTTTCCCTGGGGGCTGTGGCGTTCCACATCGCCCTGCTGGGCAGGAGCAAGGACAGGGGCACTGCTGGCGCCCCAGCCAGGGCGAGGCACGGCAGGGACAGTCCTGCTGGATGCCCGGGGTGGGCGAGGCATGGCAGGGACAGTCCTGCTGGATGCCCGGGCTGGGGCACACCCAGGGGTGGCATGAGGAGTGCCGGGGACAGTCCTGCTGGATGCCCGGGCTGGGGCACACCCAGGGGTGGGCGAGGCATGCCAGGGACAGTCCTGCTGGATGCCCGGGCTGGGGCAGAGGGGTGGGCGAGGCACGGCAGGGACAGTCCTGCTGGATGCCGGGGCTGCGACACACCCAGGGGTGGGCGAGGCACGGCAGGGACAGTCCTGCTGGATGCCCGGGCTGGGGCACACCCAGGGGTGGGCGAGGCATGCCAGGGACAGTCCTGCTGGATGCCGGGGCTGCGGCACACCCAGGGGTGGCGTGAGGAGTGGCAGAGCCCCTCAGTGCCGGGCCCTGTGCTGCCTGCCAGCCCCGGAGCCCCCAGGGGCAGCCCAAGGGGTTTTGAGCTCCTGAGCTGCTGGCCAGCTCCCGGCTGAGCCCCTCCGAGTGAGCAGCAGCAGCAAGGCAGCAGAGAGCTGCGTTAAACACACCTGCAGAGAGGGGAAAACCACACCCGGCAGCTAGCACAGCTCATCGAAGGGGCTCAACATGCTCAGCGAACTTTAATACACACTCACGAAGCCCTGTGAGCCTGGAAATCCTGTGACAGCCAGATTAAACCCAAGGGAGAAACCAAGGCATGGGTGCAGCAGCAGGGCTGTCTCCCTGGGGTGACCCTGCTGGGCTGTCCCCTGCACTGGCCCTGCCAGCAGCCCTGGGAAAGGCTCCCTGTGCCCAGCACTGCTCTCCAGACGCCCTGGCTGCTGGGCCAGCTGCCCTTGGTCCTGCCCCTGGTCCCCTGGAGCACCAGGCACTCCCTCCTCACCCTCTGAGAGGGACACCCTGGGGACAGGAGAGCAGGGCTGGCAGTGCTCCTGCTCAGCCTGGGCTTACACTCCGGGCTCCTGCAGCATTTCTGATTTCTACAGCTCTCCTTTCAGATGATGTGTGAATTCCTTGTACACTTTTTTTCCTCAGAGTCATGCAGAGAGTGTTTGTGCATCTGTATTGTGCTCTACTTTTCCTCATGTTCACAGATTTTTATTAAAATATTTCCATAAAACAGGTTGTTACCAGAAATACATGAACACATACAAATTAATACATAAAAACAGATGAGTTATATAGAATATTTACAAACAATGGGATGGAATTCAAAACTTCTCACAAACACAGCATACAAACAAGCCCATACATACCCCATGTTTACTAGCATTTATTTTAAGGGCTCCTTGGTAGTTCTGAGGTAGGCTTAGGCTGACAGACAATCTCTTCCTTCCCACTGCAGATTGAGGGAAAATCAAAAGAGGTCTCAGTTAACAGCCAAATGAAAATGACCTTACTTTGTGTCCAGCTAGTGTTTCCTCAGCCTGCAGAAATAAGCACAGGAAGTGTAAAAGCTGGGCTGGAGACAGTGCTGGCATGAGCAGGGCTCAGCCTTCTCGTGGGTAAATGAAGCTCAGAGCTGGGCTGCAGGTGAGGGCGAGCTCCCACGTCCTGGCTGCTGGGCTTGCAGCCCATCTCTTTGTTATCCAGAGCATGGGAGGGAGATAAAGGTCTTGGTGAATGAGAAAGTGCCCGCAGGACAGCATTCAGAGAGCAGGCATGCCACCAAGCTCTGCAAAGGGACAAAAATCCAACGAGCTGACGGCTTTCCTGACCCTCAGTCCAAAAGAAGAGTTAAACCGTAGGAAGAAGGGGTTTGAAATGCCATTCTGGCTTTATTAAATGAGACCACTGAAGGCAGAGGAACCAAGTGGCTTCTTCCATTCCCTGGTTTGCCCCACAGCCCAGAGCTGAGGGCTGGCAGGAGCCCAGGGGCTGTGACCCCTCATGGCTGGGGCTCCATCTCCCGTTCTCCCCAGGGGCAGGTCCCAGCTCCGTGCCCACCCCCAGCCTGGCTGGGCTCCCCAGGTGTGGGGCAGCAGAGACCGTGTCCCCAGGGCCAGCAGACCCTGCCTGGAGGTGACTACAGGTAGATGTTGGCCCTCAATAAGGGCTGCAGCTGCAGGGGCAGAGCTGGCTGCTCCTGGGTGCTGCCCCTGCCCTGCAGCCCCAGATCCCTTCCTGCTCTCCCTGGCAAACAGGAGCCTTGTTAAGGCAGGGCTGCCTTTGTCTCCTTTTCCAGGGGGAAGTTGTTCTGTCAAGGTTTTGCCAGAGCCTGGCAGTGTGAAATTGGCTGTTCGTGGGCTGCCTGCACAAGTGCTGCAGTTTGAAAGTGAAGGCCATTAATTTGAGTTGTTGACTTTAACTGCTGTTGAAAGGTACTTCATTTCCCAACTCTTCCCCCTATAAATAGATTAGGGGTTACAGGAGAGTCAAGTTGTGCTCGTTTGTCCTCCCTCTAGATGGATTTCCCATGGCTGCTTATCTATCAGCTCCCCCCTGCCCCTAACACAATTTGTTTCTCAAATTAATTTAGCTCGCTGTCTCTCATTGCCCCACAGCCAAAAAAATTGTCTCCTCTTTCCAAAAAAAACCCAAACAAAACCACACAAAAAACCCCCACCCAAAAACTAACCAAAAAATACAAAACCCCACCACTTTGGAACCAATATCTTCTGGAAGGGAGACTGAGCAATGTGTGTCCTGAGCTTAAGACTGAGAGAGCTAAAGCAAACGTGTCTTTTGGAGAGGCAGACATTTGTGTCAGCAGTCTGGGAGGTGCCAGGGCTGGGGAGCTCCCTCAGGGCTTCCAGGAGCTGTGTGTGCCCAGCAGCTCTCTGTAAACCCCTCTGTCTGTCCATACTGATTGGGCGTTTTTCTCAGTGTTACTTGCTCATGTCCTGGCTGCATTTCTTTTTCTTTCTTTCTGTCATGACCCAGGAAGGCAACCCTGAGGTCTGAAACAGCAAAGGACTTTTTATTTCCTGTGGAGGCTTACTTGCAAGAAGGAGTATTGCCAGTGCTGAGGAGTTTCAAGTGTTCAGCTTGAACACTCACACACATTCACACCAGGCACACAAACAGGGCTGATTGATGCACTCTGATGTGCCTGCAGAAGTTCAGGCTCCATCCTGTGCTTTAATGCAAATTAATCAGAGTGCTTGCCCATGAGCTGCAGTCCCAGGCCATGAAGCACACAGTAAATACCTAACAGCAGGGTTTGGGGGACAGGCACGCTTCCTGATGCAGACAAGGACATCTGGGCGAGCACGAATCACTGCTCTGAAGGCAACACTTGTCTTTTTCATGGAGTGCATATTTAAAGAACAAGAATCCCTTGATCTAAAAATTCTGTGTTTGTCTTGCTGCCACTCACCTGATGTCTGATCTGGAGCTGCAAAATTCATTTACTCCTCACCATCTAACATAGAGCTGGGCAGAATTAGAAAAGGTCTGTGTCTTATCTCTGGAGGTGCCAAATCCTTATCTGCTAACACTGCACCACAGAGCTCTGGACAAAAGGGGAGGAAAACCACCAGCACTTTACACATAATAGTGGATAGCTGGAGATTTCTGGGTGTACTTATCTTTTGAATAATGGTACTCTGTGGCATAGGAATTTGTGCTTGCTCAAGGTACCCAGAACATTCTGGTAACCCAAAATGTAGATGGATGGGTTTTAGCTTGTGGAAGGACTGTGCCATCCAGCCAGAGCTGTCACAGATGGGTTTCCTGGGCACACTCTGGCTATTTTGCTGTTGAAATTAGAGGGTTTCACAGGGCTGTCCCTCACCTGGAGCACAGCCATGGCTCCCACTGCACTGCTGGCTGTTCTGAGGTCTAGCTGGTGAAACACAGATCTTGCTCAAATGCTCTTGAAGTCAGTCAATTGAAGGTGTGTCAGGTGCCATGGTTTTGGGCTGTTCCTTTTCCTGAACTGTTTGGATGGGGTGGCAGGAGAATACTGAGCAGCAGTCAATGATCAGTGCACCCATGTGTTTGATTGCGTGCTCCAGATGTAACAACAAGCATTTGGAGGGAAGCTGCCCAACAGCACTATCCATGAGGTGCTCTGGTGTCTTTGCAGGGCAGTGTTGTGCTTTAAAAGGGCCCTGGTTTTACCCTTCTGTTCTGAGAACTGAAACAGCCAAACATGCCAGGCAGCCCCTGCCCAGCTGAAGATCCCAGCCCCAGCACAGGTCCAGGCAGATGCTGAGTGTGACAACTGCTCCATGCAGAAAGAAAGTGCAGAGTGCCTCTTAAAGGAGGACTCTTCAAGAAAGCAAACAAATAAAACCACCATTTAGCCGTCACATTGCGTGGTTTTATATCTCACCCAGTGCTCCTGTAATTGTTGCCAGTGGTTCCACACATGAATTGCATGGTGTTAACATCAAATTGTGAAGGTAATAGGTCAGGCTGCATCATTGCCACCAGAGGTTTCCAGGAGCTCTCAAGCCCTGCTCAGCAGAAGTGTGCATTTAAATGAGGCTCACACTGGATTTCAGAGAAGCCTACTTAACTCTTGCTGGTTCAAAATCCACAGTGCAGAAAATGGCATCAAATTGAACAGGCAATTTAAAACTGGTTTAGGTGACCCCCACACTCTTCAGGGGGTTGGTGTGCAAAGTTTCCCTGCCCTTTGCTCCTGTGAGCTGGATTTTGGTCCATTCTGAAGTAACTATTGTTATTTTGCTGTGCTGCAGCTGGGTTTGGGATTTTTTAAATTATTATTCATTTTTACTTCAGAAAGAGGTTTGTTGCTTCTTTCTTTTTAAATGATCCTTGCAATGATAAATTGAGATTCCCCACAGGTCTGACATTTTGAAGTTTGCCCCTGGCCCTCCCCAGCTTCTCTGCTCTGCACCAGAGCATAGGGTGACACCCAAGTCCCACCTTTCCCTGCTGGCCCCTGGCTGCCTCCCCAGCATGTGGCCCTAATGGGATGGTGTCACTCTCCTGTTCAGCTCTGAACGCGTTTCAGAGCTGTGCTCTGAGCCTCAGTGCAGAGACAATTGCTGCAGTGCTGCGGTTTTACCTGCCCTGCTGGAGACTGGGACCCACCGGGGTAACTGCTCAGCTGGGATCATTCTGCACTCCGTGCTCCTGCAGTTGCTCCTTCCTCCCTGCAGCGCCTGACTGTTCTCAGGGGCCTGCAGGACAGCACGGGAGATGGCTCCACACTGACAGATGGGGGGTCTGGGTTGGGTGTTGGGGGAATTCCTCCCTGGGAGGGTGGTGAGGTCCTGATGCAGCCTGCCCAGAGCAGCTGTGGCTGCCCCATTCAAGACCAGGTCAGAGCCTGGTCTCCGGGCAGGCATCCCAGCCCATGGCAGGGAGGTGGGAGCAAGATCATCTTTAGGCTCTCTAGTGGTTTTGGCTTGTTAATTTAGGATTTTTTACATTTTAAAAGTTCTTGGTTAATGTATTGATTTTTTTCTGTGATATCTGAAGAGGACAAACATCAGCTTTGCTCCCCTGTCTTTACTGTGGTGTCAGGAGCAGCTGCACTGAGGTGAGATGTCCCTCCCAGAGCTGCAGGAAAACAGATCTGGGCGCTCCCAGACAGGCAGCACACTCCTCTCTCACATGGCACCCTGAGTCCAAATTCACCCACCTCAACACCAGCCAAAGCAAATGATCCTCCTCAATAACCTTTCATATTTTCCTGTCTCCAAAGGGGTTTTTATGGCTCTGGTAAATACTGTGTTAGCAAGATCAAGAATTGTTCTTCCTCCGGGCTGCACAGCAAGTGCTACAGCAATGTAAAACTTCAATTAGTATGGCTTGCATATAGCAGGAAGCAATACCCATCGACACAATACTGAGTTATATTATGTGATTTTATTGACTTGTATAAGTAAACACAGATTGCATTAAAAGCTGTTCCATTTTTATTTTTTAAATGTTTATATTTGAAAGAATAGCCCAAACTACAGAAGTCAGTTATTTTCTGAAGCTACAAAAATTAGCTGTCTGCAGATCAGCTTAATTTAAAGGCTTTCTGTCTTCTTTGAAAAGGTTAGGAAAGCTGTGGCCAAAGACCCTGTGAACCTACTTATTAAGATTTCAAAAGCTTTTTGACAAGTTCCCATAAGATGAGAGCACGAAATAAAATAATTATGAATCAAATGATAGAAAAAGCTCATAAAGAAATTAAACCCACTTTAAAGTCAGGGAGTCTCACTTTGTTTTAATCATTTTCTGCCACACTTACATGTGGCTGCAGCAAAAGAAAAAGTGACTACTGTGCAATGTTGTTTCATCTGGGCTTCAGGCTTTTGTATGGAAAAGTTAATTCAAAAACTTTCCAGACTGTCTTAGAAAAAGAACTAAAAGAGCACCATCTTGCTAATGGAACTGTTTTAGGGAAAGGAAAAAAAACAAACCTCAAACAATCAAACAAAACCCAACATAACAACAAAACAAATTTCATTTGAACTGTAAGTTTAGCAAAGCGTCGTGCACAGCACAAATTCCAGGCGCTGCTGTCACCCACAGTGAGATGTCTTCATCTGCAAGCTCTGAGAGCAATGGCACTTGACACTGTCTCAGGATTTGGGCTGATAGGAGAAATAATGCCCTGCACATCTGCTGAGACATCCAAAGCCACGGAGGGAACTGGAAAGACAGCACTCATGAAAGATGCTGCGTGTTTGTTGTCAATATGTTGAATGAACATTCGCCCTCTGGACTATATATATTTCAATAGATAATCATCTTTTCCAAGCATTTCCGTCTTGCTGTCAGAATTGTGTATGACAAGTTTTCCTTTTGCTCCTGATGATGGTGGGGCCTCAGTCTGTGCTGCGTTTCACAGGAGCAAACTGTCTGCACGTGATGAGGAGCACTCTGGCTCGGCAGAGCATGGGCAGGCACAGCTTTTACCAGCACGGCCTTTAAAATATGAACCAGGCACTAATACCTCTCTGAAAGGCAGCAAAAGCACATTGCCTTGTATTCACTGTGGGCTTTTTTCATTAATTTTATCTGGAAACAATGTAAAGGTATACAGATATGCACACACACAATTACTCTCCACACAATCACAGTCTCACTGCAGGGACAATGGCCTTGGTATGGAAATCACCTTGACTAAGACAGATAAATGGTTTCTATGCCTTGAAAAGGCTTCCTTGCTTAGAGAAAATAAAAAGAAGTAACACCAGCTTTCTGTTTACCAGATAGAGGCAATGCATTATAAAACCCAGAAGCCTTTTCAAAACAAGATTACGTGAGCTTTTCTTTAACCCGTGGATGCACACATCCCTGAGCTGGGATAGTACTTCACACGTGTTAGAAAATCACAGTACAGCATTGCATCCGCTGAATTCCCATTTTCCACCTCTGCACTTGCACTCAGCACATCACAAGGGGTTCCAGTGCTGTCAGAAATATCCAGGCCCAGTGAGATGCTACAGAACTAACCTTAAACCCTGTTTTAAACCAAGCATTTTGCACACCTGTTGCAGAGCAAAGCCAGGCTTATGCTCCATCCATTTGCATGGACAGATGTGCCAGGACAGCTGGGAGAAGAGATTCCACCCTGCAGTGCACACAGCAGCACTGATCACAGCTTCCCTGGGCTGGCTGGTGACACTGATGCCAGATCCCTGGAGTGGCTGATGACACTGCTACTCACTGGATCCCTGGAGTGGCTGATGGCACTGCCACTCACTGGATTCCTGGAGTGGCTGATGACACTGCCACTCACTGGATCCCTGGAGTGGCTGATGACACTGCCACTCACTGGATTCCTGGAGTGGCTGATGACACTGCCACTCACTGGATTCCTGGAGTGGCTGATGACACTGCCACTCACTGGATCCCTGGAGTGGCTGATAGCACTGCCACTCACTGGATCCCTGGAGTGGCTGATGACACTGCTACTCACTGGATTCCTGGAGTGGCTGATGGCACTGCCACTCACTGGATCCCTGGAGTGGCTGATGGCACTGCCACTCACTGGATCCCTGGAGTGGCTGATGACACTGCTACTCACTGGATCCCTGGAGTGGCTGATGACACTGCCACTCACTGGATGCCCTGGTGTAGCTTCATGCTGACAACTTCTTCTTTATGCCCAAGCATGCCAGCAAGACTTGACAGTCATTAAATAAGAGAAAGTTATAGATTTTATACATAGATTTTATAGATGATTTTTATACAGTTATAGATGTATTAAAATTCCAGGCACTAAACTAATTCCATCTAAACCAGTAAAATTCTGATTGTCCCACTGATTATGCTCTTAAAGCATTCCCTAATTAAGAAACCTATAGATGCCAAGAGAGCCCCATTTTGTGATCCTTCCTTGACCTGGAAGCCAAGTTGTGTTTTCAGAGCATCCTGCAGCCTGGCTGCAACTTTTAATAATTGTTGCAGAGCCCTGCTGAGATGGAGCATCACGAGATGCCAGCCAGTGTCACTGCGAGTCAGAGTGGGAAACACAGGCAAAACAATGTCACTGGATGTCTGCAGAGACAATGTTATGATTTGAGGAGAGGCAAAATGCTGTCAATGGGAGTCTATATGCTGTAGATAGCATTACCACAGCATGTGAATAAAGGCAAAATGATGTCAGGGCAATACACAATATGCTCAAGACAGAATATATTTAGTCTGAATAGAAAATCTGTCATGTAAAAGAGCTGCATTGATTCTCATCTTCCCCAGTGATGTGTTGTCATTTCCTACACTGACTGTCTTTTTTATTTAGATTTACCCTATAGCCTAATCTGAGGGGTTGTTCACATTAACACTTCCCTTCCTTGCCATAAGCAAGCCCACTACCACTGACTTTTTAACCTCTGGATTATGTTATTCAAAAGAAAAATGGATTTTATCCAAAACCTCGACTAAAAAAACCAACCCAGCTATATCCACACTAGATTTAGCAGGCCCAAGAAGTGGATTGAGGAAATTAAACAAACTTGCCTGTGAAATACATGGCTACATGCACACACATGTGTACCCAGACAGAATTCTAACCACCTATGATCAGGGCAAGTAAAGTTGCTGAGGGGAAAACAGATTAATATTTTTTAATAAATGTATGGTATTTGTGCCCAAAAAGCTCCAGTCATAACCTTGCATGATTCACACTTCTGTAAAATGTCATCTCATACCCAAATGATTTTAATTGGTATAAAATTCGTTATTTTTCTTAGGTATAAGATTATTAAAGTCTGGCTCCAAGTAATTTCTGGTTTTCTCTGGGGTCCTTACGCTGTCAGTGAAACCTTCATGTCCTGAGCTGCCAGGTAATTTCTGTCAGGGCAGGGATGCTGCAGCTGCCAGGGGAAATGAAACGTATCCTGGGTATTTGTGCCCTGTTCCCAATGGAGGTGCAGCCTCCATCTCAAAGGTTTCCTAAGCAGCCACGTTAGGAATCTTTCAAAATCTTTCCAAAGAAAGATTTCTAAATTGTCACAAAGTTCAGGCTCTCCTGGTGTGCTGAGGTTGGGGGCCTGGACGCTGATATTTGGGGACAGCCTCTTGGAGGCACAAACTCCCCAGAGCAGCAGGAGAGCAAAGCTCTGGGGAGCTCCACGCTGCTCCTCCCGCCCAGAATGCTGAAGAGTTTAGGTTTTAAAGAAGAATTAGGGGTTTAAAGTCTTGGCTGGTATGGCAGTTGGTTTCTGTGGAGTCACTCAGGTGCAAAGCTGACAGCATCCCAGGAAAAAGTGCCAGGAGGGGCTGAAACAGCCTTGGGAACTTGGCCCTTCAAGCGGGCTGCCAAAGTGGTGGGAACACAAGTTACCAAGGAAGAAGGCTGGTTTTAGACAGAGCCTTGGCTCTATTCTGTCTTTCCTGCAAAAAGCTTTTATTTTGGTCAGCAGGATTCTCTGGAAAAGATGGATTCTGTAGGACTGTGTACTGCTCCACCTGTATCTTTGCAAGGATGCTCCAGCCTGTTGAGGAAAAATACAAATTCAGATCCAGCTGTGATAATCCTTAAGTGTTTGTGTAGACAATCTTAGCCCAGGTTTTCCTCGCTTGTGCTGTTTTGAATTTCAACCTTTACATTGCAGCAGCACAGTGTTCCCATGTTTAATTTGCCTCTCATCTGGATAATGATAATGAGCTGTTATTGACTGGCATTTCTAGTTCAGTGCTGCAAACATTGGGTAGGATTCATAAAATGCTCCTCTTATGCCAGCCAAAATTAGTGGTGGCTTTGAGGCAAAAGGCCAGATTCATCAAAAGGATAATGGGCAGATATATTTTTGTTTGGTTTTTTTAGAATTTTAATGACCAAATTGCATTGCTATTCTTTGTTTATCTATTTTTGAATTCTATCAGATAGCTTTGGTGATAGCTACCTAATTTCTGTATTTATAGGAAACTGGCACAAATTGAGAAAACAGAACTATTCCATGTTTATGAAGCATGAATTTCTCACAGTAAATGTCAATGTAATGTGCATTAATAGGGAAAATTCTACAGTAAATCACATATACATTGAATATGTGGTTCTTCTGCATGGAGCCTCCAGTTGGCTTTTTAGTAATGTAGTGCCCATCTGCAATGATGCTCCAGAATTATCCAGAAACCAAGATTTAAAATTTAAGTCTTTAAAATATATCATGCACGTGGATATTTGTAAGGTGAGTGTGGTCTGTGTTTGCCAGACTCACAGAAATAAGGAGTGGACATCATCTTGGCAGTTTGAGAGCTCCATTTGTGCTATGATCATCTTTACATCTTCTGCCAGTGCCCACTTGTATCTGATGCTTAAATTTAGCATGGGATTTCCTCTCCTGGTGAAGTCTTGGAAATATGAGAAAATGTGGGTTTTTTTCACACTGAAATGGTTTGGGAAACAGACCACAGAGCATCTTGAGCTGGGCAGCAGGAGGCCTGTGTCTGCTCAGGGGGAGCGCCAGGGAAAGGGGCTTTTCCCTCACACAGGACCAGCCTGTCCTCTGGGGGCTGCAGAGGCGTGCAGAAAGGTCCTCTTAAAAATATATATTTAAAAATTCAGTTAAAAACATCTTTTTAAAATCACAGAAGTATACAGAATCATGGAATCAGATTGGAAAAGGCCTCAGGTTATCAAACCCAACCTGTGACCCGTCACCATGTCACCCAGACCATACACTGAGTGCCACATCCCCTCTTTCCTAAACCAGCTGCAGGGAGGGTGACTCCCCAGCTCCCTGGACAGCCCATTCCACTGTCTGATCACCCTTTCTGTGGAGAAATTCCTTCTGATGTCCAGTCCAAACCCCACCTGGTGCAGCTTGAGGCCATTTACTCTCAACTTGTCGCTTGTCACCCGGGAGCAGAGCCCAGCCCTCACCTGGCTCTTCTTGCAGGCAGCTGTGCAGAGTGAGAAGGTTCCCCTGAGCCTCCTCTTCCCCAGGCTAAACACCCCCAGCTCCCTCAGCTGCTCCTCCCAGGACATGCTCTCCAGACCCTGCTCCATAATGTGCTGGATCAGGACTTGGGCTCCTGCAAGCTGAAGCAAAAATATGAGAGGGTAGGTCACCCAGAGACTCAGACCTGCAGTTATTCATCCTTTGCCTTGATTCATTAAAGTCAAAGTCTTTTCTGCATGGCTCATGTGAGGCAAGCCCCTAAAATCCTATTTGTTCTGCTTCATGGCAACGTGGCACCTCCAGACTCTTGGTGTTCCAGACAAGACAGAAATTGTGTCTGGATCACAAAAATCTCCCAGGAAGTGTCTACCCAGGCAAAAGCCTGGCACTTCTAGCTCATAGCACAAATGTGGCTTCTCCTGTCTGGAAATCTGTTGAAATCTGTTGAAGACTGTGTCAGGCAGAAAAAATATTCCACCCTTAGGTGAAGAGATGGCAGCGCACAAGGCACCTCAGATGAAGAGGCACGAGCTGTGTCACAGTCCCTGATGTGCTCCTGTAGCTTTCCCGGCTCTCCCCAGACACCAAACTTGTGGAATCACCAAAGGCAGTGACAGAGGGAAGGGTCCAGAGGGAGAGCTGTGTGACCTCTGGTCCATGTGTGATGTGGAGTGATTTTTCAGAAATCATCTGAGATAATCCCCTGGGAAAGGGTGCTTTGGGTTAATCACTGTGACCCTGGGTCCTGTTTGTCACAGCTGGAGGTCCTGTGCCATCTTTGGGGAGGAGGAGCGCAGGAGCAAAACCTGTGCTTGCCAAAATTTACCTTGATCAAAGCACAGCCCAGGCTGTGGTGTGCAATCATGGAGCTGTCATGCTGCTCCAGAATCAGGAATCTTGGAGATTCTGGTGCTGAAAGTGCTTCACTGCATGACTCTGCACAAGCCTCTTTGGTTTGCTTGTTCCTCAGTCTTGCCATCTGCAAAGCACTGTTAACAAATTCTTTACTTCTCTTCTCCTGTCTCTGGGGAGAGTGAGCAAAAAATTCCAGGAATCTCAGCACAGCCAATCAAAACTCCTCAACAACTGCAAAGATCAGGCAAAGCTGATGAAAACTTCCAATAGCTGCAGGAGAGCAGTGTGGGTGAACAGGTCAGTCGTGGGGGGGCAGGAGATGGGCAGGAGTCTCTGTGAAATGATGGGGAAGGGGCTGAGCAGGACAGGCAGGAGCTGGGCAGGAGTTTTGTGAAATGATGGGGCAGGAGAGGCAGGAGTCTGAGTGAAATGGGGCAGGAGAGGCAGGAGTCAGTGTGAAATGCCTCTCCCAGCTCCATCCATCCCCGCTCAGAGCTGCAGGCATGTGGCTTTCAGAGCAGGCTGGGTGAGCGTGTTTAACCCACTTAGGAGCTCCGTGAAGGCTGCAGAGTCTGAGGCACTGCTCAGCCTGCACGGAGCTCTCAGCCTGCTCAGGAGACATCCAGGAAAACGAAAACAAGCCTGAGAGACAAGGAAAATTGCCCGTCAGGAAAAGGTCATATTAAACACAGCAAAATCATCTCTTTAAAAAGATCCACCCCCCTCAGAACGTCTGACACTTACCAGGGAGATTTGTTCTGCAGCAGAGACGTGCAGCCCTGAGTTAATTTGATGGTGGAGTTTCAGGGGATTCTTTTAGGCTGTTTTTGTAATTAAGTTTTGAAAATAAGGCAAATATGAAATAAATTCAAAGGTTCATAAAACTCCTGCCTTCCTGGATGAGGCTTACCTTCTCTTAATTCAGAGTGAGCTCTTATGCCTTCCTGTGTGCAGAATGTGACTGTGAGGGACACATCAATCCACACACCTCCCTAAAATAAGGAGCTGCCTTCAGTGCAAGGGCAGTCTGACCCATTTAGGAGATTTCCGTGCTACTTTTCCATAAAAATAAATTACTTCAAGACAGAATGCTCAGATTATGTTTTAAGAAACATAAATGCTTTACTAAGAATTTGAATAATAATTGTAGGAAGCAGTTTAGTTGTTTGGTTAATTTCCTTTTTACTCCCAGCTCTTAATGTGATGATGTTGATTTCACTTCTAGAGAAGTGCTAACTGGATATGACTAATAAATGGTGTTAAAAAGATAACAGCTTCAGAAATAAAACCTTCTGAGCGATTTTAACCTCTGTCATGTGTACACAGGAGTTTTTGGCAACTAATTGCTATCTACTGAGATACAGACATTGCTCTGACCAAACACCAGTAGTAGTTATTTTGCTTTACTCTGTATGCAGCACGTCCAGGGCTTCATTGAAAACTTTGCAGACTGATAAAATTCCGCCAGAGTGCCAAGTATATTCCTTTTTTTTTTTTTCCCCCAAGTGTTTTGTTCAAATGAGCATTCTGTGTGCCCTCAGAGCAGATTCCTATTTCCACAAGAAGGCCCCATCCCTGCAACACCATGTGCATCCTGTCCTGTCATCCCTGGCCACTGCCAGTGCTGGATTTGCAGAGCACAGGGAGGCTTTCCTCCCCGTCCTTGTGGCACTCTGAAACCTGCCCCAGCCCCTGCTGCACGCTGCGTGAGGACGCTGCAGCCATCAGCCTGGGAGGAGCTGCTCTCTGAGCACCAGCTGGGCACTGTGTCCTAAACAAGGTCCAGATCCTGAAAATCAGTGTTTTGGGGCACCTACTGGATGTGAGAGCTGCCATTCAGAAATGCAGGTTTTAACCCGATTTATCTCGACAGGGATTAGAGAGGTGGGGTGCCAGTCTAACAAGCTGAGGGGGCTTAACAGTTTAATACACCATTTTTCTAGTTGAAAAGAAGCTAAAAGCTACAGAGCACAACACAAAAACGTAAAAGTCTCTGAAGTTGTAATTCAGACCTCTCTCAAGTGTATACATGCACATTGCCCTTACACATATACAATCAGTTCCTATTTTTCTGAAACCCGCGGCTCTTGCGCTCCACTGTAGGTGCTGAACGTTTCCCATGGAGCTGCCCAGCTAGGTGCCTCTCCAAATCTCTCCTATGGCAGGGCCAGAAGCAGCACCCAAATCTCCAGCAAGTGTTTGACTCTGGAAATCACAATTTCCCCCCTCCTTCATTCCCATGCCTGCTGCTCTGGAGCTGGTGCCTCCCAGATCCACACACAGGAGCCCTTCTCCCCCACAGCCTGCACAGGTCTGGCTGTGCCCTGCATGGGGCCAGAGCCAGGGGGCACAGAGACCTCTGTGGGATCACAGAAGCCTCTGTGGGATCACACAGTTACATACAGAATGGGACAGCAGCTCACCCTCAAGGTGGGGGTCTAGTTAAGGCTACATAAGCAACCTTAATTCTGCAATTTCCTAATTTTTTCCACTCCAGTCCCTACTGCCTTAGAGCTTTAGCTGCCAGAGTCACAATTCTCCCTTAGGCTTTAGTTTTAAGTGAGATTTTGGGGGTGGGCACCGGCTGACATTTTTCTGAGGGTACAGACAGGCCAAAGGGTTCACTGGATCCTCGAGATCTCTGCTCCAAACCCAAGTGCTTTTGAGCAAAGTGCTAGTAAGAATTCTCCCAACTGGCTAAACCATGGTGCTTCTCCTTAATGGCATTTTCAGAACTGTCTAAAGCAGTCTAGCTGAAACTTTCCAGAAAAATTTTGCTTGAGACACCTGGCATGGAAAAATTCAGTCGAAGTAATTTAAAGCTGCAAAATTATAAGCAACTGAAAACAAAGTCTTGTAATGGGAAATGTCAGGCAATTTTGGGTTCTGATGGTACTAACAGCTCTGTCTATTACCATGAGAAAATAAAGAGAGACAAGAAAAAAAAAAAGACAGACAAAATTATAAATTACAAATTATAAATTATAATAGGAGAAAGCTTGCTTACTGGAAGAGGTGGGTTTTAGAGATTTTTGGATGTGAATGAAAGGACGTTTGGCAGATGAGGTCATGGAGACTGTTTAATGTGTCAGGAGGCACCAGGAGTGAAGGCATGAAGCTGAGAGTGAGCAAGGGGGAAAGAGCAAGATAAGGCTGTTGGAGGGGGTTCTGAGAGGGCACATGGAAGACAAAATGTGCAATAGTACCGAAAAAATAAATAGTACCAAAAATCAGAGTTCTACTGTTATGATCATTGACAAAAATTACATGGAACAGCATCTGGCTCAGCTTGGTATTCTCTGGTCCCTTGTGGTACCAGAACAGAACCAGGAACCAGGATGAAACTGCTCCTCCCTAAGAGATATCCTGTTTAAATCTAGCTGCTCGTAAATACCGAGGGGAGGGACAGCCTGAGCCCACTTCTCATAAGGCATTGCTGCTGCTCACTTCTAAATAAAATACTTCCCAAGGTCCTTTTTCCTACTAGCTGCTGACTCCAGTGGAATGCAGCAAGAAGCAGAAAATATCTCAAAGGCAGAATCTGACTTTGAGATTGTTTTTTAGATCCCAGTGCCCAGTTCTGAATTCCTTCATTTCTTTGGGCCCTTTTGAAGATCCGTGCGCTGCAGAGTCCATGCCAGCTGCCACTCTAAATATTTCTTGACTTGGAAGAGTCCAGTTGAGTTTAATGAGTTTAATTCACAGTTCTAGTTTTTCTTTTCTGTCTAATCATGGTTTGATTCTAGTGGTCATAAGGTTTTACACAGCATCACCAGAGTATCACTCAGAGCCACATGTGTGTTTCTGTTGGTTCTCCTTGTCTGTGGGAATACTATATCTATGTCCTGTATAGTATGGCTATATCCTGCAGCTCTGGAGAAATGGTCTTTATTCATTCAAAAAGTCCTTTTGATTGAGGTCAGTCGTGTCCAATTTTGTGACAAAAGGTGTGAAGAACCAGCCTTTATTTTCCTTTGTTTTCCAAATAGAAAGGTTTCAGATTTAACTGAATTTTGAACCCCCTACAAGTTGTCATGGTGGAGGACTGGCTCCTAACTCTTCCACCTGCACTCTGGGCCAGGTGTTTTGAGCCACCCATCACTTGGGAAAGCGTTTTTATCCAGTAACATGCTAAGATCATATTTGTTTGGGAACTGCTTGGAAATCTGTCATTATGGTGTTTGTGACAGCTTGACAGGGCCTGTTGCCATGGAAAAGATTTGTGATGTTGTATAAATATATTCCTAGGTCAGAAGTTCTATGTGGTTTTTGGACACGGATGTTAAAGGGAAAAAGAATGACTAAACATTTTAAAAAGCAGAATAATACAAAATAACAACAATAACCAACATTTGATACCACATTTCTGCCCAGTAATGAAACAAACAATTCCTAAAAGCATTTAATTTATGCTGCAGCAATCCTGCTAGCAATGAAAGTTCATTTATTTCCAAGGTTCACCTTGGAATATTCTTGAATATTCTGGAATAAGAATATTCCTTGAAATATTCTCATTGCCAGTCACTTTGCAGTACTGATGCCTCCTCTATGAACAGAGCAGCAGGCACGGCAGCTCTTGTTCCTGCCCTCTCTCTGTTGTTCCATTAGGTGAGCTGGCAGCTCGGGCTGCTCTCAGCTCTGTACCCTGCTGTGTGCCCAAGCCACTCGCCAACAGCCATCCCCACGTGCTGGTGTTGGTGAAAACTGTGACTGGGCAGAAAAGGAGCCCTGTGAGAGAAAGCCCGGGGTAGGTTTGCCTCCAGCAGAGCAGAGGTTCTGGCTGGGCAGGGCGCAGGGGTGTGGGCACAGGGGTGTGCGGGGTCCCCAGTCTGTGGCTGTGCCCTGTGACCCTGCTGGGGGCTGATGCTCTGTGGTTTCGCCCCAGCTGCACCCTGATGGCCACAGGAACAGCTTTCCAGCCCCTTCTGGTGCCTGTAGCATCACTTCTGCCTCTCCAAAGGGGATTCTTGAGCATGGGCAAGCCCAGGCTGTGCCAGCCAAAGGCCCTGTGGGCTGAGCTTCCCCTCCTGGCTCAGGCAGCAGCTGCAGGCTCTCCTGGATCCAGAGGCTCTGCAGGGGGATGCTCTCTGTGCCTGACTCAGGAGCAGCCAGCAATCCAGGGAAAGCTCTGAGCTTTTGAAAGGTCCTGGCCTCTGAAAGGTCTCCTCAGCTGCTGCTCACAAAGAGCCAGGGCAAGGGGCTGCCCTGCGGTCACCTGCCAAAAGCAGACATCCCAGACCTTGCTGGGTTTCCTTAGGCATCCCCCAGGACATGAGGGGTTTGCAAAAATAGAATTATGGTCTTTAAAAAAAGAAAAAATCACGGAGAATCACGAATGCCCCAAATAGGCTCCAATCCACAGACATGCTGATTAGCCAGTTCTTTTCCCACCACAGGAACTCTCTCCGTTCTATTCCTTCCATAAGGTTTTTGGCTTCTGTTTGGGTTTTTTTTGTTTGTTTCCTCAATTATATCCCATCAAACTCTCAAGTACTGTTTTTGAGGTCCTTAAACATCAAAATACCATATATTTTCATTTAAAGTTCCCTGACACTTTATCCCAATTTTTAAGTTCTAACTTCAAACAAGAGGGAAATGTCTCGAAGCAGAGAAATGAGAATTGATCTATAGTTTGAATCCAAGCCACAAATATGCCACGAGAATATAGACACATGCACATAGTGCCATCAAGAAAAAGATCCCAACCCTCCCACACTTTTTACACATTACAACATATTAAAAATTATTTCTGGACATAGTGAAATATGTTAAAATTAAAAAAAACTAGAAAGTTGCAAGTACCTCCAGAATTTTCTACAGTAACAGGCACAGAATTAAAAGCGCTTTTTCCTCAGAAAAACTTCCACGACAGTTCAGTAACTTAACCTTGATTTTCAGATGCTGTGGTCTACCAAAAAGAACGCAAATCAAAGAGATGGAATTAGCTTACTGCTGCCTGCTCTGGTAGGAAGAGCAGCACAAATATAATCAGAATTAAGATACCGTTGGGCAAAGCAGGTCCACATTATCCTGCATGCAAAGTGCTAGAGGAGCCCAATTTCACTGCCCATTTCACAGCTGTGCCAGCCACCAGCTCAGGAACATCCCTGGGGGCTGTTTCAGAATCAGAGGAATTGAGCCTTGGCTGGGTAGCACCAATGGCCACGAATATGGAATGCTGCCAATTATTAATTAATTAATGTGCACAGATGCACACACAGAACCAGAGAGGATGTGGCTCATGGTCTGGGGGAATGTGCAGCCAGGAAAGGTTTCAGCCTCTTTGGAGAGGTGCTGTTACTCACAACCCTGCTCAACAAGCACTGCAAACCTCCCTGGTAATTCATCCTTCAGCCTGGGGCCCAGGAAAGCTTTTAAGCACCAGATTCTAAATAAGGAACCAGAAAATGTTGCTCTTTCTCACCATAATTGTAAACTGAAAATAAGCACTTATACAACCTAGCCCAAATATTTAGTTAAAGAACAGGTTTATAACTAAGGACACCTTAAAACGTGTTTGAATTATTAGAGACACTACTTAAACTGTTAAACTGTCAGCTCAGACTTTGGTATATCTACCTCATTAGCCTACCTCCAGCACCTGTGGTAGGTGCATCTGCATTTTTAAATTTTGTGCTTTTCCATGCTTTATGCATCCTGTAAAACGCCTTGAGAACTTTACGAGGGATGTTGTGTTAAAATGTGTGATTATAAATATGATTTAAATATCTGAAGCATTCCGGTGATCATTGTTCAATAAGGCAGCACTCATAAAGGGGTTATCTGCACGCTGTGCTCAGGCTGGCACAGAATGGTGCCATGAATTGCTCAGTACAGCTTGTGTGCTGCTTGCCTCTGCTTCTTCCCTGCTCCTGAGGGGCAGGGCTCCAAGGAGGCTGCCATAAAGATAGGAGCTTATGATACAAAGCTAATTGCTGAACAACGAGTGGCCCTCGGGATCCTGAGGTAGGAGGTGGTTAGCGTGTCATCCATCCCAAGGAACTCGATTTAATGCCACAAAGGAGCATCCTTGGCAATGCTCAACACTGCTTTAAACTGCTGCTAAATCAATTACTGGTGTGGGAAATGGCACGCTGCTCCTGCTCCTGCTGCTGGCTGCTCAGGGGGAGCCCTGGAAATCCCTGAGCAAACCCAGCTCCAGGCACTTTGGGGCCCAAAACCTGCACTGAACTGCTCAGCTCAAGCGCCATTTGGCTGGACTGTCTGAGCTGTGTCTACCCAAAAATGCCTCCTTTTGGCTCACTGCTGCGTCACGGAAGAGAAGCAGCAGCAGCCCCCGATGGCAGTGGCGCCTGCACGAGGATTGCTGGGTTGGAGTGTGCTGCACACAGCCAAGAACCTTCCCTGCCACGAGTGAAGTGTGTCTGCCCCTTTTCAGGGATCAGAAGCACCAATTACTCAGGCAGTAGGGGTGAGGGGGCCACAGATGAATGGGGGTGTCCTGAATATAATGATGTTACAAAAAGTGACCCAGGAGTTAAACAAGAACAAGGCCGTTTTTATTTCTTTGATGTTTTACTCTGCCCCTCTGCTGAGGCAATTGCTGGGGACACTGAAGGCAAAAGATGGGGACTTCATATATCTGAGCTGCAGCCTTGCCCTGCTGCGTGGAGACAATCAATAAGAATTCCTAGGCAGTATTTTCTATATCCCAGGAGACCACACAGGAAGAATATTGAGATGCAGTCATTACAACAATAATGTTCTGACATATTTCAGGAGCTATGACAGCCTCAGAAATGTCACCCTCATTGTGAGAAAATAAGACTGCAGGGGGGGGATCCTGAGATCACAATAGAAGATGGCAAATTGGGCAGGATTCATTACTGAGAGCTACAAGACGTGGTTTCCCAAGGACTGATATCCTCTCGTGATGTGCAGGTCACAGATCTCATTCCTCTGCCAGGGACAGTGCCAGCCTGCCTTCAGACTCAGCTCTCCCTGCAGGGCTGGAGCTCTGCTCTCCCCTCCTTCACTTGAGTCCTCCTGGGGCTGAGAGTGATGGGTCAGCTCTGTCCTCACCCCCAGCCCTGCTGTCACCCTGTCACCTGTCAGGGGCTGGGGTTTAACCCCAGCACTGCTGGCAGGGGCAGCCAGCTGTGGCTGGGAAGGAGAACAACCACTGGCACGCACCCTGCTTGGTGCTGGCACTGCCCCCCTGACGAGAGGCAGATTCCTGGGAACCAAATGTTCCTGTGATTCTGCCTTTCTGCTGCCAACAAAGCTTATGATACAAAGCTAATTGCCTTGTAACTTCCCTTGGAAATCTGAAGGGGAAATGGATAGGTTGCCTTTATTTATACTCTGATATGCCAAGACTCTGCAGCAAGATGAGGGGGAAATATACAGCAGTAGCCATAGAAGAGGCAGAGTTTACCCATCTTCACTACAGAGTGGTTCCAGAGGCACATGAGTTGCTTTTACTTCCTAGCAGGACTGTAGGAGTTCTTTTGGCCTCTTTTATCCCTGTGGAGAATAACAGCAGGCAGAGTTCCCTGCCGAAGAGTCTTTGTGCAGGCTCCTTCAGGGAGGGACTTTGTGTGGAATTGGGTCCCTTTGTACCAAAACTGTGGCCAGTCAGCGCCCAGAAAATGGGAACTAAGTCCTGTGTGAGAAGAATGATTCCTGTTTTCATTGACCTGTGTGGAAAGGGTAAGTTTATGACTGAAGAATACCTTCATTTTTCTTTGCCTGCTTCTTCCTCGCCAGTCTGCTCCTATCAGCTGGCAGTAGCAGCAGTAACATTTACATCCTCCATGGAATTCTTCCAGCCTTAGAAAAGTTGCTTTAGATTTGGCTATCATGTTAGGATTGACTTCTGCTTAAAAAAACAAAAACAAAAACAAAAAAAAAAAACAAAAAAAAAAAAAAAAAAAAAAAAAAAAACAAAAAAAAAAACCAAAAAAAAAACAACCAAAAAACCCAAACATGAGGACCATTTAATTTTGAAAACGGTTTAAAAAATTTCAAGGAGAACAGTTGTGGAAATATAAAATCCCTGTAGGACAGAAGGAATTAAGATTAAAATTCTCTTGGAACATTTGTGGCAAAAGCCAAACAAGCTACTACCAAAAGCTGGTGGGTGAAAAAGGAAAAAGCACATTTTCCTGTGAGGTGGCTCCTCCTGCCATGGGCGAGTCTGTTTGCACCCAGGTAACTGAGAGCAGCCTTGTGGGGCTTTCTGGAACAAGAAGGGAAGCACCTGAACTGTGGAGGAGAAGATGTTTTCAGTCCTCCTGAGTGGTTGCACAAGGGCTGCTGACACAGGGAGTCACAGCTGGAGCAAACCTGGAGTCCTCAAACATTCCCAGCCCCTGCCTGCACTGCTCTCGGGCTGTCACTGACTTCTCTCCTCCAGAAGCAGCACAGGGAAATAGAACCTAAACAGTGTGGCACTGAGGGGGTTAAAGTCCCACAGTTCTGTCATTCTTGATGGGTCTTTTTCTTCTCTTCTAGTTCATCTTTTCCTCAAAAGAGTATGCTCATTATTTTTACCTTAGGTGTATCTGCTTCACTTGTTTTACTTTTCAGACAGTTACCTGGCTGTAAGCCAGCACCGCAAAATCAAACCCTGCCATTTATTTTAGGATTTGCTTTTATTATTCTTTCCTGAATTCCATACTTTTTTCATTTCTTGTTACTTTGTTCCATGCCTCCTTTTTTTAAATATTCTTTTCCTTTTCTCAGTTATCCCAGTTTGGTTTCTGCCACTCGCCGTTTGGTAGCTGAGCTCTCAGAGCAGAATGAAAAAGCCACATGGTAGCTCAGGTTATAGAGAAATTACTGTCCCTTCCCTACCACTGAAAATGCAAGCAGAAAACCAGCAGGTCTCAGTTAGGTCAGCAATGCAGGCTCCAGCTCTTTGAGCTATGCCAAGTCACAAGGAATTTGGGCTTGCAAAGGACACGAGAGGCATTGGGCTTTTTGTAAAAAAAAGAACTGTTTATTGAAGCTGAAAGCAATACAATAACAATGAGAATAAGCATGGACATGATGAAAAGCAAACAAAAGCAGCCCAAGTCTCAGCCTCAGTCTAATATACACATTGATTCTTTTTATTCCTAAAAAGAGCAAGAAAGTATTCATAACAGCTGGTCTCAACCCAAAAGTTTGTTTGGATCACTGAATCATGCCCTCATACTCTTTAGGACTATACACAGCTGTCACTGGAATGATCCTGGAAAAATCCCCATCTAATGCTAAGAGTTATTTATTTTCCCTTGCTGCTAAACATATTTTGCTGTTAGAGATGTGCAGGGAAATTAAAAGCTGGCGGAGAAACTAAGGCCAATCTTCTAAAAATGGACACTTCAAATCAGCTTGTTACACTTGTAAGAAGCAGCCTGGCTTCTCACAAGAGCTCTGTCAGCTTCCAGGGTGCTCTGGGGAGCAGGGAGCTGCGAAAACCTGCAGGGCTCTTGTGCTCCCTGCACAGCTGTGTGCCCATAGTCCTGCTGCTGCTTGCTCTGTGTGCTGCTCTGTGATGAGAAATCCAAGTTAAAGACTCCACCTGGAAGATGTTTGTCCCAGCTTTTCCCATGGTCCATCAGCCCGGGGAGATTGCAGGGTGCTGCACAGAGTGTCCATGGGGAAATGGGGACACCCTTCCTAGCAAAGTTTTGATTGTCTGATATCCTCAAGTTTTCCTTTAGTTCTCCTGGATTTCCCACTGGTTTTCCTCTTTCTTCTCTCAAGTTTCTGGAGCTCTCTTTGAAGTGTACAGCAGAACCAGTGCCTGCCTTTCAGACCCCCTTCCCAACCACACAATTTCCCACTTCCATGGAGGCAGTGAGACCTATGACTGTTATGACTTTGTTGCTTGGGCCTTTCAGCATTTAGTTCCTTTCTCTGGGGTGATTTTCCCCTCTCATGAATGCTAAGAAAGTCACTAGCCTCAGCCATGTGCCCTGCAGCTTTCCCTGTGTCTGGAGAGAAAGGAAAAGGCTGGAACAAAAGGCTGGGAGGCAGAGCTGTCTCCAGCCCACCCTGGCAAAGAGGCACCTGTAAGATTTAACAGCCAGAATATGTCTGTGTGTGTGCCATTCCCCTCCCTGTCTCTCTCCAGGCTCACAGCTCCTAGTCAGGAAAACCTGCCTCTGGCCAGTTTTGAAAGCAGAAAAGGACGAAGCTTTCTGTCCTGCACTTCCTGACCTTATGTGCCAGTGTAATATGCACAAGTATGTCAAATGCCATTTAATCTTCATAATCCAAGCAGATTATGCTCAGAACTTCACCTCTATCTGCTCACAGCATTATCTCCTTTCCAAAATGCCACATGGCTTCTTTTAGTCAAGGTTCCCCCTTACAAGACTCATTTTAGTGCCCAGATCTCACATCCCACCTGCACTGGGGCACTGCAGGGATTGCCACGTTTCTTGGTGCCCTCCTCAAAGTGCAGCATGGCAGTGATGTTTGCCATTCTGAACTTGCCTTTCTGAAAGCTGGGGTGCTGAAAGCAGCAGTGGGGAAATGGCAATTAGAGTCCTGATTATTAAAGCAGAAAGTTGATGCCTCCTCTTTTAAAACAGTTTCAGTGGCCTGTCTTAATTAAGGAGGCACACAACTCCAGAGAGGGGCAGGAAAGCAGCAAGGGCAGCAAGGACAAGGGGTTTCCCCCTTCAGTGTCATCATTTTTTTTTTGCAAATTATTGCCAGCCACGCTTGCACAACAAAGTTAACAGTCCTGTTAAAGAACCTTTCTGTGGTGATGTAGAAAACTTCTGTCACTGAGTTCAACTGCAGCAGTCCAAGCTCTGAAAGCCCTCCAATCCTCTTCCTTTTGGCTATTCCTGTACTAAATCCTTGCTGTGAACTGAACAAGGCAATGAACTTACAGAAAATAATGTTAATAATGATAACAATGCACATAATATATAATGATCACGTAATTGCAGACTGCACTATATGGTATATTCATTAAGAGGGCTAAACTGAAGTTACACAGACAGCCTTAATTCTGGCACTTCCCAGCTTTTTGGTGTTTGACTTTGCATCCTTTCTGGTGGCCTTTGAATGAAGCTTGCAGTGGTAGCTAATGCAACTAATGAATCATTTGGATGCAATGATTACAACTTTCCATTGCTGTCTCATGGAGAATTTCACAGCTGTGTCCTTCATAAACAATGAGGATAGAAATTTGCCTGTCTGCATGTTTAAGCTGCTGAGTTTTCATCAAGATTTTGTAGAGTTCTGATAGCTTGGGACAGCTCTGTCACTGCAATTCCTTCACTGTGCTTCCGTAACAAGCTGCATCACTCAGAATGAGAGCTGGGTAACTATTCTGGGAGGACCAAAGATGGAATAAGCCCTTCATGAACTTGACTCTTTTCTTTTTTTCAGACACTTAATCTGCCTAGGCACACTTTTATCTCTTTTTATTGTCACTGCTGTTTGATGGTTTCTTGCACCATACCCAGGGCTGAAATGCTGAGCTCAGATTCAGTTTAAAACCTGTGCTGTTCTTATGAATAATGATCATTTTAACAAAAAGCTCGTGCCCCATCTTCAAAGCACAAGAAGTAACAGGGATTTCAGGGTAGGCCTGTTCAGAAGGAGTGTGGGTCTTTCTGTGACTGTGGACACAAAAGTCATCCTGGTGACCTCAAGGTTTCTAAAGGAAAGTCACTCTAGATGGAATATTTAGAAATCACATCAAGGGACCCTAATTTGAGACCCCAGCACTGCCATTCAGCTCTTGACCCTTTAGTACAAGAGCACAGCACACACTGTTAATGCTCTGCTATGTGGTAATGAGGTGCATACCTATGATGCATGCAGTAAAATATCTCACTTACGTAGCTGTTAAATTAAATTTTACTCTCATAAATCTAGTGTCCCCTACTCACACAATTATTAAAAAAAAAGAAGTCAAAACATCAGGAGAGTGTTACGAGTTCATGTCATATTAAGTTACAGCTGTGCTATTTGCAGTTTACAGTAGATAATGTTACAGCAGACAATAATCTCACCACCTGCTGGAGAAAGCAATTAGAGGAGAGGAGCATTCAAAAGCTGTTTTTCTTTGCCACGCCATTTCATTGATGATACATTAGGCTGTGAGACAGTTCACTTTGAATGAAATGCAAAATAAACACCCAAAATTTCAAATTCCCTGGGTTTCAGGCACAACAAAATTGGAAGAAATTCCAATTAGACACACTTTGCAGCAGTTCACAGGGTTATCTAGAGGAAACTTAAGAAGTCTTGATATAGGTTAAACATGACTTTTAAATCCTGGTTTCAGTATCTGACTAGTTATACTAGTATAATCCTACCTTTAGAATAATTTTGCCTGTAGACCACCCCCAGTGAGAAAATTGGTTTTCACAGCATTTCCATTATTAATGGTGAGACAAGTTTCCAGAGGTTTAAAAATTAATTCATAGCAATGTTAGTGCAGGTTAGGAATGAATTTAGAACGTTCCTTTCCCATTCTCCTCCCGCAGACATTTTTAACATTTAAATTGGTGGTATTGCCAATGAATTGGAGGAGTTCTCCTTGGTGCGGGATCTGAAAAAGGAGAGGACAGGCAGAGGGAAGGGAAAAAACCCCAAACGCTTGCTGACAGCAGTGGCTGTGCCAGCTGTGGGAGGGATATATCCAGCAACACACGACGCCAAGGCTCAAGCTCAGCCCTCAGAAGTGTTGCCAGTAGGAGCTGTGGCAGCATCTTGTAAATACAGGTTCATTTTAAATTAAAAAAGAACTTAAACAAAGCCAACATAACTTTTTCCTGAACTAGAAACATCACTGTCTCTTAATTACACTCTGTATGCAAATGTCTTTAAGAAATCTCTGCTAAATAAGTCCATGAACAAGGCTGGTTCTGTGCTTGCCATGCTCCTATCGCCATGTGAATTCCAAAAATCCTTTTTGAAGGAGTCTAGATCCATTTACTTTTATTTAACTCTTCTGTGGCTGGTAGTTCACTAGTTGTACTTTTGTTCCTAAGGGCTATCCAGCAATTATACATGTATTTATTTACATTTTGCATGAACTTATTATTCAGAAATATTTTTAAGAAAAATGTGGGGAAAAAAGTAATGAAGAAAGAGTCTTTTCACCCTTGGCTAAGGATACAAGGTGTACTGTAAGGAGTACACAAGGCAGTACCTCTTTCCTGGTTTAAATCTTCATTTAAACAGCTTTGTAGAGCTGTTCCTCATCTTCTTGAGCACAGCTCTGCTAAGCACACAGCCCAGGCACTCTCATGGTTCATGCATGCTGGCTGGGACATGGACAGGAGGGATATCCACCCCCCGGAGCTCAGGACAGCTCTGGCTGGCTCCGAGTGCCTTTGGCATCAGCTGCCCAGGCTGCAGAGCTCAGCTCGAGGGTCAGTGGAGGCAGGATTCTCCTCCAGCTCCTCCTGGGAGCAGGCACACAGTGCCTTTGGAAACGGGAATCTACTTGGGGAAGCTGATTGCAAATGCTCTACCCCAGCTGGCACCAAAATGTTGGAAACGGCACTCACTGGTGCTGCTTGCTGCGCTTTTGGGGACAGACAGATAGCACACGAATGCTTTCTGAAATGCAGAATGAACCTGTTTGTCCTGTTTGTCCGAGCTTCGAGAGGGTTTGTTACTAACTCTGCTCTCCTCGTGGCTCAAGGCTCTCAGCTTTTCCTCTGCTGCTAAGAGCATGTAAAGGCACCCAGACTCTGCACAGCTTTGCGTGCTTGTCTCAGCGTTGCACCGTGCCTGGCTAATTGCAGTGGGGCTCGTTGCCATCCATGGCCCAATCTGCACACACAGCACAAGAGGAAGCTGTCTGTGGCAGTGATGCTGTGCAGAAATTGGTCTTTGCCATTGATTATGTCTTATTTGTCCTCACCAGCTGAAACCTGCGCAGGTCTCATGGGAAATGGAGAACATTTGGTGCACAGCTTATTTCTGCTACCCCTTTTCCAACATTTCTTAGCAAAGAATTCAATAGGGCTTGGCCGGTGATGCCCCCTACCCAAACATTTCCTCCTGTTGAATGTTGTGCCCAGCTTTACATCCTTAACAATAATTCCTGTGCTGGATCCTCCACTGTTTCTCTCAGATCTTTTGTGGAATTTCCTAGGATGTAATGAAAAGTGCATCCATTCTGCAGCTTTCCACACTGCCAGGGCAGGCTAATTACAGGACACACTCTGCAAGTGTCTTATTAACCATTCATTTCACAGAAATGCAGACAGATGGCCTGAGAATCCTTTCAGCAGGGTCCCAATTTTATTATTTTTTTCCTGTACCTAAAGTTGCCGTGCTTGTTTTTTGATAGTTTTTTCATACAGCCAGCTCTCAGGAGCAGGATCTACATGGGCAAGCCAGTGCCTCTCCCGTCCCCAGTTCTCTGCTTTGAGCAACAGCCAGCTTTCCAGGTGAGCTCCTGTCTGTTCAGAGGGTATCTGCCTCTCCTGAGCTCTTAGCAATACCTGTCTGGCCACTGATGCCTGAAGTATTCCAGGTCGGTGCTTGGACGTGTTTCTACGAGGACAGGTCATAATGAATGCAGTGTCTTGTGGAGGTCAGTGCCTGCTTGCTCCAAAATGTGCTATCAGCAGCTGGCAATAGGTGCACTGCCCTGCGAGGCAGTGCCAGACAGACAGACCTGTCCAGTCAGCACTGCCTGGTATGCCCAGCTCTCCCCAGGAGCAGCAAGTGCCATTCCCTGTCTGCTCAGGCTCAGGGAGCACTGGGTGCCTCAGAGTGTGCTTCAGTTTAATTGACATGAGCAAGTTTTATTCAGTTTCTCCCCTGTGGTGCTTACAGGCTGCCCTGATTTCACACCTTTGAATCTGGGTACCTTTATTTTTTGTCTCCTCAAGGATTTAATACGCTGGGGATTTATTTCCCCAGGTATTTTTAGGGAATCTGTCTACACCAAGGCTTCTCCACATTTAGGGCAGAGATGGGTAAACAAGTAGCCAATACCCAGAAAGTTCATTTGTACACAAGGAAAGGAACAGCTCCATGAGCACAATCAGCATTTCGAGGTGGTGTCGAAGCATTCAAAGGTTGTTTCAGTGTGTGAGCAAGGAAGCACCCAGCCCAGGCTCCCCAGGCTCTGCAATCCTGTGTCCTGCAGCTGACACTCCTGACTCTTGTTGCCCCATGCTGCCCTTCAGAGCTCTCCCAGAGGGTTTCCTGCTGCTGCCTTGAGAGGAGGAGCAGGGCAGTGTCTCCTGGAGAGCGCCACTGCAAGGCAGCTCTCACACACCTGGCACACAAGGCACCAGCCCCTTCCCTCCTTCCTTCCTTCTCTGAGCCTGATTCCAGCCTGGCAATAAACAGGGCTGGATTGGCCTCTTTACTTTGAAATTTGCCATCTCCAAGTCAAATAAGCTCCACATTGCCTCTTAAAGACTGAAAAATAAATAGCAGGGGAATGTGCTCTGCTGGATGGATTCCTTTCAGCAGGTAGCTGCATCAACTAAATCTTGGCAGCAGAACTTCAAGTGAATGAAGTATTATGGCTGATGGGCTTAAGCCTTTCTTCTGCTAATGCTGTGCAGGAAAGATTGTGACTGAAATAGGTATAATTAGTAAACCGTGATTGAATTCTCAGCATCAAGAAGACAACAACTCTTTCACAGTTTCCACTTTGATGTCATCTCTCATCTGTAAAGCTGTTCTACTCAGAACCACTTGAAGGTATTTTTCTTTTGAATTGGCTGCTTTAGACTGTCTTTAGTGCTAGATTATCTGTGTCAGGTTTAACACAAGCTGTCTGGATGCAGGATGATTTTTCTTTTCATGGTAAAACATAGCATTCTCCTAAACTCTGCTTCCAGTTTGTGATGAAGGTGCTTCTCGCTTGAATCCCATGCTGCTGATTTCCAAACACCCAGAATCTGGATCAACAATCTTACAATCTTCTGCATTGCTATTTTTGTTTTATTTACACTTCACAGTAACAACTTGGGTGATAATGACTTGCTGCAGTCACTGTCTCTCTGCTGACAAGAGCAAAGATCTGTCATCATCTCCTATCTAGCAGCATTTTGCACTTTTGTATCTGCATGTAGTGTATTACCAGCCCTTCACAAGTCCTCACTCTCAAGCACTTGGTTTTGGTTGGGTTTTTTTTCCTGGAAAAGACAGTATTCACATTATATGCTGCTTCCTCCACTTGGAGCTTTTCTTGGTGCCTTCCTAGCAGGGTCTCCTGGAACAGAGACCTGGGGTTTTTTTTGCTCTTTTGATGTAATAATGCACAAAAGACTTTTCTTGTAACTATGCTGCAGAATTGTTGACAACATAGGTGATATTTCACCAGCATGCAAGTTTCTGCCATAACCACACCTTGAATGTTGAGGAAATTGATTCCATGATTTTATGTCTTAAAATGTTATATTGGCTCGTTGGTCTAAGTTTTTGAAACCCACACTGTGCATGTGCTTGGGAATGTGCTGGCTGGCACCACCTTGTTTTCCAGTTCTCTCTGCCTCTGCTTCAGAGCTGCAATGAAAACTGCAGAAATTTGTGCTTTATGAACAAAAAATTCAGCGGCTTTATGGAAGTAGGAGCACAGGTAGCAGGCATACAGAGTAATTGATATTGGGGCACCCAAATTTCATTTCAGCATTCATTCTGGGAAAGCTGCTCGTGCAGAAAAGTTCCCACACATGAAGAAAAAGGTATGGCAAACCACACAAACACACATCCCTCGGTCAGGCTTCAGCCCCTCCTAAATGTAACCAGCTTGTGGATGAAATTCTTGTATTCCAAGTGGATTGGAAGCACAGAGTTAACAAGATACACTTCCTGTTTGCATCTGAGAAAAATCATCTACTAATTTTCTGCTGATCATCTTTTAAAGAAAGCTTTGACATCTAATTAGTTATTTTCTTTTTAAATATCATCTTTTGTCTTTGGAGTATTACAATGTCCCTGTGAAATACAAGAAATCTTGTGGATTTAGGAGCTTTGTGAACGAGGGGAATAATTAAATGAGGTCACAGTGTTGATGCTTTGTAGCATGACATGGAACTAACACCCACTTCTTGTTTTTTAGAGAACTGACAAAAAATCCTTAATCTAATTAGTTTCTTTTATCTGGCGAGCAAAGATACCTCCTCTCCCTTTCTTGTGAATGCAACACCTTGAAGATGAGAAATGTTCCATGAGGGACTGGATTGGGCTAATTGAGGCAAGGCAAGGAGCAGCCTGTCCCTGCTGCACCTGGGGTTTGCATTCAGCCCCTGGCAGGGCAGGAGGGCAGCCCAGGTGAACATCTCCAAGCACCTGAACTGTTTGCTTCCCTGCAAAGGAAATTCAGCCCCTGGCAGGGCAGGAGAGCAGCCCAGGTGAACATCTCCAAGCACCCTGGACTGTTTGCTTCCCTGCAAGAGCAGCCCAGGTGAACATCTCCAAGCACCCTGGACTGTTTGCTTCCCTGCAAAGGAAATTTACCTGGGCACTGGAATCAGCTGGCAGTGAGTGAGGATGAACTAATTCTTTGTCTGTACAATTTGGTAAAATGCAAGCAGCAAAGCATTAAAAGGAGGAGGGAGGAGCTGTGTGTGAGGCCACAGAAAAGCCTGAAGGCAAATTTGTGTGGGGCTCACAGATGATCCTGGCACAGCAGCTTCAGACGTTGCACACCCACGTGAAAAAGCCCCAGTTTTCGTTTTCCTTCTGCACACTTCAGGGCCATTGTCACCGGGGGGAGAGGAAAGGCACATTTCCCTACCAGACCCTGCTCTGCCCTCCCCTCCTCTGCTTTACTCCCTTTTCTGTCCTTGGCTCCCTTTCCTGTCCTTTTCCTCTCCACGAGCCCACTGGCAGGCAGAGGCTGGGGAAGGACAAAGTGCTGGCTCGCCCTCCCTGAGCAGGGACCCAGGGGTCAGGCACAGGGACAAAGCCACTCCACCAGACCTCCAACGCCCAAAGTGAAGGGAAGTAGCAGCCTTGAGTTAAAATAATACATAATGCATATAAATAGAAATATTATATATTACTATTTCTATATTTATAATTTATTTATATTTTATATTTATAAATTATATACAGTAATATTAATTTATATAATATATAATATATAATATATAAATTATATAAAATTATAATATACATAATTATTTTACATATATAAATATAAGATACATATTATCTATTATCTATAATTTATTTTCTATTCTATATTCTCTATTCTCTATTCTCTATTCTCTATTCTCTATTATATTTTATATTTTATATTTTATTTCTTATATTTTAGGTTTTTATTGTAATTTTATTTTTTATTTTTTATTTTTTATATTTTATGTTTTTATTGTAATTTTTTTTATTTTTTATATTTTATGGTTTTATTTTAATTTTATTTTTTTGTTTTATGTTTTTTATCTATCTCTCTCTCTCTCTCTCTCTCTCTCTCTCTCTATATATATATGTATATATATAATGAAAGCAAAGGTTTCCCACTCCCAAGCCCCCCTCCACCTGCCCCAGGCTCTGGGCAGTGCCAGGGGGAGCTGCTGAGGTGCAGCTGCACACAGACAGACAGACGGACAGACAGGCAGGCAGGCTGGGAGTGCTGCAGAGCTCCCGCCGCAGGAAGGGTGGCTGTGCAGGAGCAGACTGGTCCTGCTGCTCGGGTGGCTGTCACATTTCACACCCTACCTCTCCCTTTCACAGGCACTCCGCCTGGATTAAAGGGATTAGGAGCTGCTGATAAATATGAATGGAGCTGCGAGTGGATGTGGAAAAGGCTTTTCACTGTTTCCTTCTCTATGAATGAATCATGAACCGAAATTTCTTCAAGTGCATTAGAAATTAATTCCTGGAGACTCTTTTTTTCTCCTCAGGCTGGAAAACTGAATACCCAAATTTTGTAATGGGGGGGGGGGGGAAGGCGTTTTAATTTATTTGGGGGGGGGGAAAAGGCGTTTTAATTTATTTGAGAATCTCTTGCTTCAACCCTAATTTCTAACTGCAATATTCACTATGTAGATTATTCCAATAAAACAACATAACATTGCAATCTATTTCAACTAAAAGCATCTACTTAAAGGAAAAAAATTCATATTTGATAGCAAGTTTTTGCTGTATCAAATGACTCCATCTGATCAAGTCTCCTCAGTGCTGTGCTGCACGCTTTCACTGGTCTAAAGCTGGGAAAGAATTGTGCTAAGGAATTTGCCTGCAGTTTCGGTTTGGTTTTAGTTTTTGGTTTTTTCCTTGGGTTGTTGTTTGGTTGTGGGTTTTTTGGTTGTTTTTTGGTTGTTTTTTGGTTTGGTGTTTGTTTTTTTTTTTTGAGTTTTTTTTTTTTTTTTTTTTTTTTTTTTTTTTTTTGCAATAACAGGCTGCTGTCCCAAAGTTTGGAATTGTTGGTTTATTCATGAACTCCCAGTAGATCTTACATATGTGGACATGTACATGCAGACATTTATGGATATATAAACTTGAGATCTAATTTTACATTGGAAGCACCTTACAAATTCCTAATTGTTTGGGTCTAACTGCATGTGTACGATGGCCAGTCGCTGTAAACATGCTTTGTTGTGGAATTGATTCACTTTCCTTGCACTGAAGGTGTGCATCAATTCCTGGCTGAAAACAAAAATACCATCAGCACCATCACAAACTTCACAAAGCCCCTAGCATGTACAAAGAAACTCCGATATTGTGAGCAAAATCTTGGGAATTTTGGTCTCATTTTCTGAGGAAATGGGGCTTCTCTCCGTGTCCCACACAGGGATCTGTTGAGTTGTCTGTCTGTCACCACCCCCGCGTCCCTCCCCAATAAGGTGTGAACACGTGTCCTGCTGCCAGCCTGATCTGCTCGGGTCTGAAAGATGTGAGGAGGGAAATCAGCAGGGAAGGAGCCAGCACTGCCTGGCAGGTCCAGTGAGAGCTCCTGTTACAAGCTGAGAATGGCAGAGCTGGGGACTCAAAGGGTAGCACACAGGCAGGCCAAGTGAGCCCCAACCTGATCCAAACGCCAGCGTCCCTCTGGGGACAGGGGAAAACACCTGGAGGTAACCATGGACATTACTCGTGCCCAGGGACAGAAAGGGAGCGCTCCTGTGGCGTGGGAGAGCAGAAGGGTCCTCGCGGCACAGAGCACGAGGGATTCCAGGAAGCCTGCAGGTGTTGGGTGTCGCCCTGATTTTTTTAAGATTTTTATAAGCCTTCTGATGTTTACATTCTTGTAATGCACTTTCTCACAGAATTCTATAAATAACTTATTGTTTTGCATTCCTTTATGGAGGAGGAGACATTTGATGGACTGTTGGTCAGTGGCATTGGAGAGGTGGCACTGTCACCCTCCAATCCACTGTCACTTTTGGAAATCTGTAATGTTGGAGTCAGAACATAAACGTTCCCTTTTGTGTTCACCTTGAGAGCAGCAGTGAGCGTGCCGTCATTTCGTGTCCTACAGTGACAGTTGGGACAGTTTCTGCAGAGAAGGGAAGACTCCAGGCTTTGGGGGAGGAATGCAGGAGATGTGCACAGACCTTTATAAAACTGGCTGTGCTATTACTGAGCTCGCAGTATTTGCCCGAAGGGAGGAGAGAGGCAGGAGAGAGGCTCCCCCTTCTAACCCTCCAAACTCTGCAGCTACAGCAGAAGCCTGCCTCAGCATGGCACTGCCTGGGAAGCAGCACCTCTGGGAGCCCCACAAGAAATCCTTCCAACTGGTACAGCAGATGTGGAGAACCTAAACCAGTTCAGCACTGCAAATGTGACATTTCTGACTGTGCAGGTGAGCTGGAATCACCCGTGGGATGGCCCTGCAGCCCCTCCCCAGAGCAGGGTGGCTGCAGCAGTGCAGAGCAGCAAAAGCAGTGCCTGGAGGGGGAGGAGAGCCCAGCCCAGGGGTCTCACATCCCTGCAGGAGCACAGAGCCAGCTCTGTGATCCCAGCCCAGGGGTCTCACATCCCTGCAGGAGCACAGAGCCAGCTCCGTGAGCCAGCTCAGGGGTCTCACATCCCTGCAGGAGCACAGAGCCAGCTCCGTGAGCCCAGCCCAGGGGTCTCACATCCCTGCAGGAGCACAGAGCCAGCTCCGTGAGCCCAGCTCAGGGGTCTCACATCCCTGCAGGAGCACAGAGCCCAGCTCAGTGAGCCCAGCTCAGTGAGCCCAGCCCAGGGGTCTCACATCCCTGCAGGAGCTCAGAGCCAGCTCCGTGAGCCCAGCTCCGTGAGCCCAGCTCAGGGGTCTCACATCCCTGCAGGAGCACAGAGCCCAGCTCCATGAGCCCAGCTCAGTGAGCCCAGCTCAGGGGTCTCACATCCCTGCAGGAGCACAGAGCCCAGCTCCATGAGCCCAGCTCAGTGAGCCCAGCTCAGGGGTCTCACATCCCTGCAGGAGCACAGAGCCCAGCTCCATGAGCCCAGCTCAGTGAGCCCAGCTCAGGGGTCTCACATCCCTGCAGGAGCACAGAGCCCAGCTCCATGAGCCCAGCTCAGTGAGCCCAGCTCAGGGGTCTCACATCCCTGCAGGAGCACAGAGCCCAGCTCCATGAGCCCAGCTCAGTGAGCCCAGCTCAGGGGTCTCACATCCCTGCAGGAGCACAGAGCCCAGCTCCATGAGCCCAGCTCAGTGAGCCCAGCTCAGGGGTCTCACATCCCTGCAGGAGCACAGAGCCAAGGCAGCCCAGAGCAGCAGCCAGTGCCCCAGGAGAGCAGCACACCCTCATCCCCACCTTCCTCCTGGTGGGAGGCTGTGCAGCTGCACCCTGAGCTGCCCCAGAGGAGGAAGGCAGGGTGCAATTAGGGTGTCCATATGGAGAGTCAGGGCAGCGGAGCTGTGCGCTGGAAATGCAGAGCTCCTCTCACAGAATTAATTATCCTGCAGGCGAGCCGTGTGCCAGGGAAACCCGTTGTTGCTGCATGGAGTGTGTGGTCTTTGAGGAAGGCTGGCCCACAGGAAGTGGGGGACTGAAGCTATGATTGGCAAGGGAAATACATTGGGAAGAAATGCAGCTTTACGCCAAGTCAGTTGATTCAAAACAATCTGGCTTGGTTTTCAAACCCATTTCCCCCCAGTCATCTTGGTCAAACAAAGTAAAATAATAAGAAGAAAGAAAATAAGAAAATAAGAAAGAAAGAAATGTTTTATTTTGGATTCCTATAGGAAAAAAATAGACTTTTAAAATTTTAATATGGGAAATTTTTGGTGTAATTGTCTCTTGTAAAAGTGGTTCTTCTGTCAAAATAAGGTTTCTATAGAAATGTTTCATTTGGTTTCAGTTTAAAAACCTGACTTGTCCAAACCTGTGTCTGCTATACTTTCACAGAGGTCAACAAAATTGAACCAGAATGAACAATCATCTTACTCAACATGCTTTGCAGGAATGACAGACTTTTCTTCCTCTCTGGAATCAAAATGTCACTGGAAGTGAATCTGCATCACCACAGTACCTCTATAGCAAGCATTGTCTTAAAAATTCTTATGATTTGAAAACTAGGTCAGTCAATTGTCCAAAAATAATAATATAAAAGAAAGAGAAAAGAATTGTTGGAAACAAATCCATATTTCAAATTTCAGTTATACTGCTCTTGAGGTAGTCAGGCTTGGGTACAGTTAATCAACCTTTGAGATGGAGATTGGGTTGTGCGTCTCTTATCTTCATTCTCTGTGATTTTGGAAAAACATGTGCATGTGTGAGGGCACTTCGTTGTTCCTCTGATGATTTATCAAATCTTTGTGGGATGGTTTTGTTTCCTGCTATGAAATGCAAATGTAGCTTGCAGTGCTCCTGCTGTCTGTGTAAAGGTTAAAAAGATATATAGATATACATTTAATGCTATTCTTGCTGCTTGAAGGACTGGCTCTGAATGATGATTCTACTGCCACAAAGATTTTTCACTCTCTACATTTCCTGAGTTTAGTTGGAGGGCTTTTAATTACCTTTTTGCAGTTTCGACTTTGAAGGCATAGCCCAGCTGCAGATAGACCAAGATTGTCTTGGTTGGGACAAAAAGTGAAAGCAAGGTTATGAGTATTGAAAATCAGATGAAAAAGAGGTTTTTACATGTCCTACAAGCATCCTGTGGACCAATCTGAGCACAGATTTTTTTGTGTATCAGCTGATCATATACATTCAAATTTTTTTTCCCCCTTTTGTTTTGGGTTCTGTGCCAGTGAAAGGGGATTTCATTTTTTTGGTTGGTTTTCATTGCTCCAGAGTGGGTTTCATAGCAGTCTTGCTCTTTGCCTTCTCAACAGATAAAGAAGAAAAAGCTTACCACTTTCTTTCTCCTACAAGATGCCTACTGGTAGCCTTAATCATGCATCTGTTCTTTTAGGTCTTTTTTCTCCTCTGACTCATTTTAACACTTACCAGCTTCAAGTTCTGGTGCTCCCAAAAATCCTGAGAATGCAGATAAAAATTCCTTTCTCTTCAATCTCAATCCTTTGCTTTCTAACTTGTTGTTGATATAGTTTAGAGCACAGGATAAGCCAGGAAGGAATATACGTTTTCTGAGAATGCCTTGGCCACGTTCTGAGGCTGGTTTTGGCTCATGTGCCAAGGTGTGGCAGACAAGCTATAGAAATTACATCTGGATCCCACATGAACCCAAAAATACAAACCCATCTTTTAAAACACTTCTTTAGCCATTTTTAAAGTTTAAGCTCAGGTAAGACAAATCCATCCATGTAACTCACGTGCCAGCAGAACTTTGCCTCTGGTGAACCCAGGTGAGTGGGAACAGCTCGAAGAGAGAGGAGCTGGATGCAAAGAATCACGCCTGGTGCTTTCCTCACAGCACTGTCAATGTTCTCTCAGAGTATAAACTTGTGCATCCATCAGCATCAGGGCCCCTTCCCCGTGGGGTGCTCCTTGGGAAAGCACCGGGGGCAGGACAGGGAATTGCAGGGCATTTGGCACTGGGGGGCAGGGGGAGCACCCCAGCCCCTGGCTGTGCCCTGCTGAGGGTGGTGGGAGCTGCCCCTGCCCCTCCCGGCTCCACTGCCCACCGGGCCAGCCCAGGGGAGTGCCTGATCTGGGTCTGTCTGACCCTGCTCCCTCACTGCCACCACCACCAGAGTGGCTTTCACCATTTGTCACACGCTGCATGCAGGCAAAGTGGGAGGCTGGGCAAGGATTACTCCTTCAGTCCTTGCATTTCTTAAACAGTTGTCATCCTCCAAGACAAAACTCTGTGGTAATTCCCTCTGTTTTTGCTGCTGCTATTTCTCAGCAGGATTTGCTGCCTCTTCTTGCAGGGGGTCAGCCAGACTTTGTCTTTCTCACAGTTTCAGTTTCCTACTGGGATTAAGGGTCTAGCATATTTCTGCAACAAATCAACTGAACCTAAAACAAACAAACCTTCTGAACAACACGGCTCTGGTACGTGCCTGCCTTTTTGGAGCCAGCTGAAAGGCTTTTGCAAGGTGTTCCAGAGGGAAACTGAGGCAAATACATGGTTTTAGTGAATGCTCATCAAAGTTATGGCACATTTTGTAGCTTGTGAGGCTTATTTTTTAGGACGTGAACTGTTTCTTCAGATGTGTTTTTTCCAGCCATGCACTCTGTGATTCTTCCCAGATATGGTACTTTGCATTACTTTGAAGAATCCCAGGGTACCCTGCAGACAATGAATAATAATTTGTCACTGCAAATTTATGACAGAAAGCAGTACAGATTCATCTACAGATTGAAAATCCCAGATGTTGGTGCATGATATTGATTTTCACACCTCCCTCTTTTCACCCCAGGAGCTCCGCGATGCCCTGAGGACCCTCCCCACAGGCTGCTCCTCCCTGAAATGCTGGTCTTGCTGCTGGTGATCCCAGGAAGCTGGCCTGTCCCCGCAGTGCCACCCAAGGGAGGGGACAGGAGGCAGGCTCCCATCCAGGTGGTGAGCAGATGCTCAGCCCGCCGGGGAGCTGCCCTGCAGGTCACTGTGTCCTCACAGCCCCTTCCTCCTCCCCGCTGGCCAGCCCTGGCCTTCCACAGCCCCTCTGCTTTCCCACGGGCTCCTCTTTCCTCCTCTGGGGCTCTCCTGCCTCTTACTGCAGAGGGAATGTGGAGGCCAGGCTGGTGGCTCCCCTGAGCAAACAGCACCTCCTGAGCAGCACTCCTCAGGAGTGGGGGCCCTGCTGCCAGGAAACCTGCTCCTGCCCCGGAATATTGCCCAGGGACCCAACTGTCATTGTCCCCAGCCAAGGAATAAGCTGCAAACCAGCACACGTTGCCCAAGAACAGCCTCAGGTGCATCCCTTCACTGAAAGGCACTCACAGCGTTCAACACCAACACTCACCTGGGCCACAGCCTGCACGCCTGTCCCAAGTGACACATGTTAACTGCTGCTTAGTCAAAAAATAGAGAACTTTTTGGAGAGGAATAGAAATGTCTCCACAGTGCTGAATGCATTTTAAATGGGAAAGGGGGTGAAACTTTCACAGGGATGTGACAAAATAGAGGACTGGGAGCAGAAATAAGGTGTTTGACAATGAAAGACAAAGTTATTACTGGCACTTGATTGGGAAGGTTTGTATTTTTGTTTGCTCCTCACGAGCTGGGAAGCCATAAAATGCCCCTGCAATGATGCCACTGCCCAGGAGTGCTGCAATAGTCACAGCAAATGTGCCGTGCAAGAGCAGCAGCGCAGGCTCTGCGCTGCAGCAGGTGGAGCAGGAGCTGCAGCCCAGCTGTGCAGGTGTTGGGCTGTGTCAGGTTCAGCTCAGGCACTCTGTGCTCAGCAGCTCTGGGGTGCAGAGCTGGTTCCCCTCCCATTCACGACGTCATTTTTCAAATGCACAGGTTTGAGAGCAAAGGAATTAAATTTGGCTCAGGTAGAACTAGTTCCATAGAAATGTTCTGAATTTGAAAGGCCTTTGACTGAAGTTCTTGACATGCTTTCAAATGATCAAGTGGCACAAAAAGGGGTTACTTTTGATCTCATTAACGAGCTAAGTGAACGATAGTCTAAACGTGGAACGGCATTTTCATGATTTAAATTTTTATCAGGCTGTTTCAAATTGAAAGGCTGATTAATTTTAATAGGATTTCTACCATAAATGGGAAAACTGTCCAAATTTTGTTACCAATACATTTTTCACTCGAAATGCTCTGGAGTAAAAAGACAGTTAATCAGGTAACTAAAGCCAAACCAGACCAGCCTGCACTATGAGCTTCTGTCTCATTCAGAAGTCCCCGTTAAATTCCTTTCCAAGTGTTTATGGACAAGCAGAGATGTTCAACATGAAATGGCAGCTCTTTGTGCAAATTTGTGTAAATACTTCGTTATTCATATCAGCTATAAATTACAGCTAATTTGAAGTCCTGTCTGAAAAACTTTGTTACAAAAGCTGTCAGACATTAGTTAAAAAAAATAGAGAGAGAGGAGAAAAAACTCTCTTAGATTAATGTCACTGAATTTAATCAAAAATGTCTACTGCTTGATAGATAGAGACCTGAAGAAGCTGCAGAATTGTAAAGACATGATTTCTCACTTAGGGTTTCTATGGCCTGACCGTGTAAGGTTGTCCTCAACTAAGCATAATTTTAACCCAAAAAGTTTAAAGGGTTGAAATCAAAATGCAAATCTAAGTGCTGGACTTGCAGCACAAAAGGTTCTTTGGAAGGCAGTGAAATGTTAAATATCACATGGTTATCTTCTTATTTTTATTTACTTATTGGGGAGCTTTGCTTTTTTTTTTTTTTTTTCCTTGCTTTTCTCCCTTTTTCATTATTTCAGTGTTTCCTTATATCCCGGAAATTCACTGTGTTTAGTATGAGTCAATAATCCTGTACCTACTTGAAACACAAGGACCTTTCCTAATTAGAAAAGAGTGGTTTCTGTGTTATGCTGTGTCCTGCACTCGGGTAACAATAGGAAATTAATAACAAGCCAGGAAAGGAAGGTAATCGGTAGCTAATATGTTTTGTTTTGTAAGATTACGAAGTTGATCAGCTTTTTTGAAATTACTTTTATCACTGACATCCTGTAGCAATAAATGATCAGATCCATTAAACATAATTAGCTATCATTTGTTATTGTACCCAGCGTTTGTAATCCCACAGATAATTTCCTATTCATTATGAGCTGGGACAGACATTCAGCAAGCACAGTCATCTGCACAGTGTCAGTTTGTAAATCCAGCTCCCAGGCAAGGTGAGGGCACTGGAAACCAAAACCCCAAAGTTTCTTCAATTTGTGGCTGAGTTTCCATGCCACTGGAGATTGAGGCACACAAAGTGTGTGCCCCTCTTTCCTCCTCTGGGCTCTGCCAGTGACACAGGCTGCCTTCCCGAAGGGTTTCCACACTCCTGGAGGAAAGGCTCTAAGTCCAGGGTATTATTACAGTTCCAGCTCTCATAGCTGTGCTGCCCTAAGTCTTTGCTAGCTGATAATGCAGTGTGAGCTGCTGGAAATTGAGAACATTTGCTTGCGAGTAATAAAGGGTATTTGCCTCAGCAGCCCTACCTCTGCTCATCTTGCTCTTTGCCTTTCTAAGGGTAGGTAGGAATATGCATCTTTGCTGCAGTAGAGCAAGAGTTCCTTGCCCTCTCCAAAAAGCAATCGATTATTCTTCAAAGTTAACTGAGGATGGCATATGTTTTCCCCCTCATGTTCTCCTTTTTTAAAGTCAGCTTGGCGAAAGTGTGAGATTGAACATAAACTTTCAGGGTCTGCAGACAGGAGATTCAGTGAGGGAGCAGCACAAATAAGACCAGAGGAGACAGAGCTCTCTCCCATGAGCTGGAACCCCTCATCAATGTTCCTACATTTTAGTTGTTTTAACACAGATTTCTACAGCAAAGTAAAAGCAAAAGATATTTCAAATGGCAAATAGTAAAGAGAAGATCAAATCAGGAAGGCCTACTCTATATACAGAGATCTGCTGGTTGAAAGGTAGTACAATGCCAAAAATAAAATAAAATAAAATAAAATAAAATAAAATAAAATAAAATAAAATAAAATAAAATAAAATAAAATAAAATAAAATAAAATAAAATAATAAAATAAAAGCAGTGCTGGGACACACAGAATCACAGAAGGGGGGTTGGAATGAAGTGCCAGAGGTCATCTGCTCCAGTATCCCCATTCTTGTCTGGAGGGAAGATGTTTAAGGATAGAGACCCCATTACCCCTCTGGACAAACTGTTCCTGTGCTCAGTCAAACACACAGCATAAAAAGCATTTCCTAATGCTCAGATAGAATCTCCTGTGCATCTTAAAAGTCCCAGGTTGTTAAATCCACTCCGTTTCCAGCTGAATGTCAACACCTTGTTGCTGGATCCCCCTCTCTCTTAACTGTATTTAAAAGTAAAGATCCTCTGTGCAAACAGGTATCTGATTTCCTCACAGCTGCTAGCAAAATGAGCACTGGTTTGATCACAGAATGGGGAAATAGATCAGCCATTATTCAACAGAAATAATCTGCATGTGACGGGTGGAATTAACTCAAGAAAGCTCCCAAAAGTGATGGAGCTCTCAGCACTCACTCCCCCTTTGACTGTACCCGGCTGAAATATTCGTCCTGGTTTAGGAGAGAAAGCGGGGTCCAGCCTCTTACTGGCTGGGAGGAGCAAATGGAATATTGCCTAGAAGGGTTGTTTCAGCTCCACAGAGGGATAGGGAGCTCAGCTGGCACACAACCCTCAGGATTTCTTCACCTGCCGTAGTCGATGCAGGAGTGGGGTGACTCAGGAGAGCTGGCCAAAACGCTTTTTGGGTTATTTCCCTGTGCAGACCAAGGGAAAAGCAACCATCAAACACTCCAAAGATGTGGGGTCTGACAACTCCCCTGGCAGTTTTCATGGTGTCCAGTGCTCAAGCCCTTAGAACTTCAGAGAGGGGAATTTGTAACATCCCAGCCCAAAATGTGACGGCCGAGGGGAAAAAGCAGCATCTCCAGGCCACAAACCAACTTTCTTCTGCTCTGAAACACGGAGTGATTATCCTTGCTGTGCTGCCATGCTCTGGATTTGGCAGGTGCTCTAGAAAAGTGGAGTTATCCTTTATCTCCCCTGGAAGCTTGAGAGCAGATTTGCAGTCACCAGGTGCAGCTGGCATTCACGGGGGGTTTGGGTCTGACTTCAGCTCAGTGGGCAAAAAAGGTTTCTCTTGTTCCAGCTTCTTAATCCAAGCACTTTTCTGTATTTCTTGGCCAAGGGAGGTACATATTCTAGGGCATTCACAAATATTTGAAGGCAGCACAATACCTAAATTAAATCTGTTTGACCTGGTTTCAGTCCATACTGGGACCAATTTACAGCAAGGTAAAGGTTTGCAAGTGGGTGCAGAGAACTTTACAGTCTATGCACCCATTGATAATTTTTAATCTGCTCTCATACCCTCAGAATAATGTATATCTAAACATATCTTACTATTTATTGTCAGCACCTTCACAACAGAGCTCTTTTAAAACCTAGCAGCTTCAGCACAGGTTTTCCTTGAATACCTAAAAAACAAAAAAGAGGTTGGTAGAAAAATGTGAATGATTTAAGAATCAGATGCTTTCATCTCCTGAAACATTTCAAACATGCTGAAAAATAGATTGCAGCACTAAAAAAGTAAAGACTTAAAAATATTTAAAATAAGTTCATCTTCTTTTTGCTTGAATTACTCTGCAAAACCTGAGACTTAAAACTCCTTAAAGTACTTGCATTGTAATTTCTTGCTTATATACTTTCAAAAGAAATCCCACTTTCACTTAAAGTGTGTCAAGTAAACATTTATTTACATATTTTAACAGAAGGAACTAGAGCAGGCAGAAATTAGAATAAAAACACCTGCAAACATTTCAGACTGCTATTCGTCTTACTTAAATTTGAAATATTCACCAAGAACTTGTCAAAATGCCCCATTCAGCATCACTGCCCAGCTCTGGCTCTATTTTAAAGAATCAGATTTTCAGCTTTCCTTCTCTTCTTTAAGCTCTGTTTTCAGAGGTTATCTCCCATGAAGATTGCAGCATCAGTCATTCATTGATTTTGTGGTACTACTTCTGCCGTGGAAGGTACATATTTGATTTTTAATTATTTTTTCATAGATATAGATATTTTTATAAATGTAAATATATACATACACACACACACTCCTAGCTGCCACTTTGAAATGGTACATGTCTTTTCCGAGAGTCTGAGAGCAAAATAAATGAGTGAGGGGGGCTCCTAAAAGAGGATAGTTAACGACCGCAGCAGACAGAAATTTGGAAAATCAGGATTTTTGGTGGCTCCAGTTCAGACTTTGATTTTACTGTTGGAGCAGTTTTGGCATGTTTTGATTTTGCTTTGTGTCCCTAAGCGTGCAGAAGGAAGCGTGGCAGGGACAGGTCCTGAGGTGTTGGACAGCAAATGGCAGGTGCTCGAGAATCAGGAGCATGATAATTGGGCGAGGGACTGGTGACATTCTGCCAGTTTGATTTTAATACCTGCCACATCTGTGGCATCCCCAAACAGCCTATAATTTAGCTAAAACATCATAAAGATATTCAGTGTCATAAAAGCAACATTTTATTTAACCTTCCTGTAACAACTTTAAGAACAGTAATCTGTTAGAGTAGGCTGCATGTCTGGCACATGATAGTGGATGAGAATGAGTAATCAAATCTTAAATATGTATTTGTGGCAATATTGCCTCAAAGTTTCTGCAAACATGGCTAAAAAGTATGAGATGGGAAGAAATAAAGACAGAGAAAGCAAAATAACATTTCATTGTCCTTAACTGGGAGCTGAAAGAAGAGTTGCCCAGTACATCAACAGGTTTTCCATTTGTTCCTGCACATCACTGTGAGCCAACAGAAGCAAAACCAAAGCCACAGTACCCCAAATCTAAGTAAAATCTGATTCCACAAGAATTAGCACACTGGGTTTAAATAGGCAACTAATTGTATTTTATTATTAATTTATTTTTTCCTGATTGTCTGGGGTTTTCTATGTCGTAAACATCTACTCAATATATTCTTTTGCAAAGTAAGAAGGAGCAAATTATGTTTGTGTCTCAACTGTGTAAGTACAGAAGCCCAAAGACAATGAAGAACCTCGGGAGAGAACTTTTTATTGTGCTCAACCCCACACTTTGTGGGTTCTGTGTGCTCAAACCCACTCTTTGTGGGTTCTGTGTGCTCAAACCCACTCTTTGTGGGTTCTGTGTGCTCAAACCCACACTTTGTGCGTTCTGTGTGCTCAAACCCACTCTTTGTGGGTTGTGTGTGCTCAAACCCACTCTTTGTGGGTTCTGTGTGGTGAAACCCACACTTTGTGGGTTCTGTGTGCTCAAACCCACTCTTTGTGGGTTCTCTGTGCTCAAACCCACTCTTTGTGGGTTGTGTGTGCTCAAACCCACTCTTTGTGGGTTCTCTGTGCTCAAACCCACTCTTTGTGGGTTGTATGTGCTCAAACCCACTCTTTGTGGGTTCTCTGTGTTTCCTCAATTTCCTCCCATATTGTTCCAGTACTTCTCAGGGCTGTTAAAATGATAAAATGATAAAACTGATGCAGTGAGAAGCTGCTTTAGTCTGGCCTGGACAATGTTGGGCTGAGGCTGAGAGGGGAGTAGGAGCTCTCAGAGCTGATGAACTCTCACCCTGGGCAGGTTTTTGAGGCTGTTCATGGAGCTGAAGGCCTGCCCTTTCAGAGCAGCCAGTACCTGAGCCTGAGCGCCCTCAGCTTTGTCCCTCTGTTATGTATATCCCTTATTATAATTGTGAGATAGCTAAGATAGAAAAAACAAAGGACAAAAGCACTGCATATTTTTATACGTGTGAATATGGATCATTCTTCTTTCTCAGACTCATAAAGCAAAGGCAAAATCCTGTCACAGTTTTGAAGGGGGAAAGGAGCACTGAGAGCTTTTTTGCCATATTTTCCTCTAACTACTCTTGTGCTCAGTGATGTTTGGCTAAACCTGCCTGGGACCTGGGATGGAGATCAGCCCTTGCACCATCCCACACTGGCTCTGTTTCCAGTGCTTTGGCTCAGATCTCTACAGACCAAACTGGTGTGCAAAAGTAACCCAAAAGTCACCCAGGGATGACTGGATTTCTCCATGCCATGAAAATGCACGTGACCTGGAACATGGCATTTTCTGTGCTTGAAAAAAGGGCCGAGTTCATGGCTGCACAACCTGATGACAATTTATCTGCTGAGGAACTGATGAAGAGAACGTGTTGGTGGTTGCAGCAAGGGCTGCCATTCTGGTTTCTCTCCCAGGTTTCTCAGGGACTCCCTAGGGTGCCCTCTGGCACACCGAGGTACCTTCACTTTCATGTCTGTAAAATGGAGTTGTATTTATCCACCTCACATCCTGTTTCAATACAAAACCTTTAATATCTGTGGAGGAATTTGCACAGCAGCAGTGCAGTGTAGTGCATGCACTTGTGATGATGGGGAATGGCCCTGTAATGGGTTAGGGGTTTATTTTAATTAGAAGAAATCCAAAAGAACAATGGTGAATCAAGCCACTTTGAAAATTCACTATTAACTTACTAATTTAACTAAGACTGGAATTTGCCCCGGTGTCAGATTCTGGAATATTCATAAATAATGACATAAATAGCAAGCACAGAATTAAGCAATTAATGAGCTCTCTTTACCACATGAAAGCCCTGATGGAGCCCCTTTAGCTGCTGCTAATGAGAAAAGCAGACAGCTTCTCCCACAGGCAGTCTGTCGGCTCTCCCCAGGCACTGCAGCCCCTTGGTCAGGGCAGCCCTGGGACAGCAGGGGCACAGCGTGGCAGAGCCTCTCCCGCCACAGGAGGATGCCCAGAGCCAGACCAAGGCTGGCCACCAGGGCAACGCTCTGCTTCACACTTTATCAAGCTTAGGAAAAAAGGCCAAACTTCCAGAGTCTTTGGAAACACCTTTTTTTGGTGCTTTCAGCTGAGATTTTCCTTCTTTGCCACATGAATCCACTTTGTGAGAACAGACTTGAGCAGAAGAAAGCCAATTATCTGACAACTTAAGAGGTGGGGGGAGTTAAAACACTTGCTAAACAATAATGAAACTAATGTTGAATAGCATTCAATTAATATTTATAACATGCAGCAATATTAACAGCAGAATTAACTTATTTTTGTATGTCTGACAGCTCTCTAGTTGATTAAGAATTGCATTATGGTACTTTGCATATTTCCCATGCAAATACAGTATTATTTGCAGAATTATTTTTATCCTTAATTGAGGCTTTGTTTGGAAATCACTGTTTTCTCCTCTGCTGAAGCTCTGTAAACGATCTTATTAGGGATGTGATTTTTTCCCTATCACTTTCTCACACAAATTTATATTAAAAACATTTACATATCATGTATATCTAAAAGTGCAAATTACAGTCTAGTCAGATTTGTGGAAAGAATCAGTGCAGAGGATGCCTGAGTTCCTCAGGAAATCATGGGGAATGTGCTCAGCCTCATTTCCATGGGGCACCTCTTGCACCAAACCTGCCTGCACCTCTCTGATCAGCACAGCCCATCCCACGTCCTGCAAGAATTCATTTCACCTCTTTTGGGTCAGAATTCCTCATGCTCCTTCCTGGCCTCAGTTTTAAATCCACGAGGGATTTGACTGAGTTGTGGGGTCAGGACAGTGGCAGCCAAACCTGGATGAAATCTGGCTGTAATGGCAAGAACAGCTAAGAATAATAACTGACTTCATCCCAAGTATCATTTCAGAGGAGGAGTGGGAGCCTCCATGACATAAGTAATTTCAAATTTCCCTGGCAAAAGCATGAGGCAATAAACAGGCTGAGTCCTGCACGGATTCAGCGTGTGATATCATAAACTTTTCTAACTCCCACTCCAGGGTTCTGTGCTAAAGGTCTGGGAGAGAAAACAGGGTAAAGGTGGGGGAAGACGGAGTGAACAGTCAAGGAGGCAGTTTGCTGTGCTTTTAACTGTTTTCCCACCTTCATCATGATCTTTTCACTTGCATCCAGCCCTGTTTCCAACAAGAAGGGAACAAAAAGGATGAATGTGGCAATGAGAGCTTATCTCTGTCTCTGCTTTCTTACTTTTCTCCTTGGATGAAATTCAGATGCCAGGCTGTGAAAAAAAAAAAAAAAAAAAGAAACAAAACCCATCTTCCTGTTGCCAGTTTTTCACGCACTCCAGAGACAGCCAGGGTGGCATGTTTTGGAGCTACATCTGTATTTTCATGCTCTTTTGGCACTCCTTTTCTTCCAAGTAATTTACATTCTTTTAGATTCTGTACAAACAATAACTACCAAGCTATTTAGAACTTTCTGTTAGAGAATAATAATCAGATTTTCTATAAATCACAGTAAAAAAAAGCTGTAAGGGAAAAAAGGAAATCAGTTCACCCCGGCAGACAACTATAAACTCAAAAGAGCTGAATTCATGCCCTGCTCTGTCAGAAACTTCATTTTTGACATTGGATGGACTATAGCCCCTCTCCATCTCTGCTCCCAGACTGCAGGGCAGGAATGCTGTGAACATTTGAACATTTCCCTTCTTGCTGCAGTTAAGTTCTGGGTTAAGGGAAACCTTGTGAGCCTTAGAAGAAATCATAGACACTTTCTGCAGGACAAAAAGAACACCATGATTAAAAATGTACTCAGAACTGTGAGGCAAGAGGAAACTACTGTGATGCAGACATAGAAGTACCACATTAAATGACTGGTCTGGGTGTGACAGTCTTACCTCTGAAGCCTGTTAAAGCATATTGGAGAATTCAATATGCACAGCCTTGCCTTGGACGAAGTGCAGTGCTGCTTTGTGCTCACAAATGGATGGAGTGCACATCCACCTGCCATTGAAGACATCAGTCAGTGAACAGCTCCCCTTATTTCCCTCCATAGCCAAATAATCCTTTTAAAGGTTTTCTTCTGACAGTTGTGCTCACCCTTCTTCCCTACAGACAAAAAAAAATGTTAAGCTGACCAATAGTGAAAAATCTGGAGGTGAAATTCTGCTTTGAGCAGTGCCTGGGACACTTCCCAAGGAGGTGAGAGGCCAGGCTGCCCACGAGCACAGCAGAACACAGCTGGGTACAGCACCAGCCCCACAGGATGCATCTCACTGGAGCACCCACTAAAGATAGTGACCCATCTTTACACTTCTGGGGTTTCCTCATCCTGCTGCAGCCTGAGGGCAATGTGGGCTTCTTCCTTCTTCCAAAAGGAGATGCAGGGTGGAGCAGGGTGGCCAGGCAGCAATAACAACTGCGTGAGAAATGTTAGCTGGAAGAAATTGAAGAAAGCACTTAGATCCCTCTTTGGTCATGTTTTGAAAGTGAAATGAAAGAGGCAGCCTCCTGATTTAAATTGTTTAAGAAAAAAGAGAAATAGTAAGAAAAGTGCACTGTGTATACAAAAAAAAAAAATCTCTAAAATTTGCCTGAGTGTAAGTATGCAAAAGAGTTCAGAGTTTTCCAAATATGGACTCTGTGCAAGTCAGAGGGGCATAAGCCAGGTCTCATGAGTAAACAAAATAAAAGTACCAGAGGGAATGTTTTAATAGCTCCTTTTAATTCCCAGCTCAAATAGATTCCTGCTTGGTTTGCCCAAGTGAAGCCGTGTCATTTGGGGCTGCTATGGGTTTGTGTTCCTGGGCTCACCAGGGCCTGATCCGGGCTGCATCACCGAGGGCACTCCAGCAACATTCCAGCAGGGGCACAGGGAGCCTGCCCAGCAGCAAGCCACGAAGCAGAACCATTATTCCCAGCGGGCTGCTTTGGAAATAAACATTTTAACTGCTGGAAAATCACTGTGAAAGCACAAGATTTAAAGTTTTGCTAAGCCCATGCAGATCTTGTATGCTGAACTTTCCCAGAAAAGCACATTAGTCTGTCAGCTAAAGGAGCTGCAGAAAGGAATGCTGACAAGGTGCTGAGCAGAGATTTGGGGTGCCCACGTTCAGCTGAGCAGAGATTTGGGGTGCCCATGCTCAGCCCCTGGCCTGGCTCTGTCCCTGGACCACAGCAGCTCCAGAGCTGTCCTTTCCCTGCATGCTGCCTCAGTTTGCACACTCAGACACTGGAGATGATGTGACTGTGTCAGATGGCTGGAGATCTGCTAACAGGAGCAAATTGTAGCATTTCTAGTGAAACCAGTGCCTTCTAGAAATCTCTCAGCTGTTGGATCACCAGATGTCTGTGCACAGTCAGTGAACTTTGCTGGTCCCCAGTGCAATCTCCTGCCAGTTGGACACACCTTGTACCCACTGTGCAGAGGACTAGTAACCACAAATTATATTTTCCAAGTCCTTTGGAGGTGTTAAGCACTGAAAGTGATCATTCAAAGAGCCAGAAAGTTGACCACGTGCAGCTAAAATTCAAGGTACCAATTCTCAATCAATTTGCAGCCAAATTTCTTAACTTAAATGAATTTTAGTGACCCAAACCTGACTGAAAAACTGTTACCTGTGAATGGTAAAACCACCTATGGTTTTTAAACCTGACACCTCTCTTTTATCCATGCCTGTTTGACTGACTTTCATTTTCAGCTAAATGACTCCAGAGAGATATATTTCTACCTGGCCCTATGCCTACTGTCCCGTTGTACAGAGAGACATTTTTAGTAAACTCAGTGCCATTTCTGTGAGGTTTCTGAAGAGGGATATGTACAAAAGAAGAAAAATGTCCCAGTGCCATGAATTACTGCTCAAAACTCATAAATAATATCTTCACCAGCACCTATAATTTAAAGAGGAAGGTTAGCTGTAGCAATATGAATTATATTTTGCCTCCACCCCACTCTAATATCCTTTGCTCCTCAGACACCCTTTTTAGCAGGTGGACAGGCAGGTTTGTAATGGGAGCAGGGCCCTGGCTGGGATCCCAGTTTTACCTTCAGAGCTGGATGGATGTGATCAATTTATCCCTTTCCTGCCCTGATTTGTCTGTTGGCAAATCACCAAGCAATTCCCAGCTAAGAAAACGTCACTGTAAGATGATGTACAGGGTGAAGTGGAGAGCAGCTCCCTCCTCAGTAGAGCTGCAGATGATGTGGTCAGTGATAGGCCTTTAGGTGGAAAATAAAATTCAGCATCTGGAAGGCAGCTCCCACCTTGTTTGTACCTCCTGGACTGACACATTTTGTGTGCATGGCCAATGAAAGCTAGTTTAAATGCATTTAAGTCTTGTGGAAGGCAGAGTTTTATTTTTTGATGCATCCTGAAAGAGATCTTACACTGAAAATTCCACTGTCAAGGGGCTCCTGTGTGACAGGGACAAGGGTGGAAGCAGCACAGGTGAGACCAGGTGCCACACCGGGGTCACTCACAATAGGACTCAAACTCAAATTAGTCCCTCTGACCTGAGGGTGCCCTGGTCCTGGGGGGCTCAGCCCCATGATGGCAGAGCAGGGGGAGCAAGGTGTCTTCAGTGAGGTCTGACAGCAAACAGCAGCTCTAAATCAGCCAGTGAAGAACGCGGCCTTGGGCTTCTGCCATCCTGCAGCGACTCTGGGTGCTGGAGAAAAGGCACTGTGAATATTGCAGGGTGAAATGCCAGCTCTGAGGGTGTCAGCTGTGGCTCTCAGCCTGTGGCTGGTCATGTAGGCTCACAGCTAAAACAGGCTAAAAACCCCTTGTCTTCAAGCCCTCCTGGCTGGATCCTCTGGAGCAGCTCCCAGTTTGCTGTGGGCACAATGAACAGGAGGGAGCCCTGTGCTCAGTGAGGACTGCTGAGCTCAGCCACAAGGCAGTGGGCACAAGGGGGCAAAGGCAGGCAGATAACACATTCCATCTCCCTTTGGGAAGCTCAGAGGGCAATCCTGTCCTCAGCAGGGCTGCCGTGACATTCCCAAGGGCTTGTGGCTGTGCACATTTCTTTGCTATTTGACAAATCGAATCCAGCAAGAACCACTGGATCTGCAGAGGACACTGGAAGAAAGGTGAGGGAATGATTTCACCTCAAACCTGGAAAAGAAATATTTCAGGCTGTTTCTGGCAGGAATGGCAAGGAAGAGAAGATCTCAAGAACCTGGAACTGCTTTTGGCACGGGTCAGAGTTTATGTGTCTCTGTTTTCTTTTCCCAATGACTGGACAAATGGACTTGCACCCCACAGGCTGCCCAAAGATGCATCACAGCAAGCACAGTGGAAGCAGCACATCACTCCCAGATGCCAGATGTTGCTGAACCAGCACAAAAGAAAGCTAGCATGGAAGAGTCATGAGGACATGAGTCACTAATTCCTTTCAGTCCTCCTTCCAATTACCTCCTGCCCCTTAACAGGAAAATAGCTACCACAGAGCAGATGCAGGAACATCCATGGACACAGAGAAAGCTTGGGAGACCACAAATATTATTTAAGAAGCATCTGGTGATCTAAAGAACTTACATATTATTTCTTGTATATTTGCTTGTAGAACATCATAAAGGAAAATTCTCTGTCAGCTTGCTAATTCAACCCAGGGTAATCAGCTCAATTTCCTAGATTTGCATGTGCCCCAGTAAATCCTGCAGCACATTCCTGTTTCCAGACCCACCCCACTGGTGCTGACAAGGGAAGAAATGCTTCTTTGCTGTCCTCACCATGAGGAATTCCTCACAGGGCTGAGGATTAAATGTGGCTCTTTCAAACAGATTGCCTTCTCTTCAAATTGATGTTAGTTAAACAAAGCTATCTTTTCCTATCACAATATTTATGCTTGCTACTGGCTCTTCTCTCTCCAAGTTACTTGCTAGTGAAAGGTGGTGATCAGGAAGGAGGAAAAGTCTATGTTTTGAGACTCTTCTATTTATGAAAGAGAATGGAAGAAAGATGAAGTAGCATTAATTCATCTTACAATGTTTTCATAGCAGAAAAAAGAGTTGGCAAAAAGTGCATTATGTAAGCTCAGTCAGCCAGCTCCCAGGGTTGTGCTGCCATTTGCCCTAGGCCAATTATATTTTACATGATCAACACACCCAACAATTAAATAATTAATTGGCTTCTTTTGGAAACCCTATAAAACGTCATGGACCAGAGACTATTTATCTTGCCTCTGTGATTCCTGCTGAAGAAACATCTGGTTCTTTTTTTCTGCAATCAACATGAAACCTGAAGGGGCCCGAATTCAAAAGCAATTATATTTTATGTCATTTATGTGCATTACAGGCTGACAAATTTAACTTGTAGGAATATGTGATCCCACCCTCCCTGTCCAATTTATGCTGATTGCATTTTCAGACAGCCATGGAAAGAGCTGTTGCAGCCTGATAAAAGCTGTTGATCCATCAACTCCTATAACTTCTCCCCAGAGTTCACAATAACAAAATAGTTGTTCTAGCCAAAAAGCTGCTGCTAGACTCTGCTTCCCTTCTACAGGGATGTTGTGAGGGAAAACCCCAGGAAATGTCTCTTTACATGTGCCTGGTAGCAGGTCCTTCACGTGCTCTCAGCCTTCATCCCTTTTGAAAGAGAAACCTGTTCCTTTTAAAAGCAGCAAAATAAAAGTTTGCAAACAACAGAAGACTGAAAATATTCCACAGATGCAGAATTTGGATGGTTTCACTTCCCACTTCCCATGGAAGGCATCTTTTGGGACTGAAGCTTTGCTGTTTCCCAGTGGTACCCTCATGTTGTTGCTGGGCAATAAGGCAGGTATATTTCCCCATATTAAAGCCCTTTTTCTGCTGTGGTGGCAGAGCTGGAAAGTGACCCTGGGTAGGACACCCTGGGTACCCCTGGTGTCACTGCCAGAGGAGGCGGCAATTCAGCAACTGGGAGCATTTCCTGTGAGCTTTCTCTGAATCAAAGTCCTTCCACTGAAGTGTGCTGGGAAGCCTAAATGGCATCATGGCAATGCCCTCAGTAGCATCTCACGCTTATGGGGGCAATGTCAGGCTGCTGCAGCTACTGCCTTTGGGAAGAACAGAAAACCAAAGGCACTCAATCTGCCACAAGCATTGCCATGTATGAAAAAAGACAAGCTCAGCCTTCCCCAGCTCTAAGAGTTGATGTAAAAATTCCTAAGAGTTATAACAATAAAAAGCAGTAATGCGTGTTGGGAGAGCTGTTGGGATTACTCCACCACCACTTTGCACTTCTCTCCCAGTCATCAAAAACTAACTTAAAAATTCTGTCTGCCTCCAACAATGTGCTGGGATGTGAGACAATGCAGCCAGGGCTTGGCCCCTTGTAAAGGGAATGTCTCTGGGGAGAACTGGGAAAACTACTTTATGAGTTTTAGAAGTGAGTTCCAGGATGGGTGACTGCATTTGTCAATGTAATGCCCATTTTCAGTTTCTGTTGTGCCATTTTTCCCTTCTAGGACCTTCTACTGCTTTACTGCAGAGGGGTCACAGTGTTGGGGAAGCTGTGGAGGTGGAAAATTGCATTCAGATAAATGCATAAATCAGTTTCTTAGCTTTGGAAATCATGCAAGGATTTCTTGTCTACCTTTCTTCTCCATCTATACAGATCACTTAGATTTACTGAGAACTCCTGATGGTTTTGCTGCAGCTAACCTTCAGCAATGCAAATTACATGCAGATGAGCGATCACAGCTGGAAAACAATGCCTGGCTCGCTTGCTTCAGCCCTCTGCCCTTTCTCAGAGGCTCTGATGGTGCCACTGCCACTCTTGCCTCCCAGGACACTGCTCACCTCCTGGCCCTGCTGCCAGGGCTGGGCTCTGCAGAGCCAGGCACCCCCAGGCCAGGCTGACCCTCAGGGGGCTGGGACGGGCCAGGAGCCATTCCCTGGCAGCTGGGGGGCATTCCTGGGAGCTGTGGGGCCAGGAGCCATTCCCTGGGAGCTGTGGGGCATTCCCTGGGAGCTGTGGGGGCCAGGAGCCATTCCCTGGGAGCTGGGGGGTCATTCCCTGGCAGCTGTGGGGCCAGGAGCCATTTCCTGGGAGCTGGGGGGCCATTCCCTGGCAGCTGTGGGTCTGGGCCATTCCCTGGCCCCGCTGCAGGGTGCTCTCACTTCCTGCTGAGCTGCCTCAGCCCTTGGAAAGGCTCCGCCTGGGAGTTTTGGGGATGAGACCTGGCCAAGGCTTTGGCCATCCCCACCCACTTGCAGCTGCAGGGCTATACATCAGCTCCCAGCACCATATAGCGAGACCACAGTGCTCCTTCTTTCCATGAAAAGGCAGCTAAAAATACCTTAAATACTTTCCTAATGTTCCTTTTCCACATAAACAACTTCTGTGGGAGGAAGTGGCTTGCACATTTTTGTCTGGTGGGGTGGTTCATGCTGAGAAAATGTTGAAGAACGCCTGTATGAGACCATGCTAGCAGATGAACAAATCAGCTGCCAAATCTGGGCTAAAGAGAAGGAAACTAGGTATGCCCTGCAGACCTGCTGAAGTTCTGAAATGTTCCTGAACTCTCCAAATAACCTTTAGGCCAACTGGAGAACTTTCAGGAGAGGTAAGAGCTCACACAACCATCGCCTCTTGTGAGTCCCTGCACCCACTGCTTGCATGCATTAGCAGGGACTGATGGTGTCTCAGCTCCTTTCAAAATCCAGCCCAAAGCACCTCAAGTTGGTGCTCAAAAAGCAGAAAAAAATTCCTGCAGTCTTTTACTTAAACAGACACCAGTTTCGCAGTCAAGCTTGGTGAGCACAACACAAATGAGGCACTTCTGTACAGAGAATTTGCAGCAAGAGGAACCAAGGCAGCTTACCTGGGCAGGCAACTTACCCAAGTCAGCATTCCCACCACCTGCAGAACATTCCTCAGCTCACCTCAGGCCATTTGTTCAGCCAGTCCCTGTTAAGATTGAAAGACTACAAAACAATCACAGCAAACGTTTAAAATAATGCAGGACTTTGTGTTACAGCCAGTAGCATCCCCTGTAACCATTCTGCATCAGAATTCTTGCTGATGTGAATCCTTCATACAGGCAAACCTCCAGATCCTGCACTGAAACCAACGGCCACAGGCTTCCAGATTTTAATGAGAGGAAGTGTCTTTTCAAAGTATATTCAGAGAGGATGGGTTTTTTGGGGTTTTTTTTGTTGTTGTTTTGGTTTGGTTTTCTGGGTTTTTTTGGGGGGAGGGTTTTGTTTGGTTGTTGTTGTTGGGTGACTGGTTGTTGTTTTTTGGTTTTTCTTCTCATGTAGGACCTCAGTTTTTCAGGGCTGAGACAAGGCTCCTCTATTCTGCTCCATTTAGCTCAGCAGGTACAGCCTGGAAGAGTCAGACCTATCCCATTTCCAGGGGAAGCTCCTCTGAGCAGCCTGCCAGGCACCGTGTGCACATTGCCCAGAGCTGTTGGGAGTGGCTGCCGGTCTCAGTGGCTCTGCGACCCCTCGGGGAAGAAGCAGCTCCTTTGTTCTGCTCTCTGGGCCTGGTGTGCAGCTCACTGGCAGCACTCGGGCAGTGTGGGAGAGGCAGGCACACATTCAGCTGTTTTTAGCGCCTCAGGAGGCATTCTCAGACTAAACTTTTGAACACAGTGGCAATTTAGGTGGGGAAAGCTTGTCCCAGTCATGCCTGTATTGCACCTTTTCAACATAGAGAACACAAATCTCCACAAAACACAAGGCCATTCCCAACAAAAAAAATGTCTCCTTCCTTGAACTATATGGCTCATTTTTATCCCTCAAATCATTCTTGTTGCTAAAAGACTCTTGGTGTATTTATTCTAACACCTATCAAATGTAAAAGAAATCAGGAAGATCTATTATCCTGTTCTGCAAACCAAGAACTTAGAGATATAGCAAGGCTCTGGACAAACATTTTTTTCCTGATTCAGCTGTGTTTTAACAGCATACCTTGGGTGCTCTCAAACCCACCAAACCCAGAAGTTACCCCTGACATTTGAGTTCAGCCACGCTATCTGAAACCACTTCTTCAAGCTCTGGAAGCTGAAATTTGCCTGTTCCAAGTTAAGAAGTGCTCACAGAAATTAATGAGAGCAGTAACACCAAAAAAGAGAAAGAGCAAACAGGCTAATGATGGCAATCTGTTACAGTACACAGTTGTTCCCTAAATTAATATCTGTCCGTAGCATAATGGCAGACTTCTGATAGGATTTAGCTACTTGCATCTTGCCTCATTGCCTCTGTGAATGATGGAGTCTCTATCCACAAATCTCCTGGTGGCTGTCAGTCCTTGCAGTTCAGAGGCACACAGGCTGACTGTGTTTTCCCCAGCAAATCTGCTCCATATCTGAAAGTCTGCTCTAGACTTTCCTGGGAATCAAGTTTTCACAGCAACAAACAGCCAAGCCTTCCATGGGATGGAGCTCTGGAGGAGCCCTCCTCACCCTGCAGGGGGTTTGGGCTCAGATGGCATTTTGGAGCATTCCTCTTGGATCAAGCTTTCTCAAACAATCCTCAGAAAAGCTGAGAACTCTGGCTTTTCCCCAGATACCCCATACTCAGTGGTAAGGGATATCCACCAAGGCTTTAGCAGGTTCAGATTTATTTCTCCCCTCTGCTTGGGCAGGTTTGAATCCACACCTTCCCCTGTGAATTCTCTAGCCAGGGGACCATGCTGCATGCTCAAGGAGGGCTCTTGCAGACTTCCTTTGAAGCCCTTCCAGTGTGCTTGCACTAATGGAGCATTCATGGGGCCAGAGAGAGTACAAGTGAGAGAATAAGCATGACTCCATTGCCTCGTGATGAGGGCATTCCCAAAGGGAGGAGACCTCAGTTTTGTTCCTGCTCTAATGGTCATTTAATGCTCTACCATTAGATTATATCATACTGTACCAATGCTCTTCATATTACATGTACACATCTGATTTCAAATAAAATGGAAAACAGCCATTTAAGTGAGACAGACACAGATTTCTTCTCTCACACCCTTCTCACAGGGTGCCATCAGTACTGGCCTGTGAAGCCATCCGTGTTCTTTCTCTGGACAATTTCACTATTGCAGCCCACAGGAAGCATTTCTGGTAGGAGGATTTCGGGTGCAGCTGTAGCCTGGTGGTGAGAGCCCCATGGGTTCAGTGCCTCCAGGGGAAGGTGTTTCCAACCCTCTGGCTCCTCAGCAGTGCCTGCTGCTCCCTGAGCTGACCTTGGCAGTTCCCCCCTCAAACGCCTCCTGTCCTGCCCGGGTGTGTGACAGCAGCTCAGGGGCCAGCAGGGAGCCCAACACAGAACTACAGATGCCTTTGCATTGAAGAAGTGTTGGCTGCTGTGTAGCCTGAGCCCTTTTCTGCATCCAGCTCAAAGCCACCTGCTAAAGACCAGTCCATTCAGCCAAGCAGAGTCCTAAATTCTGGAGCAGACTTCCTCCTTTTTCTTTGATTTCCCAACATAAGCAGATCTGTGTCTAGCTAATAAGCAGATGGGCGAGTTCAGAGGAAAACTGAAGTGATAATGTTGCTAGGAGTTTCAAAATTATTTCATAGTGCTTGCAGTGTTTTAGGGAGGGGTGTTTGTAATCATGCAGCTTATGATTCATGACTGGTATTATGAGGCTGTGGCTGAAAACTGCCCAGTCTTTGCCCTGGCATGGATGTTTATGGATGGGTAAGCCAGGAACAACTGGATACCAACAGGGAGAGGCCTTTGGACATACTTACTGAAAGCAGAACAAAGACATCAAGCAGTGAGTGTGGCTCTAAAATAAATTCTTCACAGCACAAAGGCCATGGACATAAAAGTTAGCAGAGTAAAGCCAGACCTTCACGTCAAGAATGCAAGACTAAAGCAAGGTCCTTCCCCCGGTGAGGAAGGCACTGCACAGAAAACGAAGGCACAGCAGCAGCAGGAACTGCAGCCTAAAGAACACATCCTTGTCGTGTAGCAGGAGGGAGGTGGTGAAACACCAGCTTGGGGGCATTTCTTGAGCTACTGGAAACACATAAAGTGTGTTTAAAACTGAAGTGATGCACATGGCTGCTCTGCAAAATCTGCAGGTTTTGCTTCCTTACTCCTTGGTTTTGGTTCGGGGAGTCTACCACAGCAGGCTGCTGCCTTTGGGAGGCTCTCAGGAGAAAAGGGGAGGAGTATGCTGCTGCTGGAGGATCTGGCCCAGAGACCCAACACCAGAAGCAGGGACTGAATATTGGTCATTTTCTGAAAACTTAAAACTTTTGTGGCTCTGGCCACCAGGATTCTTCAAACAGGCAATAGAACTTCTGTAAAAACTGTGAAAGTGAGATCTTGAATGAACTGGAAGCAGGGCATGGGCTACTTGTGCTTCCCTCAGCTTTGATACACACATTTTCTATTTCTTTTCTTGGCTTTGTGAGAGCTATGAATCAGCCCTGCTATGGATACAGTCTAACAAAGAGGTGTCTGTGTTTTACTGGGGGGGAAACATATGTCTTCCTACATCACTCATGGTTAATGTTAACAAAACTGCCTAATGCCAATAAAAACCTATACATAGAGACACACAGATATACAGAGACATCTTTGGAAAAAAATGAAAAAAATTGAAAATTTTTACGTAAAACTTCAACTTAACAAATCCACTACGAGAAGATCTCCATCCATTGCTCATCATGGACTGCTGCATCTTGCTTATCTATCAGAATGCAAAAAAGATCTTAAAATATCAAACTATCTCCATGCTTAGAGGATAATACTCTTTTTCACCCAAGCAAATGCTGATTATAGAACACTTTTCATTACACATTGGCTGAGTTAGACTCGGTGATGGTGCCCCTGACACCTGTAAATCAGAGGAAAGGGGTGCAGGGCTCTGACACCTCCCCTCTGCCACATTTTCACCTGCTCGTGGCTGCTGCCAGCAGCTGGGCTGAGCTCAGGACAGACTGAGCCAGCAGAGCTTGCTCTCTGCCCTTGGGTCACTGCTCAGCCTGCTCCTGCAGGGATCTCAGCTCTGGGCTGAGCAGGGATTGTCCTTGGATCTGCATCCCTCCAGGCAGTTTGTTTCCAATGCTATGGGAAAGGTGTATCTGGCCAGTGTATCATGAACCAAACTCTTCTCTGCCTTGAAAATTGCTTTAAAATATCATACACTGAGACGTTATTCACTTTCATCTAATCAATCTATTCATAAAGCAAAAGTTCTGGAATGTAGCACCTATATTAAATAGCTTTTTTAATTGGGTAGAAAGCAGACCTAACCTGAAGTCACTGCAGCCAGGAGCCTTTCTTTCTTTCTTCGGGAGTGCACCCTGGATGACTTTGAGAGGGGTTTCACAAGTACCTTCCCTCCTGGCCTCTCAGACACGTGTGCATGCACACGTATATACACACACATAGCCCCCACACTTGGTTATTTTTAAATGGACATTTGATGCTGCTTCAGGCTACAGGATTCAGAACCCTAAAACTTTAAGAAATGGGAGTTGGACATTCTGCCCCCTGACCAGCCTATGCATTTTTTTATTACAGAAAAATTTTACCAGACTCTCAGCCATAGTAATTGTATGTACATTTTGTTCAAGGCTTTGCTGTGTTTGTCTCATGGGGCTGATAAATCCTGCTTTCAAGAACCGTCCCACTGTCTTCTTTTGTCTCACTGCTCTGAAAGTCAGGACTGACACAGGGCAACATCTCACAGCCCCTCCTCCTACACTGTGGCCATGTATGAACAGACTTTAATTTCTTCATGCAGAAAGCAAAAACATTTGTCTCAAGTACAGCAAGATTCTGGAATGCAGAAACATCTGTCTACCAGAATTTAAATCAAGAACAAAGCTCGTTTATTGTAAGTTTTACCACCAGCAGCAGCAGGAATACACCGTGTTTCCTGTCATGATGACCTTTATCTTTGAGTGGGAGAGCAGCAAAACAAGAAAAGAACAAATCCAAAGTTCCTAGAGGAGAGCATACATGTCCTGCCTCTACAACACATCACAGGACACGCAGGAATTAAAAGCCCTAAAGAAAGACATCACAAAGGCAGATGCCAGGGCAAAAGCAGATAAAGCTAAAGGAAGAACACACAATCATTCATCCTCTGAAACACCAGTTTTGGGATTTCCAGGAAGTTTAATGCCATTGTTTGTGGTAAACATCAGCCTGGGCACAGCTCAGTACCAGGATTTGTTGTTCCAGTGACTGTTGCTGCTGCTTAGAAAAACAAATGTGCAAGAGGTGAAACAGGTCCTGGGTCTGTGCTGTCAGTGAAACAGAAGACCACTGCTGAAGGGAGGGAAATAAAGGAAAGCACAGAGACACACAAAAAGCCACAAAACTGCAACAATAATCCCAAAGACACTGGCAATAAAAGGATAAGCAGACAGGAGCAAAAAGTCTCAGAAATAAATTAATCTCAAATTCAGAATCTTCCTCTTCTTCCACCAGTCTTTGGTGGTGCTTTTTTGCTGGTAGCTTTCTTTCCAGTGGAGAGTGCTCCACATCAAGCCTGACTTTCAGAGTATTGTTTTAATATTGCTCTCTAAAACAGAAAAAAGCACTTCAGTAACAAAAGCTGTCACTATCTCAGTCAGGAGACAGCATATCACACCTGTGGACAAAAGGCAGGAAGCTGAAGCAGAGGCAGGCCCTGCTGTGGTTAATTCTGCTTTAGTTACCAGTAGCACAAACCCTTGTGTGCAATGATAGACACAATGTACAGGAGCTCTCTGCAAGGCCCCCTCAGCCTACATCAGGTAGGGTCATTTTCAAGATTAGAGATCAAGTTCCAACACTCCTTCATTAATATCTCAAGCTTGGAAAAAGTCATGCTGAATTTGCCACCAAATCCTCCTCTCAGGCCTGTGTAAGCTCACTGAAATCTACTGCACTTGCAGCAGAACCTGACTTCATTTATTCCCCAAAACTATTAACACAAACCTTTTGCTGCCTGGGGTGGGAGGGCTATGTGCAAAGCAAGGTCCCCACGTAACCTGATTTCCAGGAGTACCAGCTTGAAATCAGTCTTTGCCAAAAGCTCTTCAGAATTTCTGAAAACAAAGAGAAAAAAAGTTACATGTTTCAGTATTGAATTCTGAATTTCAGACACTAGGTTCAGGATGCCTCTCTTCTGGACCTTGAGCCAGTGAAATCTGCTGAACTCACCAGCAGTTACCACACTGCAGCCCCTTGGTCTTGTGGAGGTATTTAACTGAAATGTGCAGAATATCTGAAATGTGCACTACGGGGGAATTTCAAATTTTCTCACACTTTGCAGCTAGCTTCAGGTGCAGCCCGTCTCTAGGTTTAGGCAGAACAGGTTCCTGTGGAAAACTTGAAAGCAACAGATTTACATTCAGCTGTAGGGAAAAAGGCCCATGTACTGTGCTAGAGCTCACTTTTCACACCTATTCCATGTCAACACCTGTTTAGCTGTAGGTTTTTGAAAAAGCAATTACTTACTCTAACACTGCTATAGAAACACTTTATTTCTACATACATGATTTATTTTAATTTTATTTCAGTTTTATTTCATGTTATTCAACATAAGCTATTTCTAGTATATATCTATAATGCATTGTGGGTAGAGAGAGAATCTCTGATGCACACACAGCAGTGAGTTCTAGGGAGGCAGATCATTTCCTTCACTTAATAATAGTTTTCTTTCCTCTTGGCTGCAGACTTTCATAACTAGCACCATGCCAAACATTCGAAGACTGGATTATGGCCTGTCGTACTTGATTATTTTTGTCAGCATGCTGACCCAGCGTGCCCTTTTCTTGTGTTGTTCCTTCTGTTTCCATTTTTCATGTCATCCAGCTTTTCATCTTGTCAATCAGCTTTTGACTTCCTGATTAAAGTGTCTGTCACACGAGCAGCCTGGTCTCCAGTCAGTTGTTTAATTTGTTCCTCATGGCATCCAATTGAGTTATTCATCTGGCCCAGCTGTTCCCAAGTGCTTCCAGCATCACTTTTTCATGTGTTTGGGTTTAACCTCTAGATCTATGTACAACAGTGTGAATTGTTCCATTCATTCTGTTGACTGTGGGTTGCTTTGCCTCTGTCTAATGCCTTGACATCGCTAGGAAGGCTGCTACTGTGTTCTGTGGCTTAACCAGCTGAGAGAAAAGCACTATCTCACCCTGCTGTTATGGTAACGAGTACAACCAAACACACTCCTTCCCCAGCACTCCAGCAGGCCCAGTCTTTAACAATTAGGAACACGTAATGGAAAACTCTGCTCTCAGGGATCTGAATCCACCCAAAAAATAATGTTGATGACACTTGGCAGGAGGAGAGAAACGTTCCTTTGCCAGGAATTTTTAGCATTCACTTGAAATCAGTTCTCTTCATTATCATGAGGGCTGCTTGCTCAGTGCCAAGTCTAGGCCTGGTATAAAGCAGCCATAACTCCCAGTGACTTATGTGGGAGTTGCACAAGCTCACAGCAGGGCTAAATTTGGGGATCTGACTGCAGCAGTACAGTTCCTGTTGGAACAATGGAATTTAAATCAATTCAGTGTCATCACAGCAGAATGCTTAAATCTTGTTGTGTTGTGTTAATTGCTGCTTTTCAGCAAGAATTAGGCAAGAAGGATTAGCATTAAATTCTGACTCTCACCCATGTTTTTTCCCTCTGGAACAATAACTGTTATGCCTCAGTTTCCCTACAGGACATAGCAATGCACACATTGCATTGGGATGAAGGAATAATTGTTATTAAATTAGTTGAAGATGAAAAATGCTGAGTATCATTATTTATGATTCATAGAAGCTAATCTAACTGAGAAGAATGCTGGATTGGTTTTGAATTATGTGTTACAGGGGAGGAAGACATTCATAGCAAACTCCCATATTTTTATGGGAGTCAGGTGAAGTCCATCCCATAGGGAACATGTAGATTGTTTTAGGGTTTGGGAAGAATGTCTCCTTCTTCTCAACTCCTCCATTGTTTCATCCTTTTGCCCTGTCTTCTACTGCATCACAAAGTATTGCCATCTGCTGCTGGCAGGATGACTCAATTACCCTTCTCATACAAGAGATCCTCTGCCTTAGTGTAAATTTATATCACATTTACATAAGATTTATCTGATAAAAGTATAGAGCAAAAACTTTCATCTCAAGCTGGGTAGATTTTCAGCAGATTGCAGCTTTTTTCCCATTGTGCTGACACCAGTTTCTCCACAGACACACCAGGATTCGAAGTGCTGATTCCATAGCACTGTGAGGTTTTAGCAGAGTTTTATGCACCAGAAGAGCTGTATCAAACCAAAATTAACTCAGGCAGCTCCCTGCTGGATGCCTGTCCACATCCCAGGAGCTGCCAGCTCGGCTGGCACTCCCTGGCACCCGCTGGAAGCCCTCAGTGGGGAAGCCCAGCCCTGGCTGGACCTGGCTCCTGAGGAGCCCTTTCATCCCCACAGGTGGCCCTGGGGCTCAGCACTGAGGAACTTTCTTGGAGCAGCCCTGTACCTGTTCTGGGGCTAAACAAATTACTTCAGCTTTCACCACCTTCAGGCCAAAACTTTCCAAGCCTTACTTTTTCCTTCTCTCATTCTCTCTCCCTTTTTCTTTTTTCTTGGATAAACAACCTAAAGTTTTGATTGCTTGTTAAGAAAACATTCCAGTTGTGATTTTGCACTTATTTGGAAAACAAAGGTGTGCAAGGGATGAGAAAATATATCCAGCAGCATTTGGAGCTTGAAGCCATTGTGCATCGAAAAGATTCCTGCTTTCCTCTTACTCTCCCACTGACTCTGTAGAGACAGCCAAAGGACGTTTTTGACAGAATGCAACCTGGCTTTAATAGTGCTAAATGGCTTCCATTCTACTAGAGATTTGTTTGAGAAGGACTGGTCCTGAAAAACACTGCTGAGAAACACACGAAATAATAGGAAAATAATAATTTGTATGCAAAGTGCATTTTATCTGGTATGAGTTTGTATTTTCTACCTTCGCAATATTTTAAGACAGGTTAAAAAATACAGAACCAGGTGAACGTGTGCAGGCAGCCTAATAACTCTGCACTTTCTGTCAGTATCTGAGTGTCTCCTGGGTGGAAAAGTAGAAAGAGATAGTTATGACAAATAAGCTCATCCCTTGGCCACATGCAGTGGACCCATTCACAACGGGCTGTGCAGTTAGCTGGCACTGCTGGGCTTGCCTAGAAACTTTGCCCTCAGTCCTGAATTTAGTGTCCTGTACATTTTCCATGTAGCTCGACTCCTTCTTGGATAGTCAAGAAAATAATTGCAGGATGTCTCAAACCTGCCCTTCCCCCAGCATCTTGTATCATAAAATAACTCCAGGCGCAATATGTTATGCAAGTCTGTGATCATCCCTCTAATTTCTTATAAAAGATATGACCTCGTTATCAATGAAGATATTTTTAAAGCACTGATCATCTGAGTTAAAACTTCATGGAGAGAAATGCAAAATGCATTCTTATCTCCCTTAAAGGCCAACTCCACACTGGTGGCACTCAATTCAAATTCCATGTGGTTTTCTTTGCAACCAGAGCCAACTACACCACTTGTGGAGATGCACAAAATACAAGCTGAAATTTTGTGGTGCAGCGAAGTTCTTGAGAGGTTATGCTATGGGAGCCTGGTATTCCAACATTATGCTACAATATTTGAGGGTTGCTCACACCTGAGAAGGAAATTTGTCTGCCAGGCACATAGCTTTCAGGCTAATTCTAAAAATTTGAGCAGTATAAACTCTAAATCAGGGTGAGTTATTCAGCATTTCAGGACCATAACCCGAGCAGGTTATGCAGGAGAATGCAGCTGTCAGATCCTGACACCTTTTGGTTTGTGCATTGCCCACTCATCAGCCAGGAAGCCATTTAATTCCCAGTGCTCAAAATGGACTGCAATAGGAGATCAATCAATACTCTTCCACAGACATTTTACATTTGTTCCCTTTCTTTTTTCCCTTCTTTCCTTTTCTTTTTTTTTTTTTCCCTGTTGTTTTCAGCCTGAAAGACAGTTTTTTTCAGGTAAAGGTGAAGCTACGTGCATGCATTTTGCTCTTTATGCACCTAACAAGAGGGTGTCTGTGCTCTAGGAAGACAGAAGATCCACAGCCCCCTCATTCCTCTTACCTTTGATGTTCTCAAGAAGTGACTGAAATATCAATATGTTTACTGAACACAGAGGAAAAAGCACTTCGCCCAGGGTGAAGTAACTGGTTTTAGGATGGCTTACAAGAACCTCCTCTGTGGAAGAGGACGAGCTTCAGGGCACACATAAATATGCAATATATGCTGTAGTCATCCTCCCAGCCAGAAGAAATGCCTGTGTTTAACAAGCACATTTCATATGCAACCTGGTTTAGCTTCTGCTGCACTAACGACTCCTGCAATTAAGCTGTGCTGGTAGCCAATTAATCCACTTTCTTCTCATACTGAAGGAGCAAACACAGGCAGGTATTTAACCCCTTTTGTGCCCCTGGGCCATCAGCATGCCTAACATGTGGGAGACTGTAATTGTAAATCCTCGCAGACACAGTTTTTCTTCTGTTATATTAGGAGGTGACAAAATGAAGCAGCATGATTGAATATTGAAAAGGCTGGAAAACTTTATGGGTATTGCTACTACTAATAGCCACCTTATGTGTAAGTGAAAACTTTGCATGGGAGGATCTAAAAACTTCCCAATATGCATATAAGGATAATTTCACTTATCACTGAACTTCTGTGAGGCAGCCCTAGTGTGTGAAAGGAAGACTCCATCAGACACGCAGCCAGCCCGGCACGCAGTGACAACCCTTGGTGCTCCACAACCTCACATCAGGACACAGGCTCTGATGGGGAGGTGACACACCGTGTGGTCTCCCCCAGCTTATAAGCCACTAGTTGTCACCAGAGTTGTCATCAAAAGCTATTTTATTCTCCTTTGTTCTTCCTGAGTATAGGCAGTTGTCAGTTTTTCTAGAGCTATAAAGAATGAATATTATATACAATATTATTATTATTATTATTAATTTACTTCCAGCTTCAGTACATTCAGTTTCAACACATCATCCCATACCTACCTATACTAAACACTGGACTAGGTGATATTTTCATGCACTCTCACTTCCATTTAAAATCCTACTGGAAAATTGTGAACTATCCTTTTTTTTATGTGTGTGAATAGAGCCTTTAATGCTTGAGGTTAAATGAGTGGTGTAGTTTTTGGCTAGGTGTCAAAGACTTAACAGAACTTGTACTATAGTCTTCTCACAGGAAAAAACAAATAGTTTTACACTGAGGTATTTGGAAACAGGTGTGCTGAACAATTACAGAATGTTACAGCTCTTGGAGGCAGCCCTCCAAGAAATTAGGTCTGAAAATGCGTGGCAACACTATCACATTGAGAAAATGTCTGCTGCCAAATCCCCCTGGACAGGAGAAAACCTGAGTGCAGCACCAGGAGAAGATGTGCTCACTCTTATGTCAGGGCGTGAAGCAGCCAGAGCTGCTGCCAAGAGGTCTGGGAGGAAAACAATAGGAAGGTTTAGTTTGGGGTGTGGTTTGGAACCAGAGATCAGCACCAACAGCTGCCACCCCGCAGCCACCACCTGCCTGGAGCAGCAGACCCCCCTGGCCGCCCCCAGCAGTGGAGCCATCAGCACCTGCTGCTGTGTGGCCACACAGCTCAAAACTGAGCGGCAGCTGCTTCTGCTGGTTCTCCCCTTTCCCAGAGCATCCCATCCACGTCCCCGGTTTACCCCATCTCCATCTCCTTCCCATCCCCTGCTGGAAATCCACGCTGCCATGTTTCTCTTTCTTGGCTATGATCTAAGTCACAAAAACTCTTCATAGAATTGCAAAGCCAAGATTTCACTTCCACCTCCTGATTTCTAAAAGATATCCAGAAACAATAGCAAGCATCTCAAAGTTGTTACTGGCCCACAAAAAATGAATCCAGCCTTCAAACCATCCCCTGAAATACGTTCCTGCTTTTACAGAAATAATTTGTGTCCCCAGGAACATTTGCATAACAGATCTTTACCAGGATCTCTTAACTTCCTTTGCACTTTTGTACTTTGAGAAAAATACAGTCCGAAACTAATTGGTCTTGTTAATCAATTCTGATTTATCTGCTACCTCGAGACAAGGTGATCCCACCTCTTCACCCCACAAATCCCCCATGTGGCGTAGAGGGGAATTCCTCTCTGACTCTCTCCACGTGCAGGCTACGGCCCCACCATTATTTTAGTGTCTGCAGCTACACATTTTATTACTGGTCACAAAACTATTCCCCTCCCTTTCCAGATTCCGGCTCTGTTTGACTCCGTGCCCTCCCGCGGCAGCGGATCCCGGGTCGACTCTCCGCCTTTGCCAAGGCTGCCACGGATGTTTCATGTTGAAGGATGAAAACACATTATCTGATCTTTGATGCTTAAAGAGAGGGAGAGACCCGTGGACCTTTGTGCACATTATACAGTGCCACGCATTTGTATGCTCTCAGCAGAGCTGGCACGTGTCACCCGAGGCCAGCGCTGCTCCGCAGTCTGGCCCAGTAACCTCCCACCCAGGCCCGCGTATCCCAGCTGCAAACCAAGCGGCTGGAGCGGGAAGCTGGGCTAAAGCAAGCAGAAACACAGCCTAATTCTTTGTCCTGCTGCTGTGCTTCTCTGAAAAGATGAACTACGTGCATGGACCAGAGAGAGGGGCTGGAAAGGTGTGCCATGCCCTGCCCCAGCCCCCGAGCCCAGAAATGCACACACACTCACCTAGGCTGGGGAAGGAGTCATTTCACTTTACAATCTAAGGCTGCATCATCTGCTGCTTGAAACACCCAAGGGAGGGGAAAACAAACATTTTGGAAGTATCCATGGTCCTCTTTGGGCTTGTCAAGGGAAAGGATGTTCCCACCCCAGACTGGTGAGATTTCCTGACCTTATTATGGCTTCTAAAGGGGCAGAGGCTTCCTAACCATCACTTTATATTGTGAATTCTTGTCAGATGATGTTGAAAGAAAAGTATATTTTTATTGAGAATACCGTCCTTTCTTTCTAAAGGAAAACAAAACATAAGACCACTGTCATTCTGTTTTGTGCTAGTCAAAGGGATTTTGGCATTATATCTTTAAAATAAAAATAATAAAAAAGAAATTTTAGCTCTCAATCAAATGGTATCCATCTACTGTGTTTGGTAGTTCCCCTTTTTGGATCTGCCATTCCAGACAACCTCACACTCAGCTCCAAAGTGCTCACCAGGTCTAGATTGCCCACTGATTTTGTTGGTAGTGACCACAGAATATTCTGAGCTGGAAGGGACTCACAGGGATCACCAAAGCCTAACTCCTGGCCCTGGGCAGGACAGCCTCAAGAGTCACACCAAGAGATCCATGATTATGTGATAAATTGTTAATTTCTTTTGTGTTAGTGGAGGGATGGACCACGAAGATGGAACCTCAGTATCAACCCCAATGATAAAACCTAACTCCCACATGGTATTACTGCATTCCATATGTATAAATCCTATACACACGCAAACATACACTCACACACAAGTTCTGTGGCACCAGGTCTTCAGCAATCCTTGTTGTATGTAAATGTAAGTCATTATAATCCCCATACTAAATTAATTACAGTCAGAAATTCCAACATTCCTATTTTCAGAGGGTTACCAGATAGGATTTTAATTTGGCTCTGCTGTCTTTTCAAAATAAAAGCTCTTTCCCTAACATTTATGAGGACTCTAAGATTAATTGCATTCATCTTTATCAAGTCTTGAAACTGGCTGATATATTTAAATGAGCTAAAATTAAAAGGTTTGAGGCAACTGAAGTCTCTTCAATAAACTGAAGAAAATTTTCCAAAAGACTATGGAAGCAGTGTTGACCAAATCTGTAAAGAAGAAAGGTTTTAAACTAATGAATTGCCAAGTGGATCCTTTTCTTATTTATTCTTCCTTCCAAAGAATTTGTGAGTGAAAGGCTCTAAGAAGATGAAGAGAAACTGGAATGTTACCCACAGTCTATAAATAAGACTTAAATTAGTCTTTCATTTGGCCTGTGCTAATTCTATTGTACATCCTGCCATATTCTAATGTCTTTGTCTCACCTTTCTGTGGCTCTCCACTCCCAAGAGATGTGATTTTGACTGCTGGAGGAGACTTGGAATGTCCTTCAGTCTCTAAAAAATTATGACATACATTGGTACTCTTCTCCACTTGGTTTTTTTGGGAGTTTTTGTTTTTGTTTTGTTTTGGTTTGGTTTGGTTTGGTTTAGTTGGTTGGTTTGGGGTTTTCTTGTTATTGTTGTTAGCTTTCATGGCTAAATGTAAGTATTTTAAGGTTTACCCTTGGAAATGGTAGTCAGGGATGGTGGGCTGTGCTCTGAGCTCTGTCACAGCCTCAGGAGGCAGCAGCAAGGAGCCAGCCTGGGCTCCTGGAGGTGGCTGCTCCTCCTGGGCCCCAGCCCCTCTGAAACAGGCAGCACCAATTGTGCTTTGAGGCCCAAAGACAAATATCCTGTCAGCTTGTACCAAGAGCAGAGCCACCACCAGACAACTGCTCTGACCAGAGACAGACTGTCAGGCAGGTCAGTGAGAGGACACTTGTCCAGAAAAGAAAACACCCTCCTGTGGAACAGCCTTCCATGCCTGAATACAACTTTAATTTCTCTGCACCTGAATTCCCAGCCAGAAAAGAGATGTAGTGGGAATGCTGGGAATGTCTCCCACCTTTTCTCCTCTGCTTATTTCATAAACCAATAGGCTCACAGATTCCTTCTGCAGAGTTTCTCCTGTCTCTGCAGGCAATGTGGCTCCTTTATCTGCTGTGATGAGGAGCACTGAAAGGGGTGAGCTCCTTCTCCTGCCCGGCTCAGCCCTCCCCAGCATGGTCCGTGGCTCTGAGCAGGGAGAGCAGCTCTGGCACACCGCCCGTGCAAACCCTGGGCTCAGCTTGTGCCAACATCAACAATTTAAAACAAATGCACAACACTGAGACGCTCAGAGCCCCTTTCTCCATGGTCCCAGACTCCCTCCCAAGGGGACCCAGAGGGCCAGGATGGGCAGGTCTTTATCAGCCTCGTGTTAGAGGCCAGGAACCAACGCCTGCTTCATCTCAGAGCCCAGCACTGCCACTGTCTGCCACACAGTGGGGTCAGTGGATGTGCCCAGGAAATTCAGCTGGTGCCACAGAACCAGATGATGCAAAAAAACAGCTCTCATTTAGATCTGTGACAAATTCACACAAGAGCAGAGTTTCTCTAATGGCTGCAATGAGGAGGTGCAAGCCATGGCAGCTCTAGGCAGATCTTATTTTGACAGGAGCAATGACTCACTGCGCGACCATGGACAAATCGTTCAATTTTCTTATGATTTAGTCAACAAAACTATAAAATTATTAAAAGACAAAAAAGAAAAACATAAAGTCCCCAGATTTTACTGAAAAACAAATCCTCCTCTGAGCTCAGCTGGTGAATAAATGACAAAAACAACAAGATGAAACATGGGTGTAACCCACAGCTTTGCCAAATATACCACAAAAATATGGAGAAGTAGAGAAGAAGAAAAGGCAGGGGAAAAAAAGAACAGCAGGCACACTGAAATGCCCCAAAGCACATGAAATCATATGAACAGAAACAAGTCCAACAAAAGAGAGTATGGATGCCCACAGGGTGGTGAGTAGGAGGATGCATTCCAAAGAAAAACAGCAACCAAATGATCTAATGCTCTTTTCATCACAAAGCAGCCTTTAAAACTAGATAGTCTCATCCTTCCATGGGTGCAGTGTGACCATTGCTGAAATGTGTCTGGAAACAAGGCCAGTCAGGCTTTACCCCAGGAAATGTGTGGGCTTTGTCCAGTGGGAGAAACTTGGGTGCCCAGAGGCCCCACTTAAATCTTCCCTGGGACACCTCCCCTGTGCAGGAGCCAGGGCAGCTTGGGCAGCACTCACTGGAGAGGGCCTGGCCAGCAGCAGGAGGAGGGTGCCTGAGCTCTGCAGTGGCTGCAGAGGAGTGAGAACATGAAACAGGCAGGAAAACAATGAGCAGCGGAACAGTCAAAGTCAGGCCTGCAGCAGAAGAGAGGCTACAAAGGTATCTTCAAAGGGTTTCTGGGGATAAAAAACAGGAGCAGACAGCATACATATTAATGAACCAGAAACAATATTGAAAAACAACCTATTATCCTTTATCAGATCAAAAGAAGATGGAGATTAACACCTCAGACATCAGACCCCTGCAACAGGAGAGTGGGTTTAGCAGCAAGCCCGCTTCTCCCATCTCCCTTTGTTTTGTGACTAGGACCAGGCAAAGAGGGGCAGGTTTGTTTTGAGGAGCAAGTGAGACTGCAGCTGCATAGCAGAAGGTTACAGCAAAAAAAGGCATTAAAACCAAGAAAAGACTCAGTAAAATCTGGATGAGCATGGGAGGAAGGTGAAAATGAAAATTATACGGGCTCCAGTGCAAAGGCAGGATTGCCTTGCCTTGCTTGAGGGGAGTGCTGGAGAACTTGGGGAAAGATGTGGAATTATTTGCACACCCTCACTAAACTGCCCAAGGGCTCCCTGGTGGCTGCCAGTCTCCTCTCCACCTTCCAGCACAGAGCCTCCTCTCCTACAACCCTGTGGGGCTGCCAGGCCTGGCAAGGGAAAGAGAGGCCACAGTGCTTGTCCCTGCAAACGTTTTCTGTCTGAAAACAGAGCCAGTCTCTGCTGGGGGCTGTATCCCTTTGCAGTGGGGATGGCTCCATGATCTCACAAGTCTTTTCCACGTTCAGTTTCTTTGATAGATAAAATAGCAATCTGACCAAGTCAGATTTTCTCTTGACAATTTTCCACAGCACAAACAATTATTTAGGGACTCCCACCCTGCGCATGAAACTATTCCTGCACAGCTAGGGCATTTATGATAATGAAACAAGAGCTACTCTAGAAGGGGTTACAGTGAAGGAATGTACCTTTGTGATGGCAACAGAGACACAACCATTCTCTGGCACAGACTTCATAACAAGAATCCTTCTTCCTAGACACCCAGCATTTGCTAGCAGCTCGCATCTGCTCAGGGCATTGAACCTCACAACATCTTCTTTCTCATTTTCTGCACTCATTCCCATACTTGCACTGGTGAAGAAATAGGGTCAAAATAGAAAGTTAGAATTGAGCACATTTTTCATCTCAACTATGATGCTTCAGGAATTAAACAATCTGAAAACAAACCTAGGTTTGCCTCAAGTGGGACTGAACAAAACTTCCACTTTCCTGAGTCCAGCAGAAGCTTTGCTGCGGATGGCAAAGATCTTCACTTTATTTTGTGTGCAGGATTCATTAGGTAACAGGTACTTGTCTTATTTTTGCTACAGCCATTTTCATCGTTCCAGACATTTAAAAGATTACCCAGGGTTTTCCCAGCTTTGATAGGAAGAGAGTCCCTGGTCACAAGGCAGACCCTAGGAAATTTCAGGCAGATTTGAGGAAGAACTTTCCCGAGATGAAAGCAAACAGCCACTGGAGCAACTGGCCAGGCAAACTGTGGGATCTCCATCTTCTGAGAAGTTCAGAACTCTTGTGGGCACAGCCCTGAGCCCCTTCACCAAACAGAAGTGTTTGAGGCAGGACACTGGACTGGAAGAGCTCTGGAATTCCACCCCAAACTGCTGTGTGGATCTGCTGCAGGAAGCTTGGTGACTTAGCACAGAACTGCACAGGGGGGGCTCCATCCCTGCCCTCCTGGGCTGCAGACATGACTGAAAGCTGTGTCAAACACTAAGGGTAAAGCAGAGCTGGTGAATGAAATCAGCACCACTTGCAGGAAGATGCAGACTTTGGTACAAAATGCTGTTTTGCACAGTAGAAATGCTGTTGTGCTAAAAGACTCATAATTTAACTGGGCCCTCACATATTTTACTGAAACTTTGCATAGGTGGTGTGAAACCCACTCCAAACTGTCCTGTTTGCACAACAGTAAGGTCATAAAAGGTTTTGGTTTTCCATCAGAAAGGTGGGCCAGGTTCTGGGTGGAGCTCTGCCTCCTTCAGCCTCAGCAGTGATCAAATTCCACAGTGAGGAGGGACAGGACCTGTTCCAGGGCTCCTCAATCCCGCAAAGCTCCTTCCTCTTCACACTGAGTGGGAAATTTTTGCATGAACAGACTGATGCCTGACATTTCTAATGATTGCTGGTCAGGCCAGATTTGAAATACCAAAGCCTTTTTTGTAGTATTTTTTGTATTTCTGTCTCAAATTTTCCCCCTCTCCAGATTGTCTTACCTTCTTTTTCCATACATTCACCCTCTGCCTCACTCCTAAGAAGGTAAGAAAGAAAGAAGGATGTAGAAACTTGCATTACTGTGTAGGTGGGAGGGATTAGCAAACAGTTTTTTAAATTTCCATTCCTGCTGCAATCAGGACTGTTCTAGTTTTATACACAAAATCAGCAGAACCCATTTTCCAGTCTTTCCTAGACCAGTCAGTGGGTTTCAGATCAAAGCCTCCTGCAACCACTCAAACCACTGAAGTTTTCATCAATTAACCAATCAAAAATTACCATTTATTCAATTTTGTTTAATGCCAAGCAAAAATTTATAGAAAGTGGTTAAGTGTATGATGGGAAATAACGAAAAGAGGTTTAAGCAGATGAGTCACAAGAGATCATTGTTTCCTAAAGTCTGAGACTATCCCCTTGTGGGGCATGAGGAGCTACCAATGGGTCACAGAAGATGAATACTTTACAGTGGGTGTGTATTTAACAACGTGGTCATTTAGCAGAAATTTTTTCTTTCTTCATGCAGCAGGGCTTGGTTTCCAAAAGTTTGGGAAACAATGTGGAGCACCATGGTCTGAGGCAGTATGATGCTACCAGCCCACGGCACAGGGAGTTTCTAGAGGAGTTTCAGGAAATGTTTGTCCCTAATGGAGGTTCCCATGGCCACTGAATAACAGGACAAAAACGTGACCCCACTCCTCTGACAAAGTATGCAGTAATTTTCTGAGCTACCTGTGAACGGAAAAAAAACCAAAAAAAACCAACAGAGGTTTAAAAGGCAGATGGGATGGATGATTTCTTCACACTCTAAATGGAACAGAAATTGTTCCTGGACTTTGGCACATCCATCATTCAAGTGATGCAGCTCACTCACAAAGCCCAGCCACAACTGCTCTGGCTCCCAGGCTGAGGCTCAGGATGGGCCCTGAGGTTAAATGAGCCAGCCCTTACAGCTCATGCCTGACACTCAGCAGCCCAGAAATTCCTCCTAAAGCTGCATTCACCCAGGAGCTCACACCCACCTAGGAAGGGCTGTTCTGTGCTGCTGCTGAGCAAAGCACACTGCTCCCCAGAGCAAACTGCATTTCTGTATAAAATATGTTGTATCCTCCTGACACCAGTCAGGAGTCAGAGCTTTCAGCTGCCTCCTTAGAATGGATTTTTGAGAGCACCCATCCACAAATCAACCAAAAAAATTATCAGGGTTTCAACACAGCCCAGGAACCAGTGCAAAGTTTTCTCACAAATAAGGACAAAAGTTCCACAAGGGCTGGAGACAGAAGAGTTCTGATGAAAATTGTGAGCATCAGCCCTGGGCAGCCTGGCACTGCAGTGCATGCAGAATATTCCCCCTTTTGTCTCTCCATCTCTCAGCCTCCAGCCTCACTAGCAGTGACCTTGAACTTCAAAGAATTAAAGCCAGCATTTACTTACACTGATCAAGTTCTGTGTCAGGTGTGTGCAGGCACTTAGGTGTGACACAGACTGCGTTCCTCCTTCCACCACACAGAGAGATCCTTCCATTCTTTAGTGTTATCCTAACCCAAGGGTAATTGTCAAAGCTCCTAAGCCATTTATGGGCTAGGAAATGTAAAGGCCAAATTGTGTTGGCCATTTATTTCTAAAGAGAACAGCTAATCAATTCCTAGTTGAATTTAGTCCAATATAACAGTTGCAAAATATGTTCTATTAGCTGTTAGTGCTCTCTGGGGATCTGCCATGTGCTCCATGTTTTGAGGTTTTTTCTTTCAGCTGTGAAATACTTCTCTAAAAGTTAACTTTCAATTAAAAAATAGAGACATGTAATTTAGGTCAGGGACTAGACTGAGATTAAGACTGCAGTTTTGGTTGCACAACTGACCTCTTGTGTGGTCTAGGACAAGACACCTTCTCTTTGTCTGGCTTATTTTGCTCTGCTTTTGCTGCCTTTTGCCTAGTTGGATAAAGAACCCTCAGTGAGGTAAGTCATGTCTGACCAGCTTGACTGCTGCCTACAATAAAGTGGCTGGAACTGTGGAAAAGTACAGAGGAGTAGATGCCATTTACCTCGACTTCAGCCAGACTTGTACACTTGTATTCAAGCTGAAATCCCACAGCTAGAAAGATGGACAGCTTGTTGGCCGAAACATTGGATGGCTGCTCAAGGCTCAGAAGGTCGTGAGCAATGGGTCATCCTGTGGGTGCCTGACGGGACGTGTTCAATGACCTCATTAATGTCACGTTGGACTGGCAGTGCGGGTGCTGTGTACCTGCACACTCAGCCTCACTCAGCTGGTTTCACCGCACGCACATTGACTGTGTGACAACATACACAACTGGTTACAGCTCACTGGAGAACCACCCTCAGCAGGACAGCGGGGACAGACTGCCCTGCCGGGTACCCCTGTGCCCTCCGTCCCTCTGCAGCATCTCCAGGCAGGCAGCTCCAAATCCTTTCTGCCAGCTGCTCTGTGGCCTCGCAAGGTGCTGGAACACCCGTGTGCCGGGGAACAGGAGCCACGCAGGAGGAGGCTTTGTGGGCAGGTGGCTGGGAGAGGGGACAGCCACGCTCCTGAGCTGCACCCCTGGGTGCCTGCGGCATCCTGAGCCTCTCAGCACCTGGGGAGGGAATCCTGGCCTCTGCTGCTGTGGTGAGGGCACAGAGCTGCCCTTGGCAAGAGCCCTTCCCTCTGCAAACCCCTGGATTTCTGTCCCCGGGCCAAGGCACACAGTAAGCTGGGGGTCACTTCCCAAGTAACAGTCATGTGCACACATACACACAGCATTTCCCACACCAGCTGCGAGGTAAAAAGCTGTCACCTCGGAAAACCTGGCAGATCCCAGTCCTTTATTGCCTCTCCTTTTCCTCCTCATGCTTTAAAATGAACATTTTTGTTTTGGATGAAATGGAATGTATGTTTGCATTTTACACTAAATAAATGTTTTCAGATTTCCATTTTGGCAAGAAAAACAAAAAAAACGAAGTTCCATTTGGTTTGACTCTAACTTATTTTTTTCCTCCCTCTTTTTTAGTTTCGGCACTCTAGCTGAAAAAAATCACAATTATTCTCACAGCCTTAGTCACACGTTTTCCAGGCAGTGCCTGAAATGTTTCCTTTCAAATCTTTGCAATTTTATAGGTTGTCATTTCACTGCTGCTTCAAGAACAAGAGGCTGCAATTCTTCCAAGTGAACAGCTTCGATGACTTTCCTGACTGATGCAAATGTGTTACACTGTTGACAAATACTAACCACGAGAGATGACTTGGCTATAGCTGTTTGCTGTAGCTGGTATTTCCCTGAAAATTCTCTCCCCCCACCCCGTCACACAGAGCATTCTGTTTTAACAAGTTAGAGTTTAAGAATTTTTTTGTGTGTGCCTTATCTTTTATCTAGAGAAATGGTGAGTGATTTGTTTACAGGAGCCACGGTTTGTGCCTCAAGTGGGTACACATTACTCCCTGATGAAGGGCCAGGCACTGAGCGCACGGCAGAGCAGCAGATCTCCTGCCATTCAAGCTCACTGAGACCCGGGCCAGGGGGCCGTGGCAGCTCAGCTGTGACCCCACGTCCTCATTTCAGAGAGGGAGCAGGGAGAGCTTCAGGTGCCCCAGCAGAGTTTGACACACGGTGCTGGGGCAACGCTGGTAATGTGCTTTAACCTGAGCAGCCCTGGCGAGGCCAGGCACTTGGAAGAGATGATCCCAGCTGAAACAGCCTGTTCTACTCCTTTCCTTTAGCACTGCCAACAGCTGGAGCCCAAGGAGCCATCGAGCTCCCCACCTGAGCAATGTGCAGCCCAAAGAACACCTGACACAATGAGCTCCCCACCTGAGCAATGTGCAGCCCAAAGAACACCTGACACAATGAGCTCCCCACCTGAGGGATGTGCAGCCCAAAGAACACCTGACACAATGAGCTCCCCACCTGAGGGATGTGCAGCCCAAAGAACACCTGACACAATGAGCTCCCCACCTGAGCAATGTGCAGCCCAAAGAACACCTGACACAATGAGCTCCCCACCTGAGCAATGTGCAGCCCAAAGAACACCTGACACAATGAGCTCCCCACCTGAGGAATGTGCAGCCCAAAGAACACCTGACACAATGAGCTCCCCACCTGAGCAATGTGCAGCCCAAAGAACACCTGACACAATGAGCTCCCCACCTGAGGAATGTGCAGCCCAAAGAACACCTGACACAATGAGCTCCCCACCTGAGGGATGTGCAGCCCAAAGAACACCTGACAGAACATGAGAAGAGATGCAGGGGGTGGCAGAGACAAAGTCTCAGGCTGTACAAAGTGTAACTCTGCCCCTGCTCCCTGGCCAGTGCTTGCTGTGGGAAATGAAATGCATCCCTACTTCTGGACCCAAGTCCTGAAGCAGCTCTGAGAAAACACAGGTCAATAGAAAGGTAATGGTAGCAATTTGGCCACTGTGGTTTAGCTGCCACAGTTAGTGCCAACAGGCTTCAAGAGAGACAAATCTGGTGAATCCTAACTCCAATGTCCAAAAGCATTTCTCAGCCACATCAAAATTACTACAAGGGAAAGAATTAAAACAACAAATAAATTGCTTTTTAGAACTACTAATCCACATGGATTAACAGCCATAACTCAATTTTAGAGAGATGACTGGATTTTCATAACACATGCAGACACACACGAAATAGACATCAGGATATTTGGGCTCAGTTAAATATTTAAATAAGATCAAAATAAAATTAAAATAGTTTTTGTATTTCATATTTGTGTTTTTAATTGACTGGAAAATGGAAATAAGACATTGAAATACTGTGTTAATATCTATGCTATCTCCACTGGCTACACAAAGATTTGCTTCTGATTTTAAAGTTTCTCAGCTCAAGAAGATGTAGATTTTCTTGGCAACAGCTGCTGTGTAAAATATTCTGAGATAGAATTTTTTATCATAATTAATAATAGATGAAAATTTCTGCGTTTTTGATGTTCTAAACTCTATGCTGTTTGATTTACGATGTCTTTATAGTTGTTTTTCTAGTAATTCTAGGCCTCTTTCTGTTGGTATAAGGGTGGTAGTCTCTTTTATTTCCCTAGTGGAGCTGGGATGGTACTCTTTTCTTCCTTCTCTCGCCTTCTTTTTCTGTAAATATATTTCATCAAGTTCTCCTTTCTTCCATAATGACACTGATTCCTACATTCCCTAAGTCTGGTGCTGTGGAATTTTTTCTTTCTATTTTTCCCTTTTTTGTTAACTCTGCACAGAGCAGTGATAAAGCCAAGGAGGGGGCTGTGGCAGGAGCAGCACGTCCTGCCCATGTTCTCTGTAATCAATATTTCAGACTGGTGCTGGCTCAAGGGGTGCAGTTTGGTTTGGGGGCTGGGGTTTTGTGGCTTGCATTATGATCCTTTCCTTTGGCATTGAGGTTTTGGGATGTGTGCCTTGCGAAATGTACCAGATAAGGCATTTATTAACACCACCAGCACTGGCACCAATGAGGAGCTGGGCACAGGTGCCTAGGGCTGCTCCTGGGGGAGCAGTGGCAGTGGATCTTTCATGGCTGGGGTGCTTCCCACAGCTCCCCTTCAAGGTGTGAAAGAGGCTCAGGACGCTGCTCAGGAAATGTTTACACCTCAAAGGTAAATGTTTGGAATAAGCCTGGCCAGTTGTTGATGCGTGAGAATAATTAAGAAACAAAGCAATCAGGGATTTGCTTCAGAACTGTATTGATAGGAGAAGGAGTTATGGGTTCAAACTGAAAGAGGGGAAATTTGGGTTGAAAATCCTTCCCTGTGAGGGTGTGAGGCCCTGGCACAGGCTGCCCAGAGCAGCTGCGAGTGCCCCTGGGTCCCTGGAAGTGTTCAGTGCCAGGCTGGATGGGGCTGGAGCACCCTGGGACAGTGGAAGTGTCCCTGCCCAGGAAAGGGGTGACCTTTAAGGTCTCTTCTATCCCAAGCCATTCTATCATGTTATGATCCCAGGAATAAAGCAGCTTCAGGGAAAAGTGTTGGATAGCTGATGGGATTGGGAGGCTGTGACTTCCTGAAACCAGGCTCAGCTGAGCTCAGCCCACTGAGGACAGCCTGGGCAGGGTGGGTATTCATAAGTGCAGGGAATTTTCATTTATAAATAACCAAAACCCCCCTCCAAATAATCTCCAAACAAAAATAAGAAATCTCCTCTGTGGCTCTTTCTCAGCATTATTGCAGCATGGAAGCTCCTAACATTTCACCAGAGAAGCCAGTGCTGTAAATGCATTAGGAGGGAGAAATGCCACCTTTTCTCCTGCCCTGCTGCCTCCCTGCCCCAGTGCCCAGCTCCAGGGGCCACGTCCCTCCCTGCCCCGTCTCACCCTTTGAGCACCACGACTGGCAATTTCCTCACAGGCATCTGCAGCAGCTTCACTCTGGGTAGCTGGTTCTCTCTGTATTTCCTCACAGCAGAATAAGCTCTGCCCCTCATTTCACTCAGTTTCTGTGCTCTGGGTTCCTTTTTTCCCATAAAAGCAATATATTTGCCTATACTGCAATGTGCCATCTGGGGGTACTCAGGGTGCTGTGGCTGTTTCTACTGACTGCAGTTTTATTTGTAACACTGCACTTCCCATAGAAGACTTTGGCAAAGGCAATGGAGAATCATAGTTTAAATATAATAATACCAATTTAGCATCCTCCCTTTCTTCCCTTCCCTTTTTTTGTTTTTTTTTTTAATTTCAAGTTAACAAACAACTGCTAGTGCAGAGACACTAATTTCATCTTCAGCAATCCCAGATAATATTCTGGCATTCCTCAGCAAACTGGGCCTTCTAAAAGCTTTGTCTGGGTGGTCCACAATCATCTTTCTAGAGCCAGGCTGTTCTCAGGCAGCATTGTTTTCTCTTCAGTTAAAAAACAATGCTGAGAAATAAATGTTCATCAAATCAATGCAATTTTCAGTGCTGGTCAGGAAGAGTTAGGCTTATTAAACAACACTCACTTCCATTTTAAAGCTACTATCACTGCTGTCTTAGAGCCTGGCAATTGTTACCTGATCCTGTCATTGACACTCTCTTGATCTGTTCATTTGAGAAATGTTATTGCTGCAATAACACCTGGCATTTACACAACATTCCTCATCCTGAGGGATCTGTTCGCGTTACTCAGAGCCTGGCCAGGCACAGACCCATCTCCAAGAACAAACTTGGAGTTTGTGCAGGAACAAAGTGGGTTCCTGCACACACTTCAGCATCCTGCAGCAAGGTCTGTGTGAAATAAGGAGAGATGAGGAAATCCATCAAACGCACGTGGCAGTCTGAGGCATCAGGAACTAATTGAGGCAATTAAATGCTGCAGGCAAGGATTGGGCCCTTTTTGGCAGTGGAAATACAGTCATGCATCAAAAGAAATTACTGTGTCTGAATGTGGTAGGAGAAAATTCATTTTACACCTGACACGGCCTCTGGTGTAACAACAGCCCAATATTTCTAATAGTGATGACTTTGGAAAAGTCTGATTCAAGCAGGATGATTCAAAAACAGGTACTAAGCATTAGCCACTCTCACAGAGCTGCTGCACTAATGCCCAGAACTTCCCATATCCTCCTTTTTTAGCTCACCTGAGATGGGAGCACCAAGCTGGGCCTCACAGCTCTTGGTGCACTCACGTTCAGCCTGCTGGAGAACACAAACAGAACCAATGCACAGAAAATGGCCCTGATCACAGGCAGGAAACACCACAGGCGAAGCGGGTCACACTTGTGACTCCTCCTAAAATGGCCCCTAACTCATGGGGTAGCAGCAGCCACAATAATACAGACTAACCATGGCAAATCACGTCTATAAAAATACGGAATAAGCAACAAAAATCATATGTATCCTTACACCAAAACACAGCAGAAATTAAGTACATCAAACCATTGACTACTACAGCTGATCACAAATTACAGGTGCCTTGCAAAAGTGATTTAACAGTCCCAGTAATGCAGGAACTTTCTAGCACTGGTCCTTAAATCCACGTAGGCAGTGCACAATGTACAGAGCCAGAGCTGCCCCAGGGGGATTCCAAACCTGCTAAATGTGTTTGTCACAGGCAAGCACCAGAGGCATGCAAAGGCCTAAAAATGACTCACCAATCCACAAAACTTGTGAGCCTCTGGCTTGGGAGAACAAGGAGAACAACCTTGTTGAAATTAGAGGAACAGAAGCAGAAAAATAATTCCTATAACAGAGTTTGGTCAGGTTAGTAGGATGTCCAAACACCCCACAGTTTTTAATAACCATAAAAACCCAGAAGTTCATTTTGTGTTTTACTTGGAAACGTCCCTTCTTGGCAGTTGCAGATCCATTGATATAATTCATTCAGCAAAATATTTGCCTACTACTGATTCAGAAGGCAGGTCAAAGATTCCCTTGGCAATCCTCTGTGTGCACTATCTAACCTCAGCCCTCCCTGAGAATTGCTCCATTTACAAGTTCAGATGAGATAACCACCTGCAACAGTGGGGCAGATGCCAGAAGAATTCCAGAGGAATTCCAGAGGTGCTCACTTAGTCATGTTTTGAACATAAATTTTAGTCAGAGTTAATAATACTGAGAGCATAACTCCAACAGTCCAACAGTTTATGGATATAAACTGCAGGGTTTACCAATAAATGTGCACGTTCTGTTTGTTCTATTCACCAACTGAGACCATTTTGCCATGAAATAGATTTCTTTTATGTGACCATTAACATAAGATTGGGAGGCAGCTCTTGAGTCACCAAGGCCAAACAACCCTCCAACTATCACTAACAATCACATCACACTCTCAGCAGAGCCAGAATTAACTGCATTTTACAAGCAGCTCCAGGTTTAGTCCTGCTGCATCCCAGGAGTTGCTGCTCAAAACTTCAATGATATCATGTTTGAGGATTTTGTTTTGTCTTCTAACTTCCTGAAGATTTTGTGTCTGGTTAAATGTGCTTAATCTGTTATCCTGGCACTGAGTTTAACTCCACTGGTTAATTATTTTGATGGTGTAAGTACAGAAATGATAAGAAAGACCACACAGCAAAAACATACAGTCTAAAGAGCATCTCCAAAGCTCTCCATCCCTCTTCCTTTTAAACAGAGGAGAACATAGCAGGGAGGAGTGCAGTCACTCAATCAGTTCAACCATTCAGTGTTACTTCTGTGGTGCCCTTCATGCAGAATGATCACAAGGAACTTCACTTTAAATTCAAAAGCTTGCCAAACTGCAACAGAAGGAAAGCAGAATAAAACAAATAATCTGGTCCAGACTAAGGTTTAAAAATGGCAAGGGCCCTAATAAATTCTGAAAATCTTACAGTGCCTGTACACGTGTGCTCTTCCAAGCACAAGAGAGAAATCATACACGTACATGAAAAAAGAAGGAATTAACAATCCATGCTGCTCCAGGAAGACTGTGCACTTCATTCCTGAGTCACAAAGAAAATTTGCCTTAAAATTGACCCACATTCAAGAATGTAAGACCTTCTTGGGCTACCATCCAGATTAACACAGGTAACAAGGCTGGTCTGGAATAGCTCAAATCTGCCAGAAATTCGATGGTGATTCAGTGCATGGGCATGTGTTTCTGCATGGATTTAGTGTGGGGCCTTACCCATTGAGAGCAAAAAGCATGGCACAGCATTCCTTGTCCTCAGCAACGCTGGAAACATGCAAAGTGCAAATTAGCTGGAATTGGCAGGACCTGTACCTGTTACAACAGCAGATTAAAAGGCTGCAAGTGCTGGCAGTTTCATGGATTGTGCTGCACTACCATTTTGTTCACATTTTGCTAGGGAGGTAGGGAAAATAGTTGTAAAACTTCCCTGCAGGACTGTACACTTGTACCTGTACAGAAAGAAAATCAAGGAGGGAAGCAGCAGCACCAGCTACAGACAAGCAACCTGCTACAAGAACACTGAGGGCACAACCACACACAGCCATGCCCTTCCTCCCCCTCTCATCCCACCATCCTGAGCTGCTTCCGTGCTGGAAAATGAGACAGAGAGCCTTAACAGGCTCTGAGAGGCGGCCAGAGCAGGAAGGTCAGGGTAAGAGTGAGAGTCCTTGTGCCTGTGTCAGCAGTGGGGTGGGAGGCAAGCAGCCTGGCTGGCTGAGCATCAGATCCTGAAGAGATCTGGGGATGTCAGAGCAGAGCACACTGGTGCTGCGAGGGGGAAAGTGTGACCCACTACTGTGTTTGCTGGGAATATCCCACCGAAGGCAGGAAGATGTGACTCCATGTTTTCAGAAGGTTAATTTATTACTTTATGATAGTATGTTATATTAAAGAATACTATGCTATGCTATACTAAAGAATACAGAAAGGATACTTACAGAATGCTAAAAAGATAATAATGAAAACTCCTGACTCTTTCCAGAGTCCTGACACAGCTTGGCTCTGGTTGGCCAAGGAGTGAAAACAACTCCCAGCAGAACCCAATGAAACAACCACCTGAACTAAGACATTGTTTGGAAACATATCCATCCTTTTACAGAAACATGTTCTTCCTATTTCCATAGCTATAGCTTTATGTTTCTAAAGCCGCAGCTATAACTATTATACCAGATTAATAAAAAGCACATCTTCGCAAAAATTTTCCAAGTGCAAGTGTCCCACTCCCCATACTTGTAACTTGTTGGAAAACAGCAACTCTGACTTTTCCCAAACCTCATTTATTTAAAAATAAAGATTACACCCAGGCCCAAGTCCAGCAGTGAAATCAGCAATGTAAACAGGATGGAAAAATCAGTTATCCTCACATATGGAGAGTTGTAAAAGGTGGGTGGCATACGGAATCTGTATTTCAGTTAGGTCACAGCTTTGCTCTAACACTTCCTTTTACTCTTTAACCTATTAAGAAAGTGGTTTTCAGTCAAGGAGATGGAGATCCAAAGGAAAACCTATTGACTGTTCAGTCTGAAGCCTTCTCAGGATAGGATGTCTGTACCCAAGAAAGATGTGGTAAATAACAAATATGCAGCCTGTGTGGAGAATAAGTACTTGGATTAAAAAGCAAAAAATAAAAACTCAGAAAAAGTTTATTATGGGAAACTCCAGGTTCTTTCATATTCTATATATTCATGAGAGTAGGAAAATATGAAAACTAAAATTTTTGTGGGATGGGAAAACTGTTTCCTGCCCATCTTTGACCTCTCAGTGTAAAACTGCTTAGCGCTTTGGTTTACAGTACAAATATTTCTGGATATGGTACCCATCTGTTATGTATTAGTAAAATATTTCTGATATTCAGCATTCTTTTAAACAGCACTATTACAATTTCATCAAGAAAGGTTAATAGCTAAGTAATAGTCTGACAGTGGATGGTATTTCTGGAAAGAGTATTTGCTGTTTAGCATTTCTTAAGGAGAGCTGTTAAAATTTCAACCGAAGCGTTCCTGAAACTTCAAGATGATGTATCATATGTGGGGTGATTACACACAGTATTACTCTTAAAATGTTTTTTCAAGGAAATTTGACTATTTTTACACTTAACTTAAGACTTTAAAGGGTAATTTTGAGTTCATCATAGTTAACCATAAAGATAACTTGGTATCAGTTTTTGAAACGTTCCTTCTCTGGGCTACATGTTGATTGAGGTGTTTATTTGCACAGTAAATTTTATAGTCCTTGCAGTAATGGGAGAGATGCTGTAATCTTAAGAAGTCAAAAACCACAGAGAACAGGAAAAGAAATGAAAAATCCCAAACGGAAGACCTCCAGGAAATATCTGCTGAAACCAGCAAAGGGGTCTCATTCCCATTCCATTCCAGCTCCTTTCTAGCTGCATGCAGCTCCTGCACTGGGGCTTTTCCTGACAGGCTCCCCAGCCCCATCTGCACTAACAATTGGGAAGCTGTTTTCCCAGATGGGCACACCTGGAGGAGAGCTGCCCCTGGCCCGGGGCTGAGCCACAAACTCATGCTTCGGAGCCTTTCTCTCAGGATAAGGGCCCCAGGGCTGCCTCTAGCTTGGTGTTTATTCTGAGGTCTTATAATAGGATCTTTTAAAAAAATTATAAGATCTTCTAATAAGATCTTTAAACACTTGGCTGCTTGTCATCATCAACAGATGTGAGCCCAGCTCACCTTTTCCAAAGCAGGCTCTCCCAATATCCCCGTGGTGCCTGGCTGTGCCCTTTGGGGTCCCCAGGGGCAAGACAAGGAGAGATGATCCCAGATGCCTTTTCTCCTTGTTGCTGTGAGGGTGCCTGAGCACTGGCACAGGTTGCACAGGAGGGTTGGGGAGGCTCCATCCTTGTCTATATTCCAAATCTGCTGGCCATGGTCCTGGCAAGCCAGCTGCACCCTGCAGGAGAACCCCGGGAGCTGGGACAGTGCTACTTGCAGAGCTTTGCTGCTTTACCACAGAGGAGAGAGAAGGGGAACTCTTCCCCCTCACCCTCTCCCCAGGAGCACTGCTCCCTCTCCTCCTGAGCGTGCTGGAGCAGAGCAGAACCCTGGATGCTGCATCTGCAAAGGGCACCTGCAGGCACAGGAGAGTAACCTGGGCAGCACTGGTGCAGCTGCATGGACACCTCAAACCCAGGGTGGCTGGGGCAGCAGGAAAAGGTCGAATACCTCAGCAGCACTTCTGCTCCAGGGACAGGACAAGGACTGCCAGACAGAGCCCTAAGTGGAGCTCCAGGGAGGACTGAGGGTGAGGAAGAGCCAGATCCCCTGCACCAGCAGTGTCAGAACATCTCTGGGCCTTTGATCCAGGGCTTGGCTGTCTCACAGAATTGCTGACACCGAGATGCCTTTTCTCCACAGTACTGCAGAGCTGCCCATCACCAGATTCCTCCCCAAAGAGGTGCCTTTTCTCCAGTTTCAGTAGCTGAAAATGAAGCCACTGCTGAAGGGTTTCCAGAGAAGGTGTGGCTGAGGAGACACCCCCTGCAAGCAGACCCATCTTCATCCAAAACTGCATCTCTTACTTTTCACAAGTTCCTCAGCAAAGTGTTGGCAAGGCTGACAAACAAACAGGAAATCTCACATGCAGGATTTACAGTTTTAAACTAAACAGAAACCTTGGTTTAAACGTACATCATTTTAACCTGGGAATAAGCAAATATGGCAAAAAGGAGAGCTGACAGATAGACTGTAATAAATAAATCTTACACACAGAGAAGTTTGTCTGTAATCCTTGCAGCCCAAAGCTGTCAGTCAGGAGGGACTGGGAGAAGTGAGGCAGTGCTTTGTGATGTGGACTGGAGCTCACCAGAGACCAACTGATTTGCTCCTGTGACCTAGCACAAATTTGAAATTCCTGTCTCCAGAGGTAAAAGGTTAATGGAATAACCTATTTTTCATCTAGCTCCCTACTGCAGAACACCCTTTTAATTATTGCCATTATTTATTGATTTATAGAGTAACATGCAACATAAGGTGCTCAGCAAGGAAATTATGAAGCATATAAAACACAGTTAAAATGATCAAAGAGATGTCTGATCTGAAGAGAACTGTGGTGACAAATATGGAAAAGCACTTCTCCATCTTGGAGACAAACATCAACTTCACTGTGTCTGGTTATGCAGACACGGAAAATACACAGACAAAAGATTCCATCTGAAAGTTAAAAAAAAAAAGAGGGATGTTAGAAACCCACACTTGTTTAGAAATGTGGAAACTGTCATTTTAAGAATCCAGCTCTGAAGGAATGGACACTGTGACTCTCGGTACAAGTCAGGTAGCTGATCATTGACCCAAACTTCTTTCAGTGTCCATGAAAACCCCTTGTGACATAAAAATAAACTGTTTCAATGCCACAACATTTGAAGCAGCATTTGAAGCCACAGTACCAAAGAAGCAAACCCTGCTGGAGTCAGAAGTGATGTCCCAGTGCTCTGACCCACACCAGGGCTTCTGCAGGGCGCAGAGGCACCTCGAGCAGCTGCAAGAGCTGGCAAACACCAGGGCTGCTGCAGCAGGAGATGGGAGCAGGGAAGGAGGAGGGCTGCCCTGCTGCGCTCCCTGCGCTGCCCTGCCCCCGGGCACAGGGGTGCCCCGGCTCAGTGCGCACACACGGGCTCCGGCTGCGGCTGCTGCTGCTTCCCCAGCGCAGCCCGGAGCCAGCAGCTTCAAAGGAGCACATCAAAGCTGGGATTCACAGCACGCGGCAGACTGAGAAGCAGGGTGGCATTTCTCCTCTCCCCAGCGAATATGAAACTTCAGGGGGCTTCCCAAAGGACACAGGAGTGATTAAAAAAAGGGAAACTGTCCTTGGTAACCTAGGGGAAGAAGGGGAGAGACCCGTAGAGGCAGATGGAGGAAGAAATGAACATTTCTATCTATTAAGACATCTCCTGGATAGCCTGCTATGCTGGCAAGGGAGGGGGCAGTGGGAGAAAAAGGAACTAAGTTACATCTTTGTTTCATTGGTACTTTTTCTTTTATTTTAATATGAGTCACAAATGCTTAAAATGATGAAATGAGCATGTGCAGCCTGACTGAGAGAGGAGACAGGCAATTACTGAAACTCTGGGCCACAATATCAGCTGCCTGCTGACTCCTGCCATTGAATTAAAACAATCGTAAGAACAGTGCAAGGACTTGCCCTTGTCCTGCTTGTCTATGTGTTTATTTAATTTTCTGTCCAACTGACTCTCAAATAAATTGGGAACAGCTGCCGTTTTTTTGATTCAGTAGCTCCATTACCCCCCAATGACATCATTCTGGGCACGCTCACCAACAATAGGTCATTATGCAGCAATTACTTTATTGATTTATGGAAGTTTCTAAGCTCCACCAGGAATATGCACATTCAAGGGAAAAAAGGACTTTTCCTTCTGCACTGCTGTGAGTAGTGAGCTGCTGCAGCGGGCAGGAACAGTGTTATGGACACAAAACAGAATGCAGATTACAAAGGGAAAAGACATTTTCGCTATTGGTTACGTTGTCAAAGAAAAAAAGAAGATTTCAGAGGAGGATCCCGCTGTGAAGTGATGTTTAGAAAGCATGATTTAATGTGGCAATTAAGTGCAGGATGCAAGTGAAAGTGCTGCGTAACAGACCGGCAGGAAGAACATGCAATATTTGCTGTAATGGGCTGATGCATGGCCTTTTTGAGGGACTGCAAAAAGCATTCAGGAATTATTATCACATGCTAACATTTGCTTTCTTCTGCTCTTACTGTATTAGCTCAGCCATCCTTTGTACTTCAGACACTTCTCTAAGGGAGGAATGCAAAAGCACTGCAGTGATCGGTGTTATGACTTTCAGCTTCTAATCATCTGCTTGGTTTCAAATCAAGAATTTTTGAAGACAACTTAAAACAATTTGTCATCTTCTGTATTTAAAAAAACCAAGCTGTTGGAACACTCCAAAAAGGTGTCACTGTGGTTAATAAAATAGGGGTGAAAAATGGATGAATTTACCATAATTTAAAATAGAATGCACATTGATCTGTACGGAACACAGACAGAAATATCACCTGTATGAAACTTGCAGAAGAGGTCAAACACCTGCAGAAACTCTGTCTGAATATGTATTTGGATATATGAATGAAGCTCATGCTTACACCTCTCAACATTTACTTGTAAATCCTCATTCACTTGCTTTCTTTGCACTGCAGAACATAGATTTCTTTGCACTGGAATCTAAAAATGGCTCACTGCAGTCATCAGGAGAATAACTGGAATTTTCAAACCTCTAGAGAAGGATGCCTGAGCACCACAGTGTTCAGCAAGAGCTGAGTGCCTCAGATGGATATTGAAACTTCACTGTTTTTCTTTTCCTGTTCCTGACTTTGATGCTTAAAACCTTTCAGTCATCCTCAGAGAGGGAAGAAGCTGCATCCTGTGCTTTCCCTGGGCCACTGCAGTGTGCACAGCACAGGCTCTGATCCTCAGGGGTGAGTCAGTGCCAGCAGCAGGTTCCCAATCCACAGGTGGATAAATGCAAACCACAACACTCCTGCAATGCCTGCAGGTCCCTCCATCCCCACGGCAGGGCTGAGACGTGGGGGCTGTGAGCAGCACACAGTCAGACACTGCCCAGGAACTGCTCTGTGCCACTTGCACCCCACTCACAGGACCACAGGAAACAGCCTCGCCCTGTCAGTGATTCACAACGAGGGGAAAACGGGCTGGATGGCTTAATTATGATGAAAGAAAGACGATTTTTAGAAAACACCTCAGGAAAATGGCTGTAGGTCTGCAATCAACAGCGCATGGGTGCATCGGTGTGCCTAGCAGACTCTCCTGTTAGGACCTGCACAACTGGGGCTTGGCTGTAGATTGCCATTGCAAGTGCTCTGACAAAGTATTGGAACAGTATTTGTGACTTTTTCTGTATTTGATAGATGCATTTTGCAATCATTTCATTTGTTGTGATATGGCCAATCACTCTTTCCACATCAAATATATGCTAATGCTTGAAAAGTTGGGTGTTTTTCAGCAAAATTATCCTGGATGAAAGAAATCTCCTAATTTTTAGGAGATCATGCTTTGAAATGCAAAAAACCCTAAATAGCTCATTAGATCTGCTGGTACCACATTAGCAGGAGCGGTGTAAAATGAAGTAAGATATTATGATTAGAGTAATAACATACCTGTATTTGATAATATTTTTTGCATTTCATATATTAAAATAAACATGATCAAATTATCTGGCCATTCCAATGGCACAAGTTTAACTCATTTTTTTCTGCTAGTGACATTTGCACTTTGATTGAAAAACAGGAAGGGATGTGAGATTCCCTCTCCTCAGTCTGATTATTCTTTCCATTTCCCCAATGCACCTGTTGTATTTTACTCGCATCATCACGAAGGGTTTGTCATGAAGTCAGGCATGACTGTTTTAGCAATGCCCTTGTCACAGACTGGAAATACAAGCCTGGCCTCTGAGGCCTCCCCACAGTGGCCAACAGTTACACAATTTTATTTTTTTTTGCTTATACTATTGTTACGGCACTCAATACAAATGTGAGATTCCTGTGTGGCCACAACAACAACTTGAGTCACTCTGATCTTGCTGGTTTTGTTAACTTTGCCAGACTTCTCCCACTTACAAGATCAACTAATGAGAGAGCACCTTTGAAACAGGCCAGTCAATTACTACAAAAGTGAGGATTTAATTTACCCCAGTGGCACTCTCAACAGCACAGCAATGCAGAGAAGGTAAAAAGCTCTAGAGAAAGAGCCCTGGAGAAAGAGCCACCCCCAGAGACACCAGGGCACCCCTGCCACTCTCATATCTTGTGAAAATCCCTTTGCCAGGATTTTTTCTCTGGGGCAGCTGAGAAGCCTCAGAAAATAAATGTCAATACTAACTATCTGGTGCCGTGGAATGTGGCAGGTGCACCTTTGATTGGTCTCTTGTGAATTGTTTTCACTTGCTGACCAACCCCAGTCCCGCTGTGTGGCGGCTCCGAGCAGTCACGAGTTTTTGTTAATCATTCTATTTCATTCCCTCCTTTCTAGCTTTCTGATGTATCCTGTCTCTATTCTTCGGTATAGTTTTAGTATAGCATTTTTAATATAATATAATATCATAAAATAATAAATCAGCCTTCTGAAACATGGAGTCAAGACTCTCATCTCTTCCCTCGTGCTGGGACCCACAAACACCATCACACGCCCCAGTCTCATTTCTGCTGCGCATGCATCTCCCGTGGGCAGCACGGGAGGATTTCCTGCCAGGGAAGCTGCGGCTGAACCCCAGGTACTGAAATTCAGATTTCCAGGCAGGCCAGAGGCGCAGAGGCAGCACAGCAGGTGCTCACTCCTGTGGAGGCCAGGGAGCCAAGGGGGAGCCCAGCACAGACAGAGCACCCTGGCAAGGCCACCCCATGTCCCCTGAACGTCCCTGAGTGCTCCCCTGGCTCACAAGCCCTGCTGAAGCTCGGTGAGCTGGCAGGGGCTGGGCCAGCTGCAGGGGACAGGGACAAAGCCTCTGAGCACCCTGGGAATGGAGAGCAGGGCAGGGAGACACTGGGTGCTAAAATTCCCCTCTGGCTGCTGGAAACCCTTCAAAGGCAGCGAGCTGGCGTGCCACCCAAGCCAGCTGCCAGTGCCAAAGCACATTTCTCTGGTACATCAAGGGACAGATTTTGCAGCCATGCCATAAATAATACACCTTTTCCTCAAGAGAGGTGAAATGCGGTCCTGCTGAAATTAACGGCACTGACTGGATTTGTAGGGGCAGAGAATCTGCATCAGCATGGGTTGAGAGAATCTGTGTCATGATTTCTGGGCTGAAGTTATGCCTCCTTAGTTTAAAAATTCTGCCTGGAGTTCTCAGTAATGAAGAGGAAATTCCTCCCTCTTCCAGCAGCCTGCTGGTGTTGAGAAGGCTGCAGGGGTCACAAAAGCACTCATTGTGTGCCTGTGCAATGGGCAGGTTTCCTCATGGAATGGTCGCTCTTCCTGACAGTAGTGACTGAGATAGAGTCCCATATTCCAGGGCAGGGCTTGGAACTTGAATCTTCATTCCAACCCAAACCATTCCATGATTTCAACCAATGCACACAATTGCCCTGTACAGTGTGAAATGCTGAACCTCCACAATGCCCCTGCCACTGTTCCACCTTGAAAGCTGAGGTAAACAGCTCTCTACATCATTAATCATCCCCAAAAGGCACAGTAGGTAAGAGGGACAACAGCTAAATGAACTGCTACTGCCACAAAAGATCAGAGCCAGAGGTAGGAGCAGAAGCCAAGTTCTGGATCTTCTAACAAAACTTCTCCATGGAATTACATTCACCATTTGCAGATATTAAAGATATATATACATTGAAAAATGTCAGGAAAAGCCCTCCTTCTGGAAGGGTGTCTGTCCCATTGTTCCCAGAAAAATACACGAAGCTACAAAGGCAAGCAGCCAGTCAGATAATTACAGAGCCAGCCAAGGGATGCATTAGCCACAACAAGCGCTGCCTGTCCTCAACCAATCAAGATTTAAATTTTGCCCCTTGGCTGGGCAGCCTGGCTTTCCTGTGGGGTTTTTCCCTCTCTTTGTACAATTTCCAGTCGCTCTGGATACTTTCAGCACCTTTGGTGTCTGAACTTCAGAGCAGACTGTGGCACAAGCCTCTCCCTGGGGCTGGGGTCAGGCACCAGCCCTGGGAGCCACTGGGGCTGTCCCTGGCCCTGTGGCCATCCCTGTGGCACAGACATCACCATAAAACTGATTCCTGTGAATTGGCAAAGAGGGCTTTCTACCCTAAACATGGTTTTTCAGCTGAACTTTGCTGCTCTGTGGAGATACATTTTTGAGAACTAGAGCTGAGCATAAAATCCCATTATTTAAGTGGCGTGTACTAGGGAGGTATGGCCTAAGGAACCTGGCAGTAACTTACCCTGTTTGTGGCTGCTACTTTGTTAGACTCTGAGGAGCCATGAATCTATCTTGTCCCTAAAAAACTGAAAGAGGGGGCCTTTAAAATGAACATAATGCTTAATTTATATGCCACAGGAGCAGCATATCAAGGCCTCTGTGCTGATTAGACCCAGATGTTGGTAACAATGTTAGTGTTATGGACCAACTGCAGGTGAGGGAATAAATCCCTTTCCCTGGGACCCTCAGCAATCAGACCAGTGGTTTCTTCTGGCTCTCAGCTCAGTTTTCAATTAGCACTACAATGGTATTGTTGTTCTCCAGCATTAGATCATATGTCATGTAAACGAAGGTGAATATACTCTTTAACTTGACAAGGTGATTAAGGCCAAGGATACATATGTTCACTATTTTAACACAATCAAGGTAAAAAATAATAATAAAAAATAGCCCTGACGTGCCATAAAGTTGTTGTTATTTTGGCTTATCAGTAGATTTTCACATTTTATTTTCATAAAACAGAACACAGTGCAAAGCACAGCTAGAGTAGAATTTGAATAAAAGGCAGACAAAAACATTTTATGTGTAAAATTATATGTTGTGCGTGTGTGTGAGTACAATGCTTAATTATGGACTTCCATGTTTCTATGTGACAGTCTGACATCTGAAAACTTGGATCACTGTCCCAGTTTTCTGTGCAGTCTCCTCACCTTTCCCTCTTTCATGTCAATGAACAGAGCACACACCACTATTTCCACGGGAGAAGAAACAGAACTATTCCTGCAAAGCCATCCACACTAGGGCAATGAATCCAGCTCATCAGTGCCAGAGGCTGTTTTCCCTATCTCCTTTGGGCTTCGTGATATTTAGAACACCACCATGGCTCACTAAAACATCTTAAGGGCTCTGGGAAGTAAAGGGGCCATACTCCTCTCCACACATGCATAATTCCCATTAATGTCAATGGCCATTACCTCTGCTAAGAGTGCAGCTACTAATATTTTTCTTATATGTTCACCTTCATCAGGTTCTTTTTGCCAGAGCTCTGGGACTGTGTATTTTTCAGTGGTAGCAAAACAAAAATAAAAGGGAAAACCTTGTGAAAGTACAGTAAAAGAATGACAGAACCAGCACAGAGACAGGTTCTGATATATTGTTTGCCAGACAAGATGATTTCTCTTTTCTGGTGGAACAAGGGAATTGCAGACACAAATCCTTTATGGTCCCTGAGGTTGTCAGGTGTTACCAAGGGTTATCAAACACCAGCCACTTGTCCCCATGGGCCATCACAAAACTTGTTCTGGGACTTATTCTGAACTCAGGATAAGTGCACGAGGACAAGAGCCCAGTGCTATGCAGTGAATCTCAGCACAGAAATCTGCATTTGCTCTCAGAGAGCAGAGCTCAGGAGTTTATTACAGGAAGGAACATCATCTTTTCTGCCCTTTGCTCGCACCCAGCAGGCAACAGTGCAGGTGCTTTAGGTGCTCCTGGGCTGCTGGACAGGAAGCCACACAGAAATATCCCTGAATGATGTGCAACTTGGTGTGACAGCCATGAACTGCAAGTCTTGGCTACTGCACTCATTCTGTTCCAATCCTTTGTTACTCTGCACACTGGAACCTCCCATCTGTCCCTCCTTGCGAGGAAATGGATACAAGAGCTGACAAACAGGAATTGTCCTGAGGTACTTTCACTTTTCCAGCAGCCAAAGAAAACTGCATAGCACAGACCACATAAATATTCAATTAATAAAAGGTATTCTGTGGACTTTGATCAGTAACAAGTATTTTCTGTATCTTGTTTGATCCTCAGTCATTCCAAAATATTTGTGTCCACTTCCCTTAGGTATGTCCCTTACTCTTGCCTTAAACTTTTCCTGCAAAGCCCTTGTGAGAGAGACTGCAGCTATGCACCCCCAGGCTGTGCCAAGGTGAAGAATGAAGTGCTGACCCTCTGGGTGTTATTGTCATACAGCCACACACTACTGGTACTATTCACAGATTCACCACTGGGTACCCCAACTTTTGGTTCAAAAGCGGTCAGAAACGTGTGTTCTACCTAGCAAGAGTAATAATTCAAGTCCAGAGAAAAATAAACCTGGTTAGTGAAGGATTTGAGAACTCAACGCTTCTTTGCTGCACAGGTTTGAAACAAAACCTAAGGGAGGTCATGTATTTCTCTGTGAGGAGCTGCAGATCCTAGGAGGTCTGGGATTCCCGACTTGGAGGAAGATGGGGGAGAAAAACAGCACAGAAATGGCAAAAGTAAAAGCACAAAAATCCCAGAAAGACAACCAAGGCACCTTACAGCCACACAAAACCAAAGTCTGGCTAGCAGCTGATAGCCTCATGCAGTATCAGCTCTAACTCACACAAACTGTAACCTCGTGTAGCATTTGCTCTAACTTAGAGCAAAATGATAATCTCATGTAGTATCAGCTCTAATTTAGAGCAAAATAATAATCTCATGTAGTCTCAGCTCTAACTCACACACACTGTTACCTCGTGTAGTCTAAGCTCTAACTCACACACACTGTTACCTCGTGTAGTCTCAGCTCTAACTCACACAAACTGTTAACTCGTGTAGTCTCAGCTCTAACTCACAGCAGCCCCCCAGCTGCAGTGTGCCCTCTGTCATCTGTATCTCCTGGACACAGGGGCTGAGAGTGAGCATGAACTAGCTATGCTTCTCACTCAGATGTCACACAGCCCTCAAGTGCAAATTAACCAGGGCCTGTGTTTATTGCAGTGCAGCTTGCTGGACCTCCTTGGGTTTAGGGTCACTTGGTGTTTCTTTATGAACCCCCTTTATGAAAGTTTTCAGTGCTTTATAGCTCAGCCATTAAATTTTGCTCCAGGCTGAAGCTCCTTACAAAAGGTTTAACTCTAGAAGCTTTTTTTTATATATATATATTTTCAAAGGGATCTCTTTGGTCATTTTTAAAACATAAAAAAGGTACCCAAAAAAAAAAGTTAATTGGTTTAGACCATCTTTAGAGCTCACCATAATTCAGAAACAACTCAGAGCTGGATATTTTTTGTGTTTGAAGCCTGTCTACTGAGTTTGTACTGGCACTTTTTATTGCATTTCTAATATGCATGTCTATAAATAAGTAGTCCTACACCGTTTTATGGTTATTACAGTTTCTTTTTCTCCCCCATGGGCTGAAATCCTGCTTGTCTGACTCATGGAGAGTAATCCACACAAACGTGATAAGCAGTTCTAGGCCTCCATTTTTAGCAATTAAATTCTAGAGAACTAAATCTTTGCTTCATTTAGTTGTGCTTTTTACATTTCATATTAACACAGAATTCCAGTAGTGTTAAATGTTGCTTGGCACTTCAGTGTTTGTGCTGAAATTAATTCCAGCCCTGGTCACTCTGACATTTTTAATTCCAGTTTTAGGAAGAGATGCTTGTCAGCATTGCTGCCTAAACCTGATCCTGCTCAAACTGCCCAGTCTTCTGCATCTTCTGGTCCTGGAGTCAGGGAAGAGCCCAGTCTGAATGTTTAAAACCTCTCCAGTTCCCCCTGACGTGGGACTGGCACAACAATCCAAAAGGAACAGAGTGTCCTTGGGGCACCACAGGACGGGCACCAGGACTGACATCTGATCTCTGCGTGAGCCCACCCCCCCAGGGGTGTCCCTGGAACAAAGTCTAACTGAAAAGGGTGATCAAAACTTGTCTCCTAAATTGTTTAGCCAGAAAATGCAGCCAGAGGTTCTGAATGTGCAAAGGAAAGCATATGCACGTGTTCAATTTCAGATGCATTCAGAGAAAAAATAATTAATCTTCTCTGCAATCTAGTGAAGCAAGCACACAACCCTGTGAAAAACTACACCATCAGGGGGAAGGAAGACAGGGAGGAAGACAGAGAAGAGGAATCAGCCTGGCATGGTTAAATGATTTGTTCTTGAACAAGATCTACCATCAGACTTAAAGAATGGCCCAGGTCCCTCTGAGTTCCAAAGAAGGAATTTAGCAGTTCCAAGGATGATTCTCAAACACAGCAAGTGTGTGATCCTTCTGTGCCTGTAATTATTTATTGGTTCTTTACACAGATCCCGTGGGTTAGGCAAAGAATCAAGGTCTGTTGGTTTTGTTATTGGGGATATCTTTCCAAGATCACTGTCTAAAAAAAATACCAAAGCAGATATAACAAAAAGACAAGTCAAATCATTTGCCTTCCTGCAAACAGATTAGCCAAACACTGATAATATTGCCACTCTGGATTTCTATGTTAAAAAGAAAACAAGAGAAACAAACAAAAAACAAGAACCCAAACAAAACCAAAAGATCCCAAAACCTAGAATGTGGCTGGTTTGAAAACAACCTGGCACTCATGTGTTTGGCTGTTTTCTAGATCACAACTGCTGCTACAATTACAAATATCTAGATCTAGATCCTTCCAGCTTTATCAGTACTTCTTTGAGGAGGGAGAAAAGGTAGCTTGGGCTTTTTCACTGGTTGAGGCGTTTTCTGAGATGAGGGAATCTTATTTTCTAGTGCAGGTCACTTAGGTCTGTTTGTAGTACAAGAGAGTACCCCTCTAATTATGTGTTTTATATTTTCTAAGGTTCTCAGCCAATTTATTCCTGCAGGAAAGTGTATCTTTAAATTGTGAAAACCACTCCATAAATTCTGAGTTAGAACAGTCAAGGGCTGATACCTTCTCTGTGCTCTTACTGTATATAAGGTCACATCATCAGCATGTAGAAGTCCAGAATATTTCATGACCTATACAGCGTTGACAGGTCATTAATAAAAACTGCGAAAGTAAAAGCCCTCTAATTAGCTCCTGAGGTAACTTTGTGTGTAACATTTTCACCCCAGATTCAGCACCATTAAACAAAATGACTGGTGTTTGCTCTCTAATGCAGCCAGAGAACCATTCCACTGTAGTTAAACTCAGCCAAATTGAGGCAAACTCAGATAGCAATATGTTGTGATTTACTGGAACAAAAGGCCACAGTCAAATCAATATAGATAGTTCCCACATTAAAAATTATGATGTGTGTCTGTAACAATATCAAGGTTACCTTGAAAAGAGCAAAGTGGCAGGCCAGAAACATGACTAAAATAGGGTCAACACACTCTCTTTGAAAGGAGCACTCGTTAATTTTTGAGCAACTGTGAGCAAACAGAAAGCACGAATAGCTTATAATTAGGGCAGCACAAAAGGGTTACTAAAGCAGCATTTCAAATGGTTGATTATCTCAAATTAGAAAGAAGATATTGTAACAAAGATCCAGCAACAGGTTTGAGCAGAGCTTCCAGGAAGCATTTAAAGAAACACAGGTAAGGCTCCCAGTGGTGACCACGCTGACTAGAAGTGGGCTGAGAGCAAGGAGCCACTTCTTTTATATGGACTTAGTTTCTCTACTGCATTACAGACGACTGAAAGCACATTTTCATGAGCAATTTGTAAGGCAAGGTAAGGCTAAGTATCCAGGTGCTACCAGACAGAAGGCAAAATGCCTTTTTTAAGGCATTAAAAAAAAAAAAAAAGCTTTTCATATGAAAGGTGGGAATGCAAGATTGCCTGGGTGACAGTGGCTGGGTTGAAAAGGAGTAAAAAAATATTTCAGCCTGTATTTTGGTGAGTGTCTTGCTTTTACTGTATGTTATTCAATATTTATAGTGATTGCTCACCTCAAATACACTTGCATTTCTTCACCTTTCTGGATAACTTGAGAGAAAGAGATTAATGAGAATTCAAGATGGCCAGACAAACTAATGCAAGTGTGAAGAGATTAGTATACACAGACATGAATTACATTCTGTAACCATCTCTTTACAAGGCCTTTTACATCAGTATCTAAACTGGAATGACATGTTGAACATTTTAAACCACTGGAAGCTATTTTAAAAACAATAACCCAATAACCTACTTCATCTGATATAACAGAGAAAATAATTTGTGTCAGTTTGCAACAACACTGCCTTTTGACACCTTTCCAGCAGATAACCTGCACTATGTGTGGTTTTATGATTTTAAATCTCAGTTCTTCTCAATTGCAGCATGAAATCTCAGGTCCATCGTTTTTACACCCACCTCAGAGGGACAAGTCTTGAAATGAGGCTCCTCCTAAAATCACCCCCAGCTGGTCCTTCTGGCAGCCCTGATGTTTGAGGCAGGTTATTTGCAGAGGGAGATGGAGGTCTGGAGCACAGAGCACACAAACAGGCAGAGCTGAAGGCATGGGAGCTCACCCAGACTCACACTGATGCCCACACACCGTCAGGCAAGAATGATGAACAGGAAGGGCAAAATTTCTCCCATGTCAGTGACTTTTTGTGACAGTGAGGCAAACCTGAAGAGGTTTTAAAAGGTCATTGCCTGGTGCTGGGCAAGGCACAGTCATGGAAGGTGTACTCCTGGGAATCTTTCTGAAGTGCCCAAAGAGAGTTCAGTGCCAGACACAGTGTCTCTCCAGCCAGCTGACCTGTGATTTCTCACTGCTCAGCCTTAGTAGCTTCCCTTACCGTTTCCAGACGGGCTACAGATGAAGCTGGGTTGTTACCTTGTTCCCCAAGTGGTAATCTCCCCCGCTATACCAAAATAGAGCTGTTATCACCACCAGAGTGCTTGTGGCCATGCTCCTGAGCAGAAGATTGCAGCAATATCCCAAGAGAACACTGCTCCTGAGCACCCAGGCTGTGTCTAGAACTCTGCAGAACTCCTTCCTGTCACCATGGACTTGGTGGCAATATTTGCTGAGCCTTTCCCAGTTTCTAAATGGTTAACAAAAATATAACCCATCCACATAAAATGCTGTCAGATCTACTGCTGACAACAATTGTATTTCATTCTTGCACAAATACCACTGGAAAAAATGAAATAAAATTGGTGTTTGTCACTAAATGTTTAGCCTAAGTAGAAGCATGGAATTAGGGTACTCTAAGAGGAACTCATTAGGATGTTATCCAGATATGATGGAGAAGTTACCTTCCAATATCTCTGAATATGAGAGATACATAGAAATAAATACAAATTATTAGAACCTTCCATAAGTAATATATTTGAAGAAGAAAATGTTAAAACCACAGGCATTTAAAGTTCAATAATGAAATTATTTCTGCATTATTATGGTATTAGCTTGTTAATCACATTAACAATTTTCTGTTTCATTTAATAAATGAAAGTGTTATGCTGATTGAGTTGTCAGTGTTGTCTGTGGCATAAGAAATACCAACATAACAGCTTGGTGGATAACTTAAACTTTAAATTGAAAGCTATAATCAAATAGTTGCTACTTGACAAGCTGAAATTGTTGCTCACTAAAGGTGATTTAGGTAATGACTAATGTAGAGACAGCATCACCACTCTTTTGCACAACGATGGGGACAGCTCTCGTGGTGCCCTTCTCCAGACTGAACCACAGAATGGTCTGGGTTGGGAGGGACCCTAAAGATGATCTCACCCCAACCCCTGCCCTGGGCAGGGACACCTTCCACTGTCCCAGGGTGCTCAGAGCCCCATCCAGCCCGGCACTGAACACTTCTAGGGATGGAGCAGCTGAAATCCTCTGAGCAGCCTGTTCCTTTGTCTCAGCACGCTCACAGGAAGGAATTTTTTCCTAACAGCCAATCCAAAGCCACTCTCTGGCAGTGCAGCCATTCCCCCTCTCCCGCCACTCCAGACTCCTGTAAAGAGTCCCTCTCCATTGTCCTGCAGGCTCCCTTCAGGCACTGGGGGGCAATGAGGTGACCCCAAGTCCTTCTCCTTCCCAAGCTGAGCAACCCCGGCTCTCTCAGCCGGACTGAGGTCCGTGCTTCCCTGTCTCCATGGTTGTGCTGCCCTTCCAGACCCTGCACAGGCGTCCCCTCCTACATGACTGCAAGCCTCAGGTACCATCCATGAACATGACATGCCCTAAACAGATGGTCAGCCATGCTTTCTGTCTCCAGACTCTCTTAATCTGCACCAAACTCAGCTGGGGGAGAAAGGCTGATAATTTCCAGCCTATCAATCAGCCTCCTTTCCCTTCATGTTTTGCAGACACGTTTAGATGGTGTTGGTTGCTTGATGAATATGCACGGATATTTACTCCAAAGTTTGCAGCTTGATATTCTTTGATAGGCACTTCCAGTATTTTCTATTCAAATGAACATAACTCTTCTATAAAAGTAGACTAAATGTCAACTCACAAGCTGATTAGAAAGAATGCTAAAACAAATTGTAAGTTTTTAGTACAGAACTGGAGACATACACTAGGACTTCAGTCTCTTCTATTGAACAGGTTTTTTTTCCTCCTGGAGCTACTGAGATCCAGGGATCCTCAATCTGGCTGTTGCATTGATGAGCAGGGATATCCTTTCATGTTGTGTTTTCAGTTCCCCAAACTGCACACCTGACTGATTTCCAGGGCCCTCGTTTCTACTTCCCTCACTAACAGAAGAATGATCTTTAACATGGATAAAATCCTGAGCAAAACTGGAAAAAAGCACACCTGGGAGCCATCTACTCACCACTGTGCATTGCTCTTGGGATCTCATCCACAGAGATGCTTACAGGAGTGGGTTTGACAGAACTTGAGAGAGAAAAATGTGTGCGGAGCAGATACAGACATATTGTGACAATCAGATTTAGCCACAGGAGGCAGCCCACCAAATGGGGCCAAGCTGGATGGGAAAGGACCTCAACCAGTTTTGTCTCAGCTGGCTTCTGTTCCTTTTCTTTTCTTTTCTTTTTTCTTTTTTTGGTTATTTTGGTTATAGCTGAAAGCAAAGCATTGCAGTTATGGAGCACCCAGAGCCACCTCTCTTTGTCAGGAGGAGCTGAGCCCAAGTGAAGAAATGCACAAATACAAAACTCCACTATAATATGCAGAGGAAAACAGAATACTGCTCTCTTCACCTAAATCTAAGCCTTCAGAGAAATCTGATGATCTCATTTAGTCCATAGATTAAGATCTCAGCCAAAATGCAATAAAATTACAATAAAGGGTATGTATCAATAAGGTGTCAGTTGTGCACAAGGATGAAGTATTCCTGTCATAATTAAATTTCAAATCTAATTACGATTTGAGGAGTCCTTTTAATTACATTGCAATATTTTGCTTTTGTAGGAAGATGATTGCTATAGCATCTTTTATCTGTAATTTTCTTTTAATTAAAAAATGTAAATAAATCAAAACCAGCTACTTAAAATACTTACATCTTAAATAAAAAACAAACAAAAAAATGCAGGGATTTCACCATCCAGGCCTCATCTACTGAATCACACCTAGGCACAGTATGGAGGGCGAGAGGGGGTGCCTGACAAAGTGGTGAATTTTACATGATCACTAATATCTTTCACACAGCCAGAAAAGGCCAAAGGAGAAGAAAAGAGCTTCCTCAGAGCAAAGACTGCCAGCCAGGAAAGACACAAAACCTTTTCTTCAAAAGGGGCTGGGACAGGCATCCTTTGCCAGGCTGCTGGAGGCTGCCCTGCACTGCCCTGCTCCAGCCAATCCCACCAGGCTCCAGGAAAAAAACTGTGATTTTTTTTTTGCAAAGCTATTAATTTAGTCTGGCTGATAAAGTTCATGTCAGGACATCACATGAGCCTCACCAGACAATTTATTTTTAATCAATATCCCAACTTTTCTGTTACTAGTTCTGAGTTGTTGCCTTTTAACTTTAGCACAAACATTTTCTAATTTTCAATAGCAATTTATGTGTCTAATGCGACATTGTAATGTCATTATGCATGAAAAGTCCGTGTAGAACCTGAAGATAATTTTTAAAAGTCCTTAATTTGGACTATTTTGTAACATGAAAATAATGTTTTCACATCAGCAGAAAAAGGCATTCCTATGCAATATGTGCTCTGAAGATGTTTCTGTAGCATTCATGAACCACCGGATCTCACAAGGACTTTAAAAACTCTGCTTGCCTTGAATCAACAATAAATTAACATTTTATATTTACAAAGTCACCCACAACCAGCAAAAGCTTTAGTATCTGAAATAGACGTGTAACAAAATGAAAAGAGCCAAATAAGTAAAACATTTGACTTCTACATTTGGTGTATACTGGAAGCATCTGGCCTTGGAGGGAGAAGAGATTAGGCCAAGCTTGGATATTTTTGATGGGATTCTCAGTTTTTCAGAAGTTGAAGTGTCTGGAGTGCATGGCTGTCCCCTCCAGGAGCAGTGTGCGGGTGGTGCTCAGGGCAGAGCAGAGCAGCACGCAGCTCTTGCTCACCCAGTGCCACGGGAAAGCACCATCCCAGCTGGGTTTGGCCAGGCTGGAGCCGAAGCTGCTGCCCCTGCCGCCAGCCCTTCCCTGCCCCTGCCCAGGGCAGCAGCACCGGGAGCTGCAGGCCGTGTGCTCCCTGCCACAGCACTCTGGAAAATGCCACCTTCTCCTCCGGCTGCTGTGCCTGGGCACGGGGCAGACCCACCTCTGCAGGGCCAGGTGACTGCAGGGACACGGCTGGGCAGGGCAGTGCCACACACAGAGGGACAGGCAGCAGCGCCACTGTCACTGAGCCCAGTGACTGCCACTGTCACTGCCTTAGTGGGTGCTACATGGTGTGATTGGTTCTGAGTGGGTTCCTTAAAAACGCGCTGTGTCGGGTAACATCCGCTTTAAAAGCTCCTCCAAAAATTCCCCGAGGCTTCAGTAGAAGCAGGATCGGGTCAGAGCCAAAGACATCTGGAAACGCACCCTTTGAGCATGCTGAGCAGGTCGGGGTGGGACAGGAGCAGCGCTTCACACTTAGTGGGACCATTCAGGGCCAGTTTGAGAACACGGCTTCCTAAAGTTGCCATCCTTACAGAACTGAGCTTGCTTTCACTTTTTTCCTGGTTTTTTTTTTTTTTTTTTTCCCCTCTGGTTTGCTTTGATTTCCTTTTTTAATGTGGCTATTTTTGGGCCAGGGGAGCAGTCAGTGTGGTTTTGCAGCTTGGCCCTGGGCGCTCGCACGTTGAGTTGCGCTGCAGTGACTCCCACCGCAGCCCCGGGCCCAGCGGCTCCGGAGCTTCCCGCACTAATGCACCCCCAGCAGCTGCCAATTCCCCTGCAGCAGCGCAAGCCAGCCTTTCCTGCAGACTGTTAATATTTTCCACTCCAGCATCCATTGCCAAATTCTCCCCCGGCTCGCTAGGAGTTTCCTGACAAGCTCCGCTCGCAGCACGACACGCAGGAGGTGCACCGAGGCGGCCGAGGCCAGTCCCGCCGCCCGGCCCGGAGGGGCCCTGCGCACCCAGGCGGGACCCGTCCCTCCCACAGAGCCCGGCCAGGCCGGCTGGGCCCCGGGGCGGCCCGAGCGGGGCAGGAGAGCCCGGCCCCTGCGGGCAGGGCAGGCTGCGGAGGAGGCCGGCCCAGCCCCAGCCCCAGCCCCGGCCCGAGGCAGGCCCGGCAGCCCGGGGGACACGGTGACTCACGGGCACTCCTCTGGCTGCCCGTCCTGCCCACGCTGGGGACACGGGTAGCCCAGAGAGCAGCGAGCCCCGCAGCGCCTGGGCTCACACACACCGACAGACAGACAGACAGGGGCTGTGAGCCCAGACTCCTTTCCTGGAGCCCCCTGAGGACACACAGACGCACACAGACAGACACACAGACAGGGGGCTGTGTGCCCAGACTCCTTTCCTGGAGCCCCCTGAGGACACACAGACGCACACAGACAGACACACAGACAGGGTGTGTGTGCCCAGACTCCTTTCCTGCAGCCCCCTGCCCACATCTGGGGCACAGCCAAACCCAGGGGGGACAGCCAGAGGGAGAGCCCAGAGCTGCCCAAGCCAAGGGAGCCCTGACAGGAAAAACTGATCTGGCAGGAGACAGGAGACAGCAAAAGCTGTGTCTTTGCTGGCCAGGAGACAGAGAAAGGGACAAGCCATTGCTGGTGCTTGAGAGAAAAGAGGGCCTGATGCTACAGCAGTTTGTGGGGGGCTGAGAACAACGCCCTGCCAGAACTGCAGCTGCAAATAAAGGGGACAGGCAAGATGAGCCACTGGAGTCCCCTCATTCTTCCTGTAACACAGAGGAAAATGAACAAGACCAAGAGCTGGTTTCAGAAGTAGCATTATTATTTTCCCAAGGAAGCTGGGCAAAGTGGTGATCTGCACACCAGTCAGTGAGATGATGCCTGGCACAGCTGCAGCGCCCAGCAGGGTTGGTGTGGAGCTGCCACCAGAGCCTGCCACCTCTGCCATGGCCATGACAAAGCTCAGCTGGCCACCACGAGCCTCTGTGAGCCCTGGACCAGGCAATGATGGCAGAGGCGGGCAGAAACATACCCAGGAATGGCACAAACCTTGCTGACAATGCTTTTGATGCTGCAAGACTTCAAGCCCTGAGACCTGGGTTTCTGAAAATACCAAAAGGCTTGCATGTTCAACCTACAAGTATTTTGAAAGATATGCACAAAAAAAAGACAAATCCACAAAAAATCCCAAGCTAACCAATTCTGTAAACACTCGTGACTTCTAAATTGGCCTTGAATTTTTAGGTGGGTTAGCCACTGATATCACACACCAGAAACACCTCAGAGAAAGCTGCAGCATGTACTGCACTCACTCCTCTGCCAGTCAAAAATGTGTTCACTTGTAATAACAGCAGTAAGGAAGAACTGCACATCCTGATGGAGGGAGTAACTTCACAGCACTGCATGTTTACTCTGCTCTCATTCATTTTACTGCAAGTTCGTTCTGCTCAGACAGCCCCATCTGCCCCGTCACCAGTCCCAGGGTGCTGGCACATGCACACCTTGCACCCCACAGGGGAACCTTGCCTGGTCCCTTGGGGACCCAGCTGGGTCTGGGGGTTCCAGCAGATCAGCGTTGAGTGAGGAGAAATGAGCTCCTGGAACACTCGCAGTACACTCCTCCTCTCCCACAGGAGCAGCCCAAGAGCAAGGACCTGCTAGGTAACACACACAGCTCTGTTGTGTAGCTCCTAAACCAATTATCCATTTCTTTCTGACTCCTGACCATCACAGAGCCATTTCCCGGTCTGCCACAGCCTGTTTGGTGCTTTCCACAGCACCATGAGTGTCACTTTGTCTCTGCTGTACATCACCCTTTGCTCTTTGCTCACAGCTCCCATTGCCCGTGCAGCAGGAGCAGTCACAGACTCTCAAACTTATTTTGACTCTTCCCTGTACCATTGTCTCTGTGTTTGCTGCTGCTTGATTTCACTTGTTGATTTCTCTCCAATTCCAGAATTCAGCTTATGTAATTTTGACACAATTTTACTTCCAGTTCACTTGCCAGACCACTTGTAGCTTTTTTCCCCTTTTCTACCTTTTTTTTGTTTTGTTTTGTTTTGTTTTTCTGAGCTGCTCTGCAGAGGTTCTGTGATTTGGTTCCATACAAGCCTCTAGCATCAACTGTTTCCCCCTTGTCCTCTACCAGCCAAAGACTATCCAAATAAAGCAATTTAAAACACACCATTAAAAAGCCTCCTTGCCACAGTGTTCCCAGTTATTTTATCCTAGATTACTATAATATTTTTTTAAGTTCATTTTTCCAAGATCAAGTCCAAACGTATCTGATCTGACAGGCTGTGGTAGAACACTGCAGAAATACCTTCACAAAGCTCAGGAGCAGCTGCGTGATTTACAGCTTCTGTTCCCTGTTTGGTTCAATGTTTGGAAACGCTGGGATCTGAGCATTTGATCCCAGTTGTTTTTGCTAATTTGATTCACAGCCCCTTTTTGGCAGAGAGTTGCTGCCTTCTCAGTGCAGAGGACTAGCCTAGCTGAGGTATTGGCAGATAGTGACACTTGCAGAAATCAGGTTACTCAGCACAAAGAAATACTGAAGGGTAGAGCATGGCAGCAGTGTCTGAGTCTGTAATTTAAAGTAATTTAAATTCCTGAAGAGAGACCTGGGCTAACAAAGATGGACCCTTGGCTGGAGGAGATGAAGCAGCAAGGTCACCCAGGCTGTGCTACAGGAAGTTTTAGAGGAGCCTGAGCCAAGCTGAGAGCAGCTGATGCACTGCAGTGGGGTGGTGTGATGATAAATAACACTGCTGCTGGAAATGCTCTGCGCTGAGCCAAGGGCTAGCCTGAAATTTTGCACCATGACCCCAAGCTTTGTAGCTGCTGAGCTCCTGAGGTCAAGTTTAGACACTTAATAGATCCATTGGGTTAATTAGGGGAGGTAAATTGTCTCTGGTTGTTAACTAGAACAGGAGAAACAGTTGAGGGGACAGGGGATGGCAAAGGGAATGCATTGAGATTACACAGGGATTTTATTTTATTCCCAGGAATAAAGCTTGTTTTAATGAACAAAATGAGCAAGGTGGAGACAAATGTCATTTCATGAAGGCATTGAAAGAGAAGACAGAGCACTGGGCAATTGGCAGCACCCTTGTCTCTGAGCTGTGAGAGTGCTGCTCTCAGTAGAGGAGAAGCATTTGCAAAACCTATAACATATTTTAGTATCATGCAACAAAAGCATTAAGCTGCTATTGATCAATCTCTAAAGTGAGAAGGACCTGGTACCAGGTCATGGCCGACGATTTTATTGGTCTGCAGGATCACTGAGGAATGTATTTAAAATGTTGATTAATCCTTTAGACCCCAAGTGTGGACTCTATTCCTTTTGGCATATGTGGTTTGCATCTTTGAATAGGTAATATGACATATTTATGTATGAGATTATCAATTACTGTGTGATGAGTGATTAAATTTATATGTTCAAAACCTGATGGACTTTGACTGTTTTCCATTTAAAGAAATCCGTGCTTATATGGAAAGCATAAATCATCAGCCCGTTCTTAAAAGGAAATGATTGCAGAACAATAATCTATAACAACAACATTAATATCAATTATTCTGCGTGCAAGAACAATTCCTGCATACACTAAAATATGAATGTGAAAGCCGTAAGATTACATGTTCTTTTTCTTCTGACTTGCAAAGGCTCCTGCCCTTTCTGAAAGGGGCAAAAGCTTTTATAGTCACATCTAACTGCACTTCTGATAATGCAAATATCACACACTGTGACATTTCACTGCTGGATACACTGAATTCAACAGTGTGTTCAGTCACTACCAATAACCAACCTGGAACTGGAGCAAGGCTGCAGAGGGAGAGAATCCAACCAAGAGCTCTGAAAACCAATGAAGTGACGCAACAGAACCCCAGATAATAAAGTAAATCTCTTGTTTCAAGAGCAATAGGTAAAATGGGTGTGTGTATTGATAATTCACTGGGATTTTTTGTTCTTGCTAGTAAGGCAGCCTGAACGATTATAAATTACCCCAGACACAGCCCGTGGTCATTATTTAGTCCCTCTTCCAGTAAAGTGGGAAGTGCTCCGGTGTTAGTGGAAGGTATCTGACAGGAGAATATGCCCCCTTGGCTTGTTGTGATCACATTAGACACTGGCTTGGCAAATACATTCTCAAACTTGAACAGCAGAGCTTCAGCAGAAAAAAAGTACAGCCAAGAACCATGTTGACTTAAGAAATGAGCATGTTCACATAAAGTAAGAACTGACCTAAACCAGATCATTATATTCTCGGGGGTTTGTAAAATAAGATATAAAAAAAAATGGTTTTGTATGTCTCTGCACTTCAACACCCACTGGAGAGACTGCAGTTATAGGTTCTTTGGAAATGCAAATTAGACAACAGCGCCTGATTTTGCCTGGCACAAGAAAGGGAAGCGCTAAAATATTTTGTGATGGGTCTGAGCCAGAAGTCTAGAAGACTAGATTTAAAGCTAGAGGTTTAGATTGATCTTTAAAAGAAAAGCTATTGTCACAGATTTTCTATTCCCACGGAATTCAAGACATACTGAAATCTCCTGAAAACTGATATTCTCTTGAGATTTTCTACCTCCCATTTTCCATCAAGTTTGTACAAAAGCACTACCTCATTTCATGGCTAATTTTGAAAACTTGCCTAAGAAATGTGAGACCAAACCACAAAGTTTGGATAGTGATCTGTACTTTCTGCAAGTTTGGGGGGGAGTATTAGAATCACAACTGCACCATTTTGAATAATTCCCACTAGGTCTGAACTGAAAAATAATACTAGGCTTGTCTCTAGCACTGGAACAAACTCTGGCCCAAGTTATGGCCTGCAAAATAACAGGGGGGCGTTATTGGCCTGGCTTTCTCTTCCTCCTGGGACCACTTAATGGATATATATCTCTTCCATCACTGAACATTTGCAAATTAATGTCCATCCATTTTGTAATGCTTCCCCAGCACTGCCCTGTCCTTTACGTCAGCACGCATATTTCTATTCAAGAGATCGTTACTATTATTTTAAAACAGATGGTTTGAACATAATCCACATAAATAGTAGATTGGCAGTGCCAGTCATGATGGCATGTGTAGAAAAGAGCTGGCTGATGCAACAATATTTAAAGATTAGCAGTCTGGGACACTAGAAATGACAGTGTCTCTTGCCACTGAACCTAATGCTTGTGCTGTGGCATTCAAAGAAAGGCACAGCAGTCATCGTGCCAAGAGATCTGGTAAACTCACAGATTAAAAAAAAAAAGTTTGAGTTTTACTGTAGCTCTCTACTGAAAACAGTGGGGAGTGGCACAGAGCCCTTCAGAGAAAGGAGGTTTGAAACTCACACTCCTTCCTGTCCTTGTGTTGGCATCAACAGATGGAGGGCTCACAAAAATCTGTGCCTTGGCCACTTCTGTGAACATGCCAGGCATGGCTTTGACTTTTTCTCTGGGACATTAGGAAATTACCATTAATATAAAATATGTTATTGTTTAAAATTACCTGTAATCAGTGTCCAGTAGAACCTGCAAAAACACCGTATTTTAGAATGCACTGTGGGCTCTGCATCTGACCCTGCTGCAGCTGTAGCTATCTCACGCTGCAGCTGACAGGGGGAATGTGACATCAGCCCCAGCCAGCACTTGTGTGTCCAGGACACTTCATCAGACCATCCATTTAACTGCCCACCTCTCTACTGCACGGCCAAATTATTCCCTCTGCTCGGGGTGCCACGCTGACTCATCTCCCACTCCTAAGCTTGTGCACACTCATGAAATCACAGCATGGTTTGTGTTGGAAGGGACTTTAAAAGCCATCCTGTTCCCCGGCAAGGGGCAGGAATACATTTCATTAGCCCATGTTGTTCAGAGCCTCATCCAGCCTGGAACATTTGAACACTTCCAGGGATGGGGCATCCATACCTTCCCTGGGAAACCTGTGCCAGGGCCTCATCACCGTCACAAGGAAGAATTTCTTCCCGGTCTCCAGTCCGATCTAACCTCTGTCCTTCACTTTAAAGCCGTTCCCCTTTGTCTTGGCTCTTGCTGGCTTGCAGGCCTCTTAGGTCTTCTGGAGCAACCCAGTTCCAATTTTTCCTACCTACAAGATCAGCTGAGACCTGTCTGGATTTTTCATTAGTGTTTTGACACACATGTCCTTATTTCAGCTCCAAGGGCAACATTCTCATTGAGGTCAGGAAGGAGAACTGAGACCCTTGCAACACCCCATAAATAGCAGGAAACAATAAAACCAGCAAGGCTGTCAGTGTGGTTTCCATTGTTGGTTGAAGGGAGGGGATAATGCGCTGGTTTGAACAACGGAGCTAACAAATGACACATTTTTAATTTCAGTAGCTTGTCGAAGGACTAAAAGCTTCAAATGCACAACAAACCCTTTGAGGTGTTACACGTGATGCACGTTCACAAGTCATGAAGTCTGCCCACAACTCTTGTTTAAGCACATGACACGTCAGTGGAACAGCCAGCCTCATGTTCAAAGTGCCACTGCTGCCTTCCCGGCCACGTGCTGATATGCCTCAAGGGGATTTACCCAGCATTTATCCAGGGGGGAAGAATAAAAGATAAATTGGTTGAAAACTTTGCTTGCAGGCTCCTAAGAACATTACAGCATATGTGGAAATGTAAAACAGCTTCTTGTGCAAGCCATAACACACTAACAGAAAAACCACTTAAAACATCTTCAAACTATCAAAGCCAGAGATAATTTGATAGAACCTCACAAATCCCATAATCTCCTGTAAGTAGTAGCTAAGACTTTGGCTTCACCCATGTGTCTGCAACTGGGGAAGAAGCAGGAGGATAATTTATCTAAGTCTGGGGTAATGAAGTGTTAACAAAAACCATATGAAGTTATTACCACAACCACAGGTCGCAGAATGTGAAGGAAGGAGGATCTCAGGAGACCCACCTATTTTCAATCATCTCCTGCTTCATAGTTCATCCAAAGGTGTTCACCAAAACAGGAGGCAAGCAACAGAAATTAAATGATTCATTAGGCCTAATGAACAATGCTGATCATATCTCCTCTAAAATACAGTCAGCTGACATTGATATATACATAGTTTAACTCATTCTTCCCAACTTTATTAGGTACATATGTCTACAGCAGACACAAATGGAACATTCTACAACTAGGCTCCAAGCCAAAAACTAATTTATTCTTTAATGTGGTAGTGATTACTTGGTGGTTCCTTGAGCAGAGATGACAGGTCTGAGCTAATGGAGTTGTACCGTAAGTTAATATAAATCATGACAGAGCAATTAATTACAGAAACCACTGTAAATCCCTTTGTTAGTTTTCCCCATCACCAGAAGGATTTAATAATGTTCATTTTGCTAAGTTCCAGTGACATTTACAAGTCTTAAAACAATTTTTAATCAAATCAATATCTCTGGCTGCTAAAATTAGTTGTGCTTTGCTAGCAAGTGCTGGAATGCATCGATAGTAATGTTTCCTACCTTCTGTTCAAGTAAATGGTACTGAAACCCCAACTTCCTCTGCATCTCTTTACAATGAGTAATTGGGATTATTTTCTTAATGAGCAACATAAGAAGTAAGTGCATCCAAAGGAATTAGGAGACAGTGAGCTAGACAGATATAAAAATATCACTGCTTATAATGCATCTCGCAGTTCAAAAATTTAAGAAAATTTCCCTTAATTAGCAGAAAACTCTGCAAACCAAAGGGCTGTGGTTTGTTTGGGAAGCAGGGCACTCCAACAGAGCTCTGAGCAAACCCACATGGCAAAGACAGGATGCAGGGCACAGTGACCTCTTTGTGTCCCTAAATCCAAAATTGCCTAAGTCTATTTCAGTGTGAGCTGAAGACATCCCTAAACACCCCCAAGGGCTGTGGGTGGTGATCTCACACATTGCTGTGCAGGGGAGAATCTCTCTCTCTCTCCCTGGAGCTCACATTTACAGATCTGGGATAACCATACTCCCTCTGTTTGTCACACCACTTTCATTCTCAATCCTCTGAGGTACGTGATGGCTACGGTTTTTGTGAAGATATGTCAAACACAAAGGGAGTTGTGAGGCCAATTGCACTACAAGAAAATCAGCAGAACTGGCATTAACCGTCCTGCATGATTATTGCAGATAAGTTACTGCACAACACTGAATATTCACAAAGCACTTTGGAGAGTGTCATTACAAACATCAAGAACAATTGGGTCCAGTCTGTGTTTTCCTAAAATGGGTTTCGTTTTGAAATGGAATTTTGTAAGAGCAGGATTAAAGCTATTATATCTTAGCAGGGCTCTTTTCATTTATATGGGTTTTTTTTTTTAACATTGCTGTCATTAGCCCCCCAAAATCCAGCTGGTTACTAAAGTTTTCAGGAAAGTACTTTAGCAGAGATATTTAATCTGCAAAATGCAAAAACAGAGGACAGAAATTTACCAGCTCTGGATTGTTATTTTTCTCTGTCCTTAGCAGCAACAACAACAAAATCTGGGGAGCTTTGACATAGTGCTGCATTTAGATCAGTACCTTTTCCTTTATACCTAATGAACACATGCACAACAATGGCTCTCAGATCCCTGGCGTCCTCAAGGGACTGCGCAGAGGTCATGGACTCTCAGCACCAGCACAGAACAGCAATAATAATACCAAATAAAAAAAAAAAAAGTAAAACTTCAAAGTCACTGCTGGGTGCAAGGTTTCTTCTTTAGAAACCTTGTAGCAAGTTGTACCTTATTCATTTCATTTCAAGTCCTTATTTAATTCATTTGGTGGGTTTCAGCGCTAATGCAGTAATACAGTTCCTTGGTCTATGACCTGTGTGCTATTCCCCGTGGACAGGAATGAATTGTTATAGCTTTTTTTCTTATTCTTTTTTTCTTCAAGTGTAAAAACAAAACAAAAAGATCTAAAGAAAGAATGGGAGAGAAAAAAAAAAGAAAAATCCAGACTTTAAAAAAATAATTACTCCTGCTGAAGTTCAAAGGATGAGCTGCTACAGAGTTCTTCATCTCCAAGTTTCCATTTGTGCTGGATCTTTTGTTCTTCCTCTGGACAATTGCTTTCCATTTTACCTCAGATGACACCAAATCATTGTGACAGAGGCCCCCAAGACCTTGCTGTGATTCCGTAATAACTTAAATTCCCCACTTTCCCAGAGTGCACCAAGACATCAGGCTTTTATATCTTGAGCTGTTGCATTAAATCCTAATGGAAAATTTCTAACTTAGGAACTTCCTTATCCCCCATGAATAAACAATGACAGCATATGGATCAAGAATGAACTCTGACACCTCTGTCTTTAATGCAGGAATCACTGTAAAAATTGATTTCCTTTCACCCTCCAGCAACGAGGTCTTCCCTGTGTAGAATTAAACACATACAAAGCATAAGATGCATTCAAATGCAGTCCTGCGAGTAGAGGCATTTCATTCAATATGCAGCTATGCTGGAGGCTCAGACCAATCTGAGATCCAATTTGCATTATAATTCTAAAAATAATAATTCTCTAATGAGAATATTTGAGTACATGTAACTGTGCAGACACGAAATTCACTCCAGGAAAAAAACCCAAACAAGCACAACCGATTTTCTGTGGGGAGTTTAAAGGAAACCAAGAAAGTCGAAAACCAAAAAACATAACAACATCAAAAGATCCATACCACCAAAACATAAAGAAAATCAAAAGCTGACCTTTTTTGAAATATTCTTAGTTGACTGTGTGCTTTCTGAAGTAAACACTAAAACTCTAAAAGACATCCAAGCAGGAAGTGCATTCCCTTCTGAGGAAGGACAGGACACACAGCACCAGCATGGCTCTGCCGTTACATGGATGGGAAGATCATGTTCCACAAGCTGGCTAACACAGCCTAACTCCAGCCCATGAGTTAATTAAATTAATTTAATTAATTAATTAATTAAAACCCATGCAGCCATGGCCATTTCCACCAGAGCAGCCTTCCCAGACCTGCACTGAGCCAGGGTGACCCCTGGGCTGCACCCAACACCAGCCATCTCTGAGTTCTGTAAAGGTGCTGGGATATTCTGCAGCCCGGGGGGCTCCTCTTGTCCCAGCCAGCACTGCACTACAAAGGGAGTCATTAACAGAACCAACATTTCTCATTGTTGCTGCTGCTGTTGTTTATCCTTCAGCAAGGAAAACCACAATTCCTTAGAGAAAAAGACAAACCACACCTCTAACCTAAATACTAGAAACTATTAATATACCTCCTCTTTCTTTCTGAATGGAAAATGGAGCAAGAAGCAAAACTTATTGTGCCTTCTAAACAGAACCAGTAAATAAAAATGAGCTGAAATATCATGTCCTTCCAAGCAGCTGCTTTTTCCTTTTAATGGGATACTGAGCCCCTCCTGCCCCAGTCACCATCTATCACGTTGCAAAAACCAATAGAACATCTACTAAATTGTTAGAATACTAACTAGGACTAATATTTTTCTTTCTTCATGCTTTTCTAGGATCTGGACTCCAGAATATTGTGGAGTAAGGTGTCAGCCCATACCAGAAATAAATTCTGCCACATTCTCTTTGTCTAGCCATGGCTTCACTTTAAATTCAAAGTCTAGATGTACCTGAGAAGAAGGATGATGGCTAAGCTAAAAGAAGGAACAGAGACAGAAGCATTCACAAACAGACCAGATATCAGCCCAAATAAATCCACAGCTCATTTCTGAAGGATACCTGTGGCCACATCTGGAGTGAAAACAGCAGCCAACAAACCCTTTCAGCATGTGGCTGAAAGGAAGAAACAGCATTGCCTGCCTTCCTCCTTTTCTGAATTCTTGCATTGTACTTAGTGCTTCTTCAGGCAGACTGATAGCTGGTTAGGCAGCAGCTTACTGGGAAGTATTTTGAAATCATTGATCTTTGTTACAGCCTTCATTATTTGATTATTTGGCTTGTATAATTTCAAAAGAGCAGTTTCTGCACTGTCTGTATCTTCAGGAACAGTGCTTGGATTTAACTTCTGTATCAACAATTTCCTGATATCCAGTCTCAGCTCCTCTGAGGGAAGCTGAGAATTAGATTTATTAGCTTGATAACCTTCTTTTCTAGATGAGGCTTAGCCACCGCTGGGATGGGAAGATGATGACTATTTAAATGCTTTCACATCTCACATTGCCATTTACAATGCACATTTGTGCAGCAGGGAGCACAGGGGGCTGCCAGAGCACAGAGAGGCAGGCCCGGGGCGAGAGGAGAGCCCCAGGGTGTGTCTGCCAGCAGAGCTCTGCAGCCCAGCCCAGCAGGGAATGCAGGGTGGGCTGCAGCCAGGGCAGGGAATGCAGGGTGGGCTGCAGCCAGGGCAGGGAATGCAGGGTGGGCTGCAGCCAGGGCCAGCAGAGCTCTGCAGTGCAGCCCAGCAGGGAATGCAGGGTGGGCTGCAGCCAGGGCGGGGAATGCAGGGTGAGGCTGCAGCCAGTGCAGGGAATGCAGGGTGAGGCTGCAGCCAGTGCAGGGAATGCAGGGTGAGGCTGCAGCCCAGCAGGGAATGCAGGGTGAGGCTGCAGCCAGTGCAGGGAATGCAGGGTGAGGCTGCAGCCCAGCAGGGAATGCAGGGTGGGCTGCAGCCAGGGCCAGCAGAGCTCTGCAGCCCAGCCCAGCAGGGAATGCAGGGTGAGGCTGCAGCCAGTGCAGGGAATGCAGGGTGAGGCTGCAGCCCAGCAGGGAATGCAGGGTGAGGCTGCAGCCAGGGCAGGGAATGCAGGGTGAGGCTGCAGCCAGTGCAGGGAATGCAGGGTGGGCTGCAGCCAGGGCGGGGAATGCAGGGTGAGGCTGCAGCCAGTGCAGGGAATGCAGGGTGAGGCTGCAGCCAGTGCAGGGAATGCAGGGTGAGGCTGCAGCCCAGCAGGGAATGCAGGGTGGGCTGCAGCCAGTGCAGGGAATGCAGGGTGGGCTGCAGCCAGGGCCAGCAGAGCTCTGGGAGCAGGGCTCCCCAGGCACAGGACTGGCACAGGATTGGCAATACCAGTCCTGTTATCAATAACTTCCATGGGCTCTCGGGCAGGGCTGGACACCTGCACACCCTGGTGTGGCATTCACATTCTCTGAACAGAGACACACAACTCTCTCTCAGGGGTTTTTCCTGGAAAAGCACAGAGAGAATAAAAGAAAAACAATTCTTATCTCTACTTTTTGCTCCTGTTGTTTTGCACCTGTGGAATATGTTAGGAAGATGGTTTACCTGAAGGGGTTTGTCAATTGGATTCTGCTGAGGTTGTTTTGTTTCCTTGGCCAGTTGGAAAAAGCTGTCCTGGTTATCAGGAGACAGTCACACGTTTCCTTTAGTGTTCTTTGCAGTTTAGCTGCAGTATAGTATAATGTAATATAATGCAGTTGAGTAAAGCAGTTGTTCAGCCTTCTGAATCGATGGAGTCACATGCCAGTCACTCCCAGACATTGCCCTGATTTTACTGTACCCTGGCACCTGCCTTGCAGGAGGAAATGCCCTGCATTGGCCCCATGCAGCCACCCAAAGAGTGCAGCCCCGGCACTTGGTGAGCTTCCATAAAAGCACTCAGCAAAGAGCAGGATTACAAATTACACTGACACAGCCTAGATCAAAGCAAAGTTGAGCGCTGGGCAAGGCTCCCCTCATTTCAGAACTCTTTAGCTCTGTTTTTGGAGGTGGCCTGTGGCAAAGTGGATGATGAAGAACTGTCACAAAGACCATGAGCGCTCAGGAAGAAGGAACCAGATTTTGTGTGGCCAGATCAGCCCCACCTCTCCATGTCTGGGATTCTTCCCTAGCATTGCAAGTTGCCATCTCTGACTGACAGCACTTCAACACCTGACAGATAAGCAGATAAATTCCCCTCCAAATAATGGTACTGCACACCTGAGTAAGTTGCTTGTAATGAGGTTTACATTTTAACCTTACAACACCTTTTTTTAATTCAAATAGTGCTGACCACTGGAGGGAGCTGGAAAATTCACACATCCTAGAATAGTCTTTGATTAGAAATGGTTGTTAAATGTGAAGATCAGAGTGATTTCTACTGCTCCTTGCTCATTTTCCTGCATTCTTGCTTTACAGGAAGCTCATTAATAGATCAGCTTGCCCAGTTTGTCATCTGTTTCATTATGCAAAATACATTGGTTCCATTTACCTTTCCTGTGAAAAAAATCAGTTATCTTCAGCTAGATAAAATGATTTCTTTGGGCTTCTTTTCAACCCCTGAGCAGCTCAAAAATCTCTAAAATCTCAACTGGTGGTAAAATAGGAGCAAACCCTGATGTGTGCCAATTGCAATGTAATGATCTTTATGTTCCCTTTTAAGTGGGAAGTGCAATAGCTTCGAAAGCTGACCACTAGGCAAACCTCACATTGACCTGAATGGAAAATAAAGTAGTTTAAAAGCTCTCTGAACATTATCAAAGGATCTATTTGACAGAAAAATTAAAGAAGGTATTCCTAAAATGGAGCTTTAGTTCCCAACTGCTTTACAATATCTATGGGAATTAAGTGCAAGAAGATTTTGGTTACTTTTCTTATTTCTTGACTCTTTAAGAAAAGTTATGGTGTTCTCTTCACTAAATAGGTCAGAAGCTCCCAGGCCCATGGACCTGCTTCAGTATTTTTCTGAAATGAAGATCACATCTGTCCAGCCCCAAATAAACATATCAGGACTCCACAGGGATGGATGGAATGATGTAAATACTGCTGTTTCTTGGAGATGCACTGCAGACTCACAAAGATGCAACAAAGTCAGACATTTCAAGATGCCATCCCTTTACATTTTAATGGAGAGAAGATAATAGAATGACCCTGGAACTCCACAGAAACTTGTTCAGTTAACTTTAAATATACCTATATAAATATTATCCTTTAAATACACCTATATATCTTTAAAACCTGTAAGTATAACAATATCCTAGACTGAAAAGCTTCAGGAGATGAACCATGGCATCCTTACCTAAGTTGTTGCAATGCTGACCTTCTGCAGTGCAAACCTCATCAATATTTGGGTTAATTTTTCTACCTACTAGACTTTGTAGTGCCATTTGTTCACTTACTTAATTTTATTAGATTAACACCTGTCTCCTAATATTCTTTTCTTTATGCAGATGCTCAGGGCCAACAATCTCCCTTAACCTTGTCTTAAACAACCTGATAATTTGTGCTTCTGAAGTTTCCAAGAAACATCCTTTCCAGACCACTTTTTTATTTCTTTTCTGATTTTAGTCTTCCAGCTCACCCAGGTTTTTTTAAATAATCTCACTAATTCTGAATACAGTGTCAATTTCAGTTTCCTATTCATACAGAAAAGTTTGGGCATACAGAGCCAAGGATAACTTTGGGGTTTTTACTCAAGTTTGACATGAGCCAGGTTTTGTTTATCCTAAAGAATCCTTATTGCCTCGTGTGCTGCATGACAGACCTTGGAACTGGAGACAGGATTTGCGTTGGTTGGGCACAGAAGAAGCTGGATTTCCCAGTGTGGAGAGGCATGTTTGCCCAGCCAGGCTGGCTCTGTCAGCCAGCTCTCAGGGTCAGGGGTGCCTGCTGCCCTCCCAGCCCCTCCCCTCCCTTCCCTTGGTTTGTGTTTTCTGACAAAGCCACCAAGGACCAAATCCAGCCTTACAAATCCCTTCTCTGGGTGGCATTGCCCATTCTTATTTCCTTTTGAGACAATTTTATAAGACCCTAATTAATTTAATATGGATGAAATTAATTTAAATTAATGAAATTAATGTGACTTATTTTAGTGTTGTGCTATATTTTTCCTGCAGGACTATGTAAAATATTTAGGATAACTTTTGAATCAAGGCAACTTTGTTGTTTTAATACACAACAAAAAAAAAAGAGAACATCAGGTATGCTTGAGAAAGCCTTTTTTAAACATACAATCATTCTGACAGGCAGTAACAAGGCACCCATCATTGCACCCTTTATTGGGCAATGTCCACTTCAGGTTTTCCATATTTTCTTTCCATGATCCCTATCCTAACTAACCTACTCAGCCAATTTCAATTTATTTCATTCCTTTTTAAATTATTCTAACCACATTGCTTTCTTCCAGTACTCTGGCATTTTGCCCATCTTTAAAGATTAATTCAGTGTCCACAATTTTACTTCAAGTCACTCCTTGGCCAATTCTTTTAGTAATTGGCTTTAGCTATTGCTGTTTAATCCCCTAAATATTAGCTGAAGGCATTTCAGTATCATGCTAAAATATAATCCTGCTTCTTTCCAATTAAAAAGTATCTATTTATTACATCTTGATGTAGATTACTAGAAAATTTTGTCATCTTTATCCAACACTGAGATATCTACTAAGATTTGATTTGTTCTTCATGTGCTTTGGGAATTCTTTCCTGATGTTTGCATCCTCTTGAGTGCAGAGGGGTCTTTATTGATGCATTCAGGTTTTTTCTAGCAGTTGCTTTTTCTTTCCTAAATGTTGGTTTGTGTTCCCTGTGATGGGTTTCTCCTTTTTCTACTTGCCATATACTGTTGTTATGAGGGGTTTTTTTATATTTATAAAGGGGTTGTGATTTATTTCTCCTTCTATTTTAGCGGGAATTTTTTAGCCAGAGAAACCTTTCTTGATTGCAGACCTGGGTTTGGGGATTGTCTGGGCGTCGTTGTATCTAATAAAGCATTCCTAAGCAACTCCTAATTATCATGCATATTCCTGCATTTGGATTCTTCTCCCTCAATTTTGCCCGATTGTTTCCACTTTGGGAAACTGGGTTTTTAGAACAGTTGATATAAGAATATAATGCTGTATTGCCCAAAACAAAAGACCACGACTCTGTTTGCACAAAACAAACACAATCACTCATGCTTGCTTGCACCTAGGCTACCGTCTGCTTCAGTGGTCAGATCATCTTTGTCTGTCAGAACACAGAACTGGCAATGTCCCAGCCACTGGGTTCTAAACCAACCTGTTGGGAGCAGCAGCGAACCAGGACAGAAGATCTATGCAGGACAAACTGCCAACTTTGAAAAGCTGCCTCAAACACTCATTTCCCTTCATCACACGGCCTGTGACACAGGTCATTGCATCATCAGCACAACCCTCATGGTTCACTGTCCTGTGCCCAGCCGTGAGAACATGAACAGGATAATGCTGAGACACCCGAACTGAAACTGCGCTCAGGACAGCAGCTGAAGCTCCTGGGGACAGATCCTAGGACAGGGATCCAGTGCAGCCTCTATACACAGGCTCCAGTACGCCAGATTTATTCATCATTTAGTTTGCCTCCAAATATGGGAAGCACTATGGCAAGTTTTCTTGCCATCATGAAACACAAACTATCTGAAATCTGAATTATTTCAACTGTCTGAATCATTTCAACCCATGTCTGCTTCCCAAAACACAAACTATCTGAAATCTGAATCATTTCAACCCATGTCTGCTTCCCAAAATACAAACCATCTGAAATAGGAATTATTTCAACCCATGTCTCCTCCCAAGGCTTCCTCACCCATTGGAAGGGCAGCTCTCTGCATTGCAAGCCTGCAGCTGTGTGGGTAATACTTCAATGGAATCAAGTCAAGGCAGAGTATAAAACTCCCATTTTCCACAGAAAAAATCAAAATATGTAGGAATCTGCATCTTTCAGCTTTTGGGGGTTTTTCAGAGAGACTTTAAAAATGCATTACAAATAGAATTTTCTGCCACAAAACCTATTTTGAAAACTACTTTGTTTCCATTTTTGCATGCAAAATCAAAGGTAACCAGATGAAGAAATTTGCCTCTTCATTTAGTTGTAATTCTTGGTCTTTTCTTAAGCTTGTTTTGCCAAGGTAGTAATAATTCAACCAGAGAGATTGCATAAAAATGGAACTCCCAACACATGAAAAAAGCTGAAAATCCAAAAGCTTATTTTTTCCCTTTTTTTTTTTTCCCTTTTCCCCCACAAAGACAGCTCTAGTTTGAAAATTCCAAATTGTTCCCAAGGTAGAACTGTCTGAATATAAACATGCTACTCAGATTTTTGGCTCCTGCCTGCCCAGCTGGCAGGCTGCTCAGCTCTCTGCCTTTGGGGAAATGCAGAACCCAGGGAGCAGTGCTCCTGGGAAAACCAGTAGTCCAGAGGAAGGAGAACAGGCAGCTTTGGTTTTTTTTATAATTTTCCTGTCCTTCAGTTTTTCTCCCTCTCTTTCCTCTCTTCTTCTAATCCTCTTCTCACAGAACACTGAATGGGTTTCTGTGCTCAGTGAGCTGAATCTTTGCAGTGATAAGCGACATTATGCTGTAGTTATTATTTTGCCCATGTTACTTGATTTTCCATAGTCTGCCAGTAAACTTCTGTGTATTTTTACCTCCTGAGAGTATTTGGTTGAAATTTTCTCCTTTGCATCTACCCAAGCAAAAGAACTTGGGTTTAGTCTGAGGTTTGAGTGACTCGGGTGTAACTGCAGCCCACCTGGTAACCTGTGGGATTCATCAACACATCTGCTGCCTGAAAATCTGGAGATAAACCATTGGATGGGATGCAGGGCAGGTGGAAAACTTGCTATCAAAAATTGTGGTACGGAGAATCGAATAATAAATGCAAAAATGCAACAGCTTGAGTGATGAGGCAGCTCTGGCTTTAAAGTACCAGAATGCAGAGAAGCTCCTCTGACAATGCCTTCACAAAAAGCTGCAACATTTCACATTTGCCTGAGAGGTGTTTATTATTTATACTTAGGTATGCACAGATCTTGAGCATGCCATGATCTGTCTTACATCTGCCACCCTCCCAAATTAATTCTTATTGTAGGAATCATTCAGAGTTCACCACTGGTGGGGAGCCTGTTCATTGAAACTCATTATTGTTCTAATGAATTACACGCAAGAGCTGTAAGTGATTACATTATAATAGTCAGAGTCAGCCATTCAATGAAAATTTAATTACAGACTACAGGGACGTGACAAAAAAATCCATGTCTGTGTTCTGGAATGCAGCCTCCCCAGGCACAGCTGGCTATGGAAACTCTTCTTGCACTTGTGCTGCCTCTCAATCACAGCCATGTTTGGAGCTGCACACAGGAGCTGGAGCAGCTGGAGCAGCTGCCCTGCCCTCCCCTCCAGAGGCAGCTCTGGAGACCTTTGGTTCAGTCTTTGGGTGGCCCACACACAATCTTTGTCAGCAGTGGTGGAAATAACCCTCACCTTGCAGAGGATCAGAGTGCTTCAGCTTTGGAGGGACACTAAACCCAGCCCCCTGCCGTGGGAGGAACACCTTCCACTGTCCCAGGTAGCTCAGAGCCCATCCAGCCCAGCCTTGAGCGCTCCCAGGGCTGGGGCTGATCCCAGATGGATTTTTCACGGAGCTGCCACTTCACTCTGTGAGTGCTGCCCAGAGCCCCTGTCAAAGTGGTTATAGTTGGGTATCTGTTGGCCATGTCAGGTGTACGGCAGGCTCCCATCATAAAAGGCATTTAAATAAGGAGCAGATCTGCGGGGTACCAAGAGAGACCCCAGCAGAGATGAACTTCCAAAACTATGGTCTACAAGTGGAAACAAGAAAAAGTACACAGACAATTTCTACCAAGTGATATCACAGCACAAAATGTTTAGAAAAAATTCTTACAGACTACAGAAGAAACTTTTTGTATCAGTAAAACTTAGAAAGTGTCACAACCCTGCAGCACTTGGGCAGTGTTTCTCCAGCTTGAGAGAAAGCAAAGGTATGTGGACTGTTACAAGAATATTTTCCACTATCAGAAGGGAATCTTAAGTTTGGACAATTTTCATACAAATAGGATTTTACAAGTTGGTTGTGATCCAAAACAGAATAAGTGAAGCACTTCACTTTGCATATGAGCAATTAATAATCCTTATAACAAAACTGATTGTACCAAGAGCACATTTTTTCCCCCAAGGAAAAAAAATTCCTACAAAATTTTAACCAATTAAAATCAAGGAACTAATAAAAACCATCATCAATTAACATGTAAAATGTTAATTTGGTTTGTTCTGATTCTATTTGAAAAAGCAATACAGAGGAAGCAAGCACTTTGCTGTATCTGGTGGGGAAAGAGATAGAAAAGAAATAAAGGAAGGGATGAATGAAAAGGGAGGGGAGTTAATGCAGATTTGATAGTGTAGTGATAATTTAGCTTGGTTCTAAGTACACTGGGCAATAAACAGCCTCATAAACGAGCCGGGTAAACTCTGAGGGTGCAGCAAGGAGCCATTTACTGCCCTGTAGCCTCAACAGCAAACTGAAATTATCTCCTAAATAACAGGTTTTCTGCTTGCACTGAATCACTGTGAAACAGAGGGACATTAACTTGCCCGTATCTCTCCCCTGGTTACCAGCAAAATGAACTGCATGAATTAATTCCAGGTAATATAAGCTGTCACTATTTTTAGCAAATTCAACCTTGAAAACTTTTTCAAATCAATGGAAGTGAAAACCAGGCTGGGTTTGGGTTTTGTTGATCTCTGAAACTCAAAGGAATCGCTGCCTTCTGATGACACTCCACTTGAACCCACCCAAAGCAAAGCTGGCACTTGAGCTGAGGGGCTCTGGCACCACAGGGGGACAAGGGCTGGGGACACCCAGGCTGCAGCAGCTTGGGGGGATCCCCTGGTGCAATTAATGCTCTGGCTGACAAAAACCAGCCTGGAGACTTCATGAGATTTCTACCAACTTTTCCTCTCACCTATGTGTGTGTCTCATCTGCAGGAAACGCTTTTGAGCTGTACATATATTGGCATTATAACCAGGAGTTAACTGGCCCTACAAAATTCTATAAATGGCAAAGACCAACAAACAGTGTAAAAGGGTAGAACAAAATGTTCTTTGTCAAATGCAAGTTCAAGTTTGCACTCAGAAATACACAAAGATCTATAACAATAATATTTATGTGCCACTTATCTAGTATCTTCGATATTTTACAAGGAAATGAAAAATAATTCCCAAGTTACAAGAGTAAAAGTTAGTATAAAAATACAAGTTAGTATAAAAACATAAATAAAATCAAGATACAATGCCAAAAGCTTTCTGGAATGGAGATGTTTTTATTTCAGAAGAACTAATGCTGTGTTGGTTCACTGGTCAAAAAGCCACATGGGCAAAAATGCTGGCAATATGTCAAGTGCTCTCGAATATGCCAACTGTCCCCTTTCTTTCTCCAGGGGCTGAATATTGATACAAAACCATTTCTGCCCTTTGAGGCTGCCCTGGCAGCACAGGGAATGGTGGGTCTCTCTGAAGAGGAAGGTAAATCAAATTCCTGGTCCTGGAACGGGCACAGGGACTGAGGGATTGCTGACCCAGCTGGGTTTCCCAAGCTGCACGCACTGCCTCGAGAACATCACCAATGCACAGCTCTGGGCGCAGCCTCACGCAGAGCAAGGCAGGCAAGAGAGGCAGTGCAGGGCTGGTAGGGTGAGGGAGGGCGCCCAGCCTGAGCCTCTGGCAAAGAGAAAACCCATGAGCTGAAGGCGCTGCTCCTGCTCAGAGGATCTGGCTGTTCCCTGCACCTGAAGGACATGGCAACTACACCAAGAACACACGTGACTCCGTGTCGCCCGTTGGTAACCCTTTGCCAAACAAAAACCGACTTCCAAAGCTCTGAGTTATCTTCACTAATTAGTCCAGGAAGCAAGAGCATAATGCAGTCAGAAACTACCAACAATATCTAGAAACAAGTTCTTTAAAAGACTGGAAGTCAAAAGCTGCTGTTTCCAACACTGAGCTCCAGTTCTGCCGGAGTCTCACGGCACTCTCCTGGCAAACTGAGTTTAGCCAAGCCCTTCAGATGTGCTCTGCAAAAGTAAATGGTCTGTGGGTAAGAAGGGACATAGTCATCTTCTTGGCAGGGGCATTTGCCAAGCAAAGCCACTGGATAAACATAACACCCTCTAAATATGAAACACCTAATCAAAGTAAAAGCTTAGGCATGACATAAGAGATATTAACAATTATATCAGACATGCTCTGCCAAAAACTGGGGGAAAGGCACGGAATGTGACAAGGAGACTGAAGGAACACCTCCAAGATTATGGATACCCTCTTGCCTAACAAGTACAGCCATGAGTGGGTGCTATCAAGATTGTTAAATCAGCTACCAGAGAAAATAAGAACATGTTAGGGGAAAATGCATCTTCTCCATAGTTCTGCCAACCTCAACGCTTGTTTTGACTCCCCAAGTTAAAAGCAGCAAGTTATTTCTGTTCCAGTCAATGAAAAATGAGAAACTACCAAGAAATGCTGTAAGAGACAGAAAAGTCTTCTGAAAGGAGGAATCATAAATAAGAAAAAACAACCCTTTTGCTTTTTGCTAGCAGAAGAATGAAAAAATGAATGGAACCAAGTCCAGTGTGTATCAGCAGCACATTCATTCCTGAAATACTTGCTGAATCATATAGATTGCCTTATCATAGGCAATTATTATTAAATTTAAATTATTGAAAATTAAATTTAATCTGGCATTCAGCATACCTCTTTAATTCAGCAGTTTGACATACACATCAGCTTTCTGAAGAGGTAGTGAAGGTTTCAGGAGTGTGCCAAAAGAAGTGAATATTAGTGAATCTCTAGTCAAATCTGTTCTGAAATAATTTCCCTTGAAAACAGAGACAATTGAATGAAGTTTGGCTTGGACAGCAAGGTGCCATCAACACTTTCAAAGTCCCTTTTGAAATTTTCATCTAGAGAAGTTTAATTAACATTTCCTGAACGCAAATTTCTCTGCTAGCTAGAGCCTCGGACTTCCTCTAAAAAGAATTTAAAGCCCATTTCTTCCACACTGGCTGGAGGTGAACATAGATCACTGCCCTCAGAGGCTGCCAGTTTTTCAATCATATCAGGCAATTCTGCATTCTCAGTTCAGTAAGTGACTTGGATAACCCTGCTTGGGAAACACTGCTTCCCTGGGGAAGCCAAGTAAGGGAATCTGTACAACATCTTCAGGTAGAAAGTCAGTGTTACATGTAAAAGTCATATAAAAGTATGCATGTACATTCTTGTGTTTATCTATTTTCATGTCTATCCATGGTTCTCATGGCAGTCCAAAATTATGCCAAGCCCACTGAAGCCTATGGAATAATTCCTTTGTGTGCCAAACGCAGACTGGAGATAAGCTGGTACAATACAGAATTGTTCCACACTCCTGAAATGCATCCACTTGCAAACAAAACGTGGAAGTCTGAATGAGAGAGTCATCAGACGTGTAATTCCACAGACTGGCCAAAGTGCAGGCACTGACAATATTGTCACAGCAGCCCTAGAAAGCCCCAGACAATCCATACAGAATGAGAATACATGGTAAGAAGTTCACACGTCGGTAACTTCACCTTCTTGCCATAAAGCAGTTCAGCATATATGGAGGGGGGAAAAAAGTATTTAAAAAGAAAAGCAACATGGTCACTGCCTGCTTCTAGTTATCAGTTCAAATGAAAAAAATGAACTCCTTAATACACTAATTTCTCCTGCCAACCAATATAAAGTTGCCAACTCCAAAATGCAGATTAGACACTCTTATTGCTGGTCTTTGCCTGTGACATTTTATCCTTTTTTTTAATCTCCTCTTACAGCCTTATCTCAAGGTTCACATCTTGTGCCATTTCCTGTCCTTACATTGCTGTTCCTTAGAGCAGGGTTTTTAAAGCCCTCTTTCTTTCTGTGAAGAGCAGAAGGATGGGTCACTTCACCTGACCCATTCTGGCCTTTCAGTAGGAGCTGTTGCTAATTCACTGCTATGGACAATTTCCTTCCCTGCTCCTCTGTGTCCTTAGCGGGCTGCAAGGGAGCACTGGAAACGCTGAACCCTTCAGGGCTGCAAGCCCTTCTGAAAAAGTTAATCTGTGGTTTTCTTGCAAGGGGCTCGCTGGGACAGCTGGGATCTCTCCTCACCACAGCACCAAAACTCCAGAGCCCGGATGCCCTGGTAACCAGGAAAAATAAAAAAATCCACAAAAGGCTGGATCTGAAAACCCCCAATAAAAAAGACAGCCCCATAAGGGTATTGATCTGGAAAGGAAAGCTCGGTTCCACACGTGCCAGGGCCTGCCAGCCACACAGGCTCTGCCAGAAGCTGAGGGAGAGCAGAGCACAGACCCTCTCCCAGGGGCACCCCAACAGGCTCACCTTCACCAAGGCAGTGAAAGCACAGCAGGAGCACTGCAGGCACTGATGGCAATGGAAACACTGGAAACTACAGCACGGGTCACAAGGATGCCGTTAAAAAGAAGAATCTTTCATTACGTGTTGTCTGATGGCTTCAGAACACAAGTTGGTCTGTATGGGTGGTAATTAGAGTTCTGATTCTGGGATGATGAGAGAGATCTGAAAACATGCATGGGATAGACTCCCAAGACTCAAACACTCATCCTAATTACAATCTATTATGAAAAATCAGTATTGCCTTTTTCCTTTCTTCAAAGTTACATTAATTTGATACAACAAGCATCAGAATTTTGAATGTTAATCAAAGAAATAACAGTTTCACAGGACAGGTCTTGAAAATCCTCCCTCTTTTACTTTCGTAGAGAAGACTGGAGCTGAAAAAAACCCTGAAGAAATGTTTTCCTATTATTGCTTAACAAGAAATAGGCAGCTGATCAAAAGAAGATGCAGTGAAAACAAAAATACAAAAAGCCCCACATCTGCTATCTCAATAAGGTATCAGAAAAATCCTCTCTATTTCTGTGTAATGAGACAGCATATTTTAAAATACAGCAGGGTAAATTTTCAAAGCAGCAAACTGATAAACCATCCAGATCCTGTTGACCCTACACTGGCCACACAGCTGAATTCCCAGGGAATCTTTGGCAGCATGTCCCCAGAGATGATCAAAGGTGCCAGCTGATTCTGGTGTAAAGATGTGGGCTGCCCTGTGGAAAACCACATAGCAATCACATTCATTTTCATAAAATCACAAACGTTAAAGCAACTCCCATTTTCCTTTCACAGAGGGCCATTCCTTTCTGTGCACCAGGAGAGGCTTCCTCTGGGAAGAAGAGGAAATTGTATTTTTAGTCCCAGGCCACAGACCAGAGAGTGGCTTTGTCCCTGACCAACTCTCCACGTGGGATTTGAAACCCGGGTTTGTACCTAATGGTGCCGCAGCTGTGGCTAAATCCTGGATGCAAGACCATGGCTGAGCACTGCTCTGAGCCCACAGTGACGTACCACCGCCCTGCCCGGCCGTGCTGCGCTTTCTCGCCCATCTGTTCAAACACAGAAGGTGCAGCTTGTAATAACCCCTGAGCAGTCTGGAGATTGGCTCTTTGGGAGAAGGCAGAGCCGGCCAAAGGTGAGCGGCACAGAAATCAAAGAGCAGCAACACAGTAATGATTTCCACAGAAACAGGCACGTCAAGAGAAAAGAAAAGAAAAGACAATGAAAGAGATGATCTTCTGGGTTTTTGACCACCCGTAGGGGAATATGTCCGGTAGCCTCTTAAGAGCCTGTGTGATTTTGTTTTCACAAGCACAGTCCTACATAATTCTGCTTTCAGATCATTCCAGGTAACTCTGTAAATATTGTCTTCAGTGTGCCTTTTTGAGTGAATTTCATACTTTGGAATTTGACTTTGAATTGTTGTTTTTAAAGAGTAATGATGGAAACTCATTTTCCACTTCTGGAAGTTGCCTGGTCTCACTTGGAATTGCAGAACCCAAACCATGCCAAGCTCTACAGCTTGCAAATACTTTTAACCATTTGAGTTGAGATTCATGACTGCATTGCTATATGGTTTCATGTTTTGTTGTGAAAACATTCCATGGTACAGATCCTGTATCAGAGTCAAGACAAGGCAGATGAGTTCTCAAATCCAAAACAATTATTTCAGAACAAAACTGTTTATCGGCTTCTCTATGGTTTTGGAAAATCTTTAATTACTGCAGCATAACAATTTTTACTTTCCTTTCTCTTTTAGACCAGAGAAACTTAAAGTAGTAGAGGAAAAGTTCTTGATACATATTTTAGCTAAAGTCAGAAAATACTGATTGATCTCTGGAAGGTAAACTCTCCAGTTACCTCCAGCCCAGTTTTTTTACCCATGTTCGAGGTACACCCAGGCCACTCTCAAAGAGAAGTCAGCTCTAATCCCCAAATTCTAAATAGCAAGCACCAAGTTTTTATGTTTTCGCAGATTAAAAATACGCAAATAAAGGGAAGGTGTCAAAATAACAGCAAACAGAACACTTAAATGTCGGCGTGCTACAAAATTGAAATGGTAAACAAATATTAAAGTGGTGCAGAAGCTGCAGCCTTCTCTCGTTCACATAAGGGCTGCTAAATTACTACACTGCCCAATCTCAAACTGTTAAATAGAACTTCAAACTAAAAATAAGCGCTGCCAGAAACACTGAATTTTGGGAATGAAAATGAGTCCAACACATAAAGACATTTCCAAAGCCTCCCCCAGCTCCAGCCCGCTCTGCAGGAGTCCCCAGCTGCTCTGCTCCTGCCCCAGCCCCTGGACACTGCCCTCCTCCTGCCCATTCCAAACCTGCACAGGGAGATGCAGGACAGGGAGAGGAGGTGCAGGAGAGGGAGATGCAGGACAGAGAGAGGAGATGCAGGACAGGGAGATGCAGGACAGGGAGAGGAGATGCAGGACAAGGAGATGCAGGACAGGGAGAGGAGATGCAGGACAGGGAGATGCAGGACAAGGAGAGGAGATGCAGGACAAGGAGAGGAGATGCAGGACAAGGAGATGCAGGACAGAGAGAGGAGATTCAGGACAGGGAGAGGAGATGCAGGGCAGGGAGATGCAGGACAAGGAGAGGAGATGCAGGACAGGGAGATGCAAGACAGCGAGATGAAGCTCCCTGGTCAGGCCAGGGGCAGGAGGCAGAGACTGCAGAGCACCTCAGGGTGCAGCTGGGGAGCAGGGGGTGCCCCAAACAGGCCCCAGGTGAAACAGCCATTCCCACAGCTCTGAGACTGCTAGGGCAGAAAGGGTAAGAGATTCCTACCCACATACTTTAATTTGTTCCCAGTCACAGACACCCTAGTTTCTTCCCCTTCCACATCTGTCACCCTTCTGGGTGCAGGTGGAAACCTGGTGTTAGATGATGTTTGCTCTGCTACATGCCAAGCTGTGATGCTTTTCAAACTCAAATGGTGTCATTTCTCAGATGTTACATGACTTTGAAGCTCTTCTAAGGCTAAAGTTGTGATACCAACACAAAGTGTTAGCAACACAGCCAAAGCACTGCCATATAAACCCACTACAAAAGCAGATGTTGCCTGATTTTTGAAAGAGAGAAGTCCTCTTGGAGGTCTTTTCCCTCCCAGGGGAGCAGTGCATGCACACAGCCTTGGCTGGCTGTACTACACACACCACATCTTGCCACACCACCTCTATGATGAAAATGAGGATTCCAGATGGAATCAGGGCCAGCACCAGGGGTGGGTATCAGCTCTAAAGGAGGTGTTTTCATGGACAAGAGCAGACAGCTGTTTGGGTCGCCTGTCAGCAAATCCCTGCCCCTCTGGATGCCCTGTTGAGCAGGTACCAGTAAGGGAAGCCAGCGGCAGGCTGCCACTGGTGTGTGTCCCTCAGAGTCCCTGGGACCAGCAGGTGCAGCCCTGCAGGCACTCCTGGTGGATGTGCCCAGCTCCCCGCAGCTGCTGGCCCGGGGCACTCTCTGTGGGGACCAGCACCTTCCTGGGCTGCTCAGAACTCTGGGTGTGCTGAGCCAGGAGTGCCAGCAGCTCCCTTCAGCACACACACACAGTGTCACACACAGTGCCACACAGTGTCACACACACAGTGTCACAGTGTCACACACACACCGCCTCCCTTCCCCTGTGCGCCAGGGTCAGCTCATCTACCCACAAGTCCAACCATGCTGTTCCCATCTTTAAACACCCAAAAGTCACTCAAACATACAATTTGCCTAAAATGTAAAAAGCCTTGGACTTTTGACATTCTTTTCCATGGAAGTTCAGCTTGTTCTGGGTGGCTTTGCAGAGACAAGATCTGCAGCTTTCCACAAGCTTCTATTTTACAGCATTGAGCCCAAGTACTGTTTGGGTGTAGAGTGAAATCCTCACCATATTAAATACATTTTTAAAATTGCTGATGACTTCAGCAGAACAAATATTTGGCATTTTGCTTTTAAGTTGAATGTTTCAGAGAAATCTTTTTTCCTCCCCCTTCCTGACTAAAGGTTAGGAAGCAAACTTCTGAAAAGATGAGTAAAATTTCATCACTTGTGGTCCACAGTGACTCTGTCAGAACATGATGGGGTAAGCTATGCTATTCATGTTAAAAATAGGGTCAACAGAAAAAGTAAGCCTTTCCTAACAGTGAGGTGGCAGAGTTTGTTTTCCACTACATTTTTTGGCGTGATAGGAACAGCACTGATCTGTATATATTGTACTGGTCAGAAACTGCCTTGCAGCATTGGGGTGCAACGTTAATTTTCTTGTTCACAAACAAAACCCCATCCAGTCTTCCAGGGCTCAGCTCATGAGAGGAGTAGGTTCTCCATGCTAATTCTTCTTCTTCTTCTTCAAATGTTTCCATCTGTGCCTCTCTTTGTGGAGAATGCCAGCTATTAATACTGCACTGGCAACTCCAGCTCTAATTTCTACAATTCCAGCCTTCCAATGTTTTCAAGATAAAATTATTAACAGAGAAGAATTTACAATTAATTAGTGGCAGAGGCAAAAAATTTTAAAAGTAAAAAGTAGCAAAGCACATCCCTAAAAAGAAAATATTTATAAAATAGTGTATACACCATTGCTTGTGCATGCTGAGTCCCAAAAGCAACTCAAAGAGACAGTGCTTGTTTTCCTTTTCTTCTGCAAAACTACAATGAAGTGATAATGACCTCAGGAGTGTGTGTGTTTATTCCATCTTCGGCCCATTTGATGTGGTTTTGGCCTATGGAACAGTGAAAGGCTAAATGTATTTTAAGTGGGCTAAACCCAAGATAAACACATGTCCCTGAGGTCATTATTTCCATTATATGACAGCTTGCATAAAACACCAAAAGCATTGTAAAAACAGTGTAAACTTTTAAAACATATTCTTTTGTAGGCCAGCACATCTTTTAGAAAGTGTATACTGTTTCTAAGCAATTGTTTCTTCTATTGTCAAAGTTTCTTCTTCAGGAACAGAGAAACCAAAGTTTATTTGGACTTTGGCTATACTTGAGATAGTCTGGGCTTTGTAAATCCTACACATGGCACTGGAAAATGCAAACAGTGTATCCAAGCATTAATCATGCTCATAACAACTGTGTGCATGGAAATATCTATCAGCTGCACTGCAGCTTGGGAGATTGGATCTGCATGAAGAAGACTGTCAGTGGTTTAAAAGCACACCAAGACTTGATCATGGATACACAAGCAATTGAACGGACAAGAATCCATTCCTGTAACCAAGTAAATTACATTTGAACAGCTCCTCCTTGTTTTGAGGCCTGTTTGGATGTGAATTATGACAAGAGAGCCAAGGAAGCTGTTTGGAGAACACCCCTCTTCCTCCGCAGGTAAGCCAGGGGGCAGGGGCTCTTTCCCAGTGTCAGTGCTCCAGCTTTCCCCTGCACTCTGGGATTGTGCTGGCCCAGGTTGTCACTAGAGGGTTTATTGACCCCCAGTCCCCTTTTCCTCTCACCTTCCCCAGATACAAAACTGGCACGGTCTGTAGCGCTGGCTCTCGAGCAGCAACGTCCTGCTGCTACCCTCAGTGTGCACAGTGCACCAGAGCCTGAGATCTGTTCTTCACATAGAAAGCTAGGGATGAAAATACTCATTTTTGAGGAAAAATAACCCAAAACTCCCCAAATAATTATTTTTCTCTCTTTCTGTTTAAACAGCTAATTCTGCATACCCTGAAAATACCTACCCTGCATATCCTGATTCTGAAAATCAAAAAGGAACCCAAAATTTTACATGTTTTCTCAAAAGGGAGGCATTGTGAATCCAGGAGGAGGATTTGGGAGGCGTTGTGCCTTCAGGATATCAGTTGTGCCCTCAAGCTGTCCATTGTGCTGCCGTTCATTAACAACACCTCTGTCCCAGCCATCCAGAGCAGAAATGAAAAGCAAAGCCTCTCATCCATGAGCATGTTACAAGACAAAACTGTGGCTGAGTCCCAGCCCACACCTGGGTTTCATCTGCTTTCAGTCTGCCTCCTTCTCCTCAAAAAAAAATAAAAAGGGTAAATAGAAGAGATTACACAGATTTTAGAAAAAAAAGGGAAATCCTGATAGAGTATAAAAAAGAACCCTAACAACTTGTACAAAACACTGTTTCCCTCTCTTCTGTACTTCTCCAGCTGCTTCTTCAAACTAACTGCACCCAAGCAATTTTTTTTCATTCCCCAACATTCTATAGGCATATTTGTGTATCAGAGTGCTGCAGACATAAAAACAATGACTTTCCACCTTGGGCAGTGAAGAAAACAGAGTCGTGGTGCTGCTGTGAGCACATGCTGCTTGCCCAGGAGCAGCAGGAGTGAGCTGGCCCTCACAGCTTTGCAGGCAGTTGCACATTTAAAGGTGTTTGCACCCACAGTGTTTTGGTTGCTAGGATTCCTGGCCCCCTTCCCCTCACCCCATACTCTTTATGAAATGACACTGAAAAGAAGGGAGGAGAAATGGCTTTACAGCTTTGATCTTATTTTCCACTCTCTTCTTTCCATGTCTACTTCTCCTAGGATGGCAACAGCCAGGCATACTTTTTTCTTCCTGAGATGGTCCCATTCTGTGCCTTTCCAGTGATATCTCCATTTTTTCTTTTATTAGTGGTTCTCTAATCCCTCAATTTCTTTTTACTGTCTGATCTTTATGCCATCCTCCTCTGCTTTTTTTTCCTTTTGACAATGTACACAATTGTGTTTATCATTTTTATAGGACTAAAATATGCAGGGACAAATAAAAACATCTTTGAATAAAAGGAAAATTACACTTATATAACATTACATTTCCTGTGTTGAATTTGCATACTGTATCAATAGTTTTCACAATACTTCCAAGAAATAGCAAAGAAAAGATCAGGGATGGTCTATGCCAAGAACATCCCTGAAGAAAAAAAACAGCCATTCTTTTTGAATACTAAGAAAAGAGTGTTTTACTGCTCAGAGCTCACAATATCCTCCCTCAGCAGAGAAATATCTGCGAGCTGTAAACTATCTGCCCTGGCAGAGGATTCACAACCCACAACAGCTACCTGCTCTTTTGGATATTGAATCAGCTCATTACACACCCACGGTTGGGCTGGGCATCTGCTACCTGACTTCTTCTGCTACCCACCACAGAGAGCTCCTTGGCAGAGGTTTCCATCTGCTCCCCTCACCCACCTCTCAGCTGGAAAATGCAAAATTATTTGGATACTATCACTGAGCCTTAAGTAGGATACTCTGGCCTGGGGTCCCTGGGTGGCTGATGGGATTTCTCCATGTTTCAGGCCAAAATGAATATTAATGAAGGTAGAAGAAAAGTAAATGAGAGGAAGAAAGAGCAGAGGGGGAAAGGAAAATAGGTGGAGAAATAGCCAATTAAACTTCTGTTGGGCTGAGAAATAAATAACCAGTAGCCCCTGACGAATATGAATTACAGTTTGGCAAGCACCAGGGATGAATCACAACATCTGGCACCCTGGGTGTTACTGTTTATCTGAAGCACCACCAACATCTGTGGGAGCAGGTCCTGCCAGTGCCACTGCCTGGTGTCATCTCTGATGTCAGAGTGAGTGACAAACGTTATACAAGGCTCTGCTGAACACCACTCGTGAAACTGGGCCAGAACTCCCTTCCATGGAGCACATGAGGCACTGGGCAGCAATTTCCACCCACAGAGACAAAGCATGGTTTTGCCCCAGCAATAAAAGATTTCTGCTGTTTAAACTAATTATTTGTACAGAGCCAGCAACTTGGGGTAAACAGGGTAGGAGCCCAGGCATCCTGTAATACATTGACCCTGATACTCATCCCAAATAACATTCCCTTCCTGCTCTCTGTTTGAGTGTACCAGACTCTGTCTGTATTCATTGCCTAAATTTAAATTTAATTATAAAAGATACATTTTAAATGGCATTATAGAAAAAGAGGCCAGTTCCTGTACATGAGGAGCATGTCCAACATAAATAGCATTGTTCACATGAAGAAGGATGAACAAGGGGATCTGACCTGACCAAATATCTGCCTTTCTATGATACTGGAAAACACAGAGCAGTAAAACCTAAATGGGTAATTAGCCCTGGCACAAGAATTAGAAGCAGAATAACCATTGGTCTCATGTTAAAAAAGGTGAAACACCATATTGCTGGAGTGACATTTTCTGCTTTTGTGTTTCATTGAAACTCATGGTCACATAAAAGGGGAACTTAAAATTGTGCTTTTAGCTCCAGAGCTGAAAAACTCCAGCTGAATTTTTCTGTAAGCCCAGTCATTTTCTTATTAACCAGGAAGAAAAGGATAGAGCCCATTACCAAGTCCTGGAAAGATTTCATTAATTGCGTGGCCACCCACTAGGTTCAGTACATACTAAGTATCTGTACCACTAGGAAATGGACAGAGATACTTTGATTACTTTTAAGCATATTCCTAGAAATTTTGCAATTTAACACCACAATTTAAAACGTATTCTAGAACTATCCCTAAGGAAGTCATTGTGAAATACAACACCTATTCTTAAAAACAGAGGGGGAACAGCCATCCAGGAGGGCTTGTGTCACCCTGTGCACACAGGGTCTGAGGCCAGCAGGCAGCAGCTGGGAACAAAGCACTGCCCTTGCCACTGCCTCCCCTCTCCACAGCAGCTTTCTGCTGGGCAGGAGCTCATGCATGGCTCACCTCTGGGATCAAATCTGCCCTGACTCGGGCTCTGAATGGCACCACCTGTGCCAGGGGTCACAGGGCACTGACAGCCCCAGGAACAGCTGCAGCACACAGGCAAAGTTCAGTCTCAAAGTGAAATACTGCTCTTCAAAAGTCAGCATTGAGAGAGAACTGGCGCTGTTCAACCAACAGGAGAAAAGGCTTCAGGGTGACCTCACCGGGGCCCTCCAGAGCCTGAAGAACCTACAGGAAAGGTGGAGAGGGACTGTTCACAAGGGCCTGGGGTGACAGGACAGGGGAATGGCCTCACACTGCCAGAGAGTGGGTTTGGATGAGATACTGGGAAGGAATTCCTCCCTGTGAGGGTGGGCAGGCCCTGGCACAGGTGCCAGAGCAGCTGTGGCTGCCCCTGGACCCCTGGCAGTGCCAAGGCCAGGCTGGATGGGCTCTGAGCAGCCTGGGGCAGTGGAAGGTGTCCCTGCCCATGACAAGGAGCTAGAGGATGATCCTGGAGGTTCCTACCAAGCCAAGCCATCCTGGGACTGATTTTATAACACGTGCCAGGTGTCCAGGAGCCAAGTTATTTCACATACAGACTATAACAAAACTAAAGTCCATCTTGTTATTTTTTTTCTTCTGTTTTTACAGAAGCTTTTACAGTGCAGACATACATTATTGAAACAAAGTTTGGTGGCATGTTGGAAATGCAGGGAACACGTTTTAAGAGTTTTATTTGATAATGTAAACTGCAAAGTTTACTGTACCAATTGTATTATTCAGGTACATATTTAATTCAGTACAAAGGAACTGGACCTGAACTTATTTGTAGCTGCCACAGAATTCCCATTTTATCACAGGATTCCCCAGGGTGCTGCAGGAACAAGAGGGTCTCGATGCAGAACTTAGCCCATGGAACAGGGGAAAGGCAAACCAGGAGCAGGCAGCGAGGTGGATTCTCTCTCCATTTACACTACATTATTGAAGGTAACAGCACTGCACACAGGCACACCTGCCTGAATCTAAACCAGGCCAGTGAACATCATTTAAGACCCTTTAAATTTGAAACACAGCAGCTAAAACCAAGCAAATCTAGAGGGGCTAGAGATGGCTTTCAGCTTAGGACACAGACTAGAAGTGGAGCTATTTATCCAAAACTCACTCACTTTATTTGAGCTTCCTCCAGTTCTTGATGAATTTTGCATTTCCCTGGAGTTGCTATTGTTGACAGTCATGGAACAAGCTTCCTAAATTAACCATAGGCATGAACAAAGCACTGTATTTGTCATAAGAGTTTCTCAAGCTCTGTGAAAAGGTACCTGCATTTCGATAGAGATTTATATTAATGAACAATCATTTGCTCTTCTTTCACAGTCAGAGTGCATTTGCAGTCTCCTGCGTGCACATTTTTGCCTTTTTGTTCTCTAACTAAGCCTTGGAAATGGTCTGGAAAAGTGCACTTAGAGCAAGAGGTGACAACTAGGGTGGCATGGCTAGAGTTTACTTTATGAAAGGAGAGCAAATTTGTTTTTTCCATGACTTGCAACAATAGCAACTTTGGCTAAATGCAAAGAAAGAAAATAGGACAAGACAGCTTCTGCTCCTCCTTACCAGGAGAAAAGCTGGAAAAAACAATTTCCCTTTTTATCCTGGATTTTTTTTTTTTAAGTTGGCTAAGTACTAATCTTCCCTGGTATCTGAGGCATCAGGAAATAAGTCTCACAAACATTTATCCTTCATTAACAAAAACATAAAAGAGAAGATTGATAAGAATTAGTCCTAACCTGGTGTTCAGCTTTACCTGTCACCCCAGGGTGACCACAGTCTCTCTTAATTACAGAGATGAGTGGTTCAGGATTCCAGCCCTGAATCTGGAGGTTGGCTGTGTTTAAACAATTCACAGTAAAGAATTCAAGGTGTGCATTAGCACCTGGGGACCAGGAGAGCTCAGTAGGCCTCAGGGCTGGCTCCTGAGGTGCTCTGGAGAAAGCAAACACTGGCAGAGGGCTCTCCACAATTATTTTTTCAACTACAAATAACTATAAACACCCCAGTCTCCCATAAGATCATTTGAAATCCTCCACAAAGGATGCTTTAAAATGGCTTTTTTCAGTGGGAGGAGGTGTGGCGGTGCCTGTCCTGCTTCTCACCTAGCTGGACACCTTGAGTCTCCCAGCCCTGACCCCTGGAACTCTGTAATGCCTCTTCCTCCTCACATATTTCTAAGGAAGCACCAAGGTCCTTAGGCCCTTGGCCCCCAGTGGGTGGGGCAGAGCAGGGCTGAGAGAACAAGAAACGCCAGTGCCAGCCCGAGTGGCATCTCCCCCCAAGCCACGGGAGCCTGTGTCTGGGAAGGGCTCTGCTCCCAGCCACCATTCCAGGGGGCTGGCACCAGGATGGGCCCTGCAAGAGGAGAGCCTGCATGGTGAGGGGGCACAACAGGAAAGAAACATCCTGGGCATATGGGCACATCGTAACCAAGGATGGCAATATTGATTTATGGGCTGAAGTCTGGAAAGAGTAAGTATGGGAGAGGAAGGGCAAGAGTTTAGCAACAGCAAGCAGTGGAGTAGAGGTCATTTAAAAAGAAAAAGCAACAGAAAATTTTAGTCTGAATAGGAGCAAATATTTCTTAATGGCAAGGTACCTTGGGCTGTGGAATAGCCCCCCAGAGACACCTCTACTGCAGGTAATTTAAAACTAGATGAGACAAAGCCCCTGGGAGTTCACTGGGGAAGTCACGGCCTGCCATTATCTGATAGGGGTTTTCCATCCCTAACTTGTGTGATTCACCTGACATTAATTGGCATTAGAGTCTACATCAAACTAAAATACAAGCCCTAGATTTTACCAGACATCACAGTGATCAGTCTTCCTGGCACAGCTTTTCAGCAAAATGGAAAAAAGTAACAATAACTTTACAGACCCGAGTGTCACAATCATCTGCAGAAAATTTATGTCATGCTAAGAAATATGTTTAGAGTGATGCCATTCTGATATGTTATGATGACAGATAAAATCTGTAGCACCTCCAAAAGTGCCTCTCAGCTGAGATGCCGTGTGTGCTCCACAATGAGTGACTGAATCAATCTGAAAATCTGAGGTGGGAGTGAAAAACTGTTTTCCTGAGAGAACTACATCATGAAGACAGGGAAAAGATTAAGGTGTTCAAGTAAAACAAGAAAAAAAAAATCAGTTGTGGAACTGGGCAGTTACATTAGGGATATTCCATATTCTCACTATTGGTATTCAAATCTCCCTCTCTCCAGAAGACATCTAAAGTTTCACTCTGCACTGAGCTCCTACCATGCTTTTGGTCATTTTGCTTACATTTTCCTTTGTATCTTCTACCACAGCTATAGTGCAATCTTTTTCCTAAGTGTGATCAGTTTTTATGTCAGTTTACCTCTGGAAGGACCCCAGGGCACAGCAGACGGAGGAGCCTCCCCTCCCTGGGGAACTGAAGAAAGATCTGGAGTGCAGCACTGACCCCAGCTCCCACAGCCTGTGTCCCTGCACTGTTGGTGGGAAGGAGGGAGGGGCTGGGGGGAAAGGTGTTTTAAAGGTTTATTTTATTCCTCATCATCCTCCTCTGACTCTGCTAATAATAAATTTACTTTACACCTTTAAGCTTAAGCCGGTTTTGCCCTTGGAGTGTTTTCTCCTTATCTTCATCTCAACTCATGATAAAGACTCGTTTTTGGTTTTTTCCCCCTCCTCTGCTCAGCTGTAGCAGAAAAATTGAGTGAATAGTTTTTCGTGGATGCATGGCATTTGGCCAGTGTCAAACCACTGCAACAGGGGACTTGTGCCACGAACAGGAGAAAGCCTGTTAACTCTAGAAGCTCAAAGAGCTTTAGGTCAAGTAATTTTGTGTGACTGTGCCTGGGGAGTGGTCACCCAAATGGATGGCAACAGCTTCCAGCACTGGGCTACAAAGGTGTGGAGAGTTCCCTTTCCTCCCTTCAGCTCTTAGGCCGTGATTCCTGCTGGTGATTTGGGCTCATTAACACATCGAGCACTAGAAGTTTGATTTTTGTTGGCTTCAGGGGAGGGTGTGAGCTGACACATTGATAGACATTTCCTGAAATTCAACCTTGAATCTTGCCAGTGTCGGTCCATTCCTGTCCGAAGGTTTCTATACGTTCCCAGAGCATGCCTGTTTGTGCCATTAGCCTGGATTTCGCAGCAGATGCTTCGGGAAGTGGCCAGCACTGATGGAACCCTGCAGCAGGACACAGGACTGAAGTCTGGTTCTCCACTGCCCGCCAAGCACGCCAGTCCTTGGGTCACCGCAGTGCAGAGCAGGGTTCATCTGTGGCTCTCTGAAATCTGACAGAATTTGATGAGCCCTGTACCCCAGGCCCAGGAGTGCATCAAGGGTTCCTACAGGAATTGACCGTGCTGGCAGATGGAAGGATGTGAGTGAGAGAGAAACTCCAGCAGTTACAGATCAGTTTTACTTTTCTTCAGCCATGCTTGTATTAAATTATCTATTTTTCTGTTTTCAGTGGGACAAATAGTTAAAAATACCACAATATTGCAAAAAAGGTGACCCCTTTTGTCATCATCCTGTCCAGGACACAAGATGGAAGGAACCCTACAAATCCTTTAAGAACATTGATTTTAACAACTATCTTTTCTCTATTTCTTAGGTAAAGTCACGATGGTTTGGACACCTACAGGCAAAATTCTTCCCACTTTTTGCAGTTAAGTTATGCCAACCTCTCCTCCCAGGGTTAAGAACCCTAGTGAGAAGGATTACCTGAGGCAATTTAAACTGCTCCTTCACTTAGCACCAGATTTAGCCCCATTTATAAAAGATTTCCCAGCAGGTTATTGGGCATCTGTTCTTTCAGACTTTTTGTGTCAACCAGAAGCTGACTGCTGTAGCCCAGTGCCATGGCTGGGAGTGGTGGGCAAAACCCACCTGGAAAAAGGCCTCCATCCAGCACAGAAACCAACGTTCTGAGCCACCACCACCAAGGCCAAGATTACAGGAGGGTGCAGAGGAGGGCAAACACGTTTTTGTGTCACTAAAGAGCAGTTTGGATTCAAACAAAAAGCAGTGTGCACTCCTGTTCTGTCACCCAGAACGCCTCTCAAATGGCCCATCCTCTGCAGCAGGCAGGAGTGGCACACCTTTGTGGGCCACTCTGCTCAGGATTTTTACATTTTCATTGCCCAAGTCTGTTTATCTCCAATGAAAGTGTGCAGGGTGGTCAAGAGTCTTCTACCAAAAAGTGCACTCTCATTTAGCCAACTAAATCAATTTCATGCCTGCTGCTGAACCCCACTCAGACACTTTCAATGTTCCGTGTCTTTTCTGGCTGGGAGCAGATTGAACCAACAAAAGGAAAAGACTCACGCTGTTAATAATGAACCACCTGAGCTGCTAAGTTCCCCATTTTTTTTTGCAAATTTACATTTTTTGGAGACATTGGAGTTATTTAAATAACGTTTGTTGTATGAAGGGCTCTCTCTGAGCCCTCCATGCCATGCAAGACGCTCCAGACAAAGTCAGCTCCTTGACCTTTTATTCTCAGGCTGGGGAATGAGACATGCCAGGCACTCACAGGAGCTGCCCCTGGGCACCATTCCGGGTAAGTTACTTGGACAGCACCTCTGCCAGCTGATTCACTGAGTGGAATCTGCATAAGCTCTTGAAAAGAAATGCTCATTAATATTCCTAGCCAGAGGCAAGTGTGCTACAGCTCAGTGAGAGAAAGGGTCAGGGAAAGGGGAAACAAAAAGGAAAAGAAGGGAAAAGATTGGAAGGCCTCATAGAACAAGTCAGTACCCCAAGACAAACGGAGCCTTTGTGGGTGGAAGAAGAACAGACCATTCTGCTGAGGAAGAACTATGCAAATAGGCTGGGAACAAGGAGGTATTCTCTCTTCTATTTTTATCAGTAACCCAAGAGCATCAGAGAGGCTGAGACAGCCCCTTCCCCAAGGACACTTGGGCAGTTTAATGGAACCAAACAAAAGGACCGGGGAATTCCACAGAGCATCCTCCTTTAGTCAGCAAAGCAATTGCAAAAGCTCTAAGTTCAGCCCAAAACTTTCAGGGGGTACCTTCCCTTTCCCCACTGTGCTCCTTTCCCTCAATTTGCCATCTCTGCTCCCCTCCCCGTGCTCCATCCCTGGAATTAGGCTTCTCCTCAGCTATGGAAATTTCCATCTCACTACAGTAAAATGCAGGGATTTTGCTAGTACAGGGAATCAATAAGAAGGTTGTGACAGAACATATGTTTTTATCTGAAAACAGGAATCGCCTGCCATTCTCCTCCCCCACTTCAGGAAAAAAGGAAAAAAAATAGAAGAGAGGTGGTTATGTTATAGTTACTAATTTTCTTTTGATCTAAGTGATATATTGCTTTTCCTATTAGGATTTCATTTGCTTTAGCATGAAGAGATCAGCAAGTAAGTTGTTTTAATTAGACAGGTACTAAAGAGTTGGATGGTAATTTGAATACTGACAAGCTGGAGTGCTCACTGGTCCATGAACAGAAAAGACATTATAGTGCTCACCCTGCTTGAAGAGAGAAACTCCCTTAAATATTTTACAGGAAAAAGAAAAACAGAAAAGGAAGTTATGCCAAATGGAGAGATGAAACACAAGCAATAGGATGCCAGGGCTGACCTGTGAGCCACCTGCAAAACTTGTTATCTCCCTGTCTGGAGTTGGAGCTCCTGGGCAGGAGGCCTGGTTTAGCAACAGTTACTGCAGGGAGGGTATGAATGTGGAACACAGACCCTAGAAGGCCATTTCCCATAAACAAGATTTTGGAGCATCACTGGAGACGCCAGTGCCCAAGAAGGGTGAGTCATAAATGTGTCATAAAAAGCAGCCACACGCACAGAAAAGGAGAAGCACACAAATGTGGAGCTTCTGCAGGTAGGCTTGCTGCTCCTTCCCCCAGCGCAGCCTTTGTGCCTCCTTTGGGCTGTCCATAGCTGTGGCTCCCTCCTGTTCCACACCATTTCCCCAGTGGAGCTTTCTTCCAGGAACACGTTTATGACAGCATGTGCCCTCACCCAGCACGTGTGCCAGCTTACCAGTGATTAATTCCTTAAAATTCCTTTAAAAAGGCTACCCAGGAACCTTTTCTGGATTGCAGGATTATCACCCCTTTGCTCATCTCTCTTCTGTTGCTGCTACAGGAACAACTTCTTTTCTCCTGTGCCTTTCTTCAGGCAAATCATCCTTCCAGGAGCAGGGCTGCTGGCCCAGCAAGGAAAGGCTCTGCCTTATCTGAGCTTTCTCTATTACTGCTGCTCAGAACCTAAGACAAAAAGGAGCACTGATAGCCTTACTGAGCCAAGCAAACATAGATATATGCACAAACACATCCATGTGCTGACAGGGCAGCTGGGATCTCCAGCTTCTGATCACATGAACGTGAGCCCCTGTACACAGAATTAACGCAGCTGTGCCAGTCTGCTCTGCAGCCACTGAAGCCCGGCCTAGAAGAGACTCTGAATCATCAAATGTGTCCCCTGCAGTACAAGCTGTTATCTTCCTGTCACTGTTTGCAGCAGCAGAGGGATTCCCACGTGACTCCAGCAATGAGACGGGCAATGCTAAAGGAGCAAGACCAATAAAAAAGGAAAGCAAAGCTGCAGTGCAAGTACTGAAGCAATTAGGAACATGTTGGGTCAATGAAAGGTCACCTCCGAAGATGCCAAAGAGCCCTGATTCTCCTCTAGTGGGCAGAAATAGAGATGTGGTTCTGAGAGCCTGCTGTGGTGCCCAGACCCACAAACTGTCCTTCAGCATTTTAAAAGAATGGCACAGCTGCTATCTTCAGGAGTGAGAGCTGGAATTTCAAAGTTGCCAGAGTCTCCTAATTTCTTTGGGTTATGAATGTTTAACTCGTGCAAATTTCTTTGAAAGTCCCATTAAAATATTCAAAAGTGGGACTTGTTTGAAGGCACTGCACAGCATTTGTGAGCGGCAGAGCTGCCTAGTGACTGGAAGGGGATTGCAGAGCAACCACCATCATTCATTCCCATGCAGGACTCTTGCCCCCATTGCTGGGCCACCATGGGCAATACACCATTTCCTCAGCTCACACACAGATAAAACAAACATTATTTCCCATTTCCTGAGAAGTACATCATAAGGCTTATTTAGTTCCAACAGGTATGGTTGTGTGTTTTCCATACAATCACCTGCAGTTAAGACAATCACTCAGAGGGAGACCTGCATCATCTCATGCTGCTCTAAACTGCACAGCCAGTGCAACAATGCTTTCTGAATAATTAAGGGCATAGCTTACAAATCCTTAACTTTCCTATACTTTGGATTTTGGTAGAAACTAAAAATAAATTATTGTTGACACATCTACTTTTCTCTCTCTCTCTCTTAGTTCATGACCTTAGTCAAGTCTTTGTGTCCCTTTCTTCATCTTTTTTTATTGAAATGCACTTTGCTTTGAAGACAGTTTTTCTTTACTATTTAGAACTGATGGCCAGCCAACTAAAACTCCTCTAGCTAATCCCAGCTTTTTGTCCAAAGCACAAATAGGTTGCACTCAATGGAATCAGGAAAAAGAAATAAAGCTGTGAAGAAAAGCCAATGCTCTGCTCAGACCCCAAACTCAAGTTCCAGAAGGATGTGCAGGGCTCTGAAGATCCATTCTGCAAACACATCTCCTACAAAGCTGCAGGGCTCTGTGCTGCTTGCTGTAACAAGAGTCTGACATGCTGGCATGTCTCTGAAGTGAGACAGGTGTTTATTTTCTAGCTCCAGTAATTTGGTGCTGATCAGATTTTAGAAAACTCACAGCAGTTCAGTTCTTCACATGCGGACACAACAGTGATAGCATGCAGGAAGGGCACTTACAAACACACACAAAGACATTTAAATCCCAGTGAAGGCAGATAGGAATTCACCAATCCACTGAATCGGGTCAATCATTCTGATTTACATATTTCTAATACTAATTTTTCAGCCCCCAGTTCCTCTTCTTCTGACTTCCCCAAAAACTCCCCTTCTTTTCCCAAGGTCCCTGTTCCTGCTTTTTAAATTGCTGGAATTTCTGTTCCATGTAAATACCATCCACTCTAGGTAAAATCTCATCTTCCCACTTCCTTGCTGCCAGTCACTGTATTTCTGCTGTTGCCTTCCATGTTGATCTCACTCAGAACCACTTGCCCTTCTCTGCCCTTTTCAGCGGGGAGAAGATTTTGTGATGGAGATCCACGGTTAAAAATCCTGATCCTTTGGCTCTTAGCATTTTCATGTCCTGCCTACCTCACTTTTTTCAGAGTTTACCACTTCTGCTGCTGTTTCCTTGGCTTCCTCTGCAGACTCACCTGCCCTGTGAAACACCCCTGAGGAGCTGAGTGTCTCTCCCAGCCTCTCCCCTGCATCTCTGTGCCAGGACCACTTTCCTGCAGCGGCTGGAGTGAAACTGTCAAACAGCAGAACACAGGTAGAGGGACAGTATGGATTGCCCAGACTTTTTGTTTTACACCACTGGTTTTGGTGATTTAGAGCCCTCAGTCAGGCTCATGTGCTGCCCCACGCTCTCTCTGGGTTTATTCTCCTGCAAATGTGAGTTTGGAATTGGATGGCAAATACAAACATTCCCACAACTCTTGCAGTGAAAGTGACTGCAGGAGCTATTCCCACTGCTTGAAATCCATCCAAAGATGAAAACCCATCTCCATCAGGCTTTCAAAAGGGAGTTGAAATTCAGTGGAGTGAAGATTCTTAAGTGCCTGGATCACTTTTGAAAACAGAATTTAGAAGGATTTTTTAAAATATTACCCTCTTTAGATTTGGGATCCTCATTTTTCTGTCTTTGCTCATAGTCAAAGCATAAGTCAGACACCTGTGGTCGGTATTGCAGAGCAAATAATATCAACACTGCTCAGCATTATTTTCCACTCTACAATTTTAGGTATATGAAGTCAAATTTCCAAACTGAACTTTCAGCTATACTTCTGTCAGACCCAAAGATTTCTTTCTAGAAATGAAATATTATTGTCAGTCCCTGCACACGTGTATATTAAATAAACTCTCCCTTAATTTCTGTGTTACACAGTGATGACTGCTGCTTTACCTGTGTGAACTAGGACATCCAGCCTCAAATGAGTCAATCCAAATGTTTTCTAAAAATTAGCGTTCAAAAAAACAAGGCATGACTGAGATCCAGTCTGTGGGAAGCTCCCACCCAACGCGGTGGTCCCAGCCTGTGCCAGGGAATGTGCTGGTTTCTCAAATCTTCCTATATCAATGCTGATGGTCATGTTTTCTCTGAGACCCAGTGATGGAGTCCCACAGCCTCTCCTGCATTGTCCCTCTGCTTTTCTGTAGCTGCACATCATTGCCACATATTCCCCAGTCGGAAATTAATTGACTTTCCCTTCACAGGTCACATTTCCTGGGCCTCTGGTCACTATCCCTGTTCTTCTCTGTGTTTTCTCCAGCCAGTCCACATCTTTCTTGACCTGCACTACACAACAGCAGACACAGCCTTACAGCTGAGGTATTAGAGATGCCAAAAAAGCAGAACAGTGTCATGGGCCATGCAGGTTATACTGCTGTTGATCCTTTCCAAAATGATATGTGCCTTCTTCACAAGAGCATGACATTGTTCTCTTACATTTGGCTTTTGCTCTCCTGTCTCTCTCAGGTCCTGCTCCACAGAGCTTCTGTCAAAGGCTTTACCCCCAGCTTGAGCTTCTGGGCATATGAGCCCGAGTGTGACACCTGTAAGCCTTCCTATCACGTTGCATTTATCTTAACAAGGGGTACTTTTTGCTCTAATCTAGGTCTTCTGTGTGCTCTCAGTCTCTCCTAGCACCATGGCACATGGGAATTCACTGTGTGCTCTCTTTTGTCACCCAAATTGCATCTGAAGTACTGACCAGCTCTGCGCCCAGGACAGACTCCTGCAGAACACCTTAAACCCACCCTTTCACTTTGACAGCAAACCCCTGATAATTCTCCACATTCAGGTTCCTAACTGAGATTGGGCCCCATCCACAGTAATTTCACCAGTATTAGGTTATTTATCAAAACGTTACAGGACACTGACAAAAGCCTAAAGAAAGTGAAAATGTGTCCTCTGCTGCTTTTCCTTTTTCCACAGGGTATGATAGCCTCTCATGAAAGGAAGTTAGATCACCTTGACATGACTTTTCTCTTGACAAATCCATTTAGTGGCTATTCATCTTGTTAACTTCTCTCTGCTTACAAAGAATTTTGTTGGTTACTTCCCCCATAATTTTTCCGGGCCTTAAAGGAAAGACAACAGGGCCAAACACCCTGGTTCCTTTTCCTGGGAGTTTTTGTGTCTCAAAAGCAAGCCAGTGACAGCTCTGAGAGAACTTCATCCATCCCAGGCAGCAGTTCCTCAAGACCACTGACTCTAAATCATTTAGGTATTTGCAGTCATGTTTTTGCAATGAGAGAGACAGCAAGAGTGTTCTTCACTTTGAATTATTGATCATCAAACTGCAGCTTTTGCATGGGAGTATTTCTGAGCACTCCTGACCCAATGTGTGATGCTGGATCAGGCTGGAAGCCTCAGCCCAAGGGGTGGCAAGTGCTCACAAGATCCATCGTAATTAAGCCTGTTTAATTGACCCTGTTACAGCTCACTTTCTCAGCTCTCTTGTGACTTGAGAGATGATATTTTCCTATTTAATGTCTCTGAAAAACATGTGAGCGGTATTTGTGGTGGCAGGTCATCTCTCTCTTGACTGTGTGAAGACAACAGCCCAGTGTACTTGCACTGAGTTAATATTTTACTGCTTCCAAGGAAAAAAACTAGAAACAAATAAACAACAACAACTCCTTTTGTTTGCTGTCCTTCTTTTCAAGTATCAGATAAATCACAAGATGCCTGAAGTTACCAATAACAGGGACAATAAATGCAAACTAATGCCAGCAAACCAGTCACATGCCTCTTGCTTCTGCAGGGCCTGATCATGTGTTGCCTCCTGCAGCTGGAGAGGATGCAGTTTTATAGGTGCTTCAGATCTTCCTTTGACTGGTTATCAAAGCTTTTTTTGCCCTAAGATTTGTGACCATTACCAGGACAGAAATGCTGGCAGCAGTTCCTGACTCTGCTCGCATGGGAAAAGCCCAGAGGCATTTTTCTACAGTTGTTTTATTTTCCAGCTCTACTCTAATTTGGAAGATGACCAATTAATGGATTAATTGTTGTTCTCTTAAACTCACTGACTTCAGTCAAGCAGCAAAAGGCTAACCTCTTCCTAGAGTTCTCTTCACCCACTACCATTAAGCAAATTTTTGCACATTTCTTCAAAGCTTGCCTGAGTCACAGAACTGTGATGTTGTCCAGCAAACCTGGTTGGTGAGATGGGCACTGTCCTTGACTGAGGCAGTTCTACACCTTTCCAGACACCAGCACATGATCCTGCACGTGGGGGTCACTGCCCCCCTGCCCCTTCCATCTAATTAGATTATTTAAGGTCCTAATAATCCACCAAACCAAAAGTAACTGCTAACCTTGGCAAATCCCAAAAGCAGAAATGCCTGCAGACAGCCTGTCTGCTGAATGGCCTGGGCTGGTTTTCTCCCCGCACAAAACACTACAGAGAGCAGCTGTTTGGGGCTGTGCCTTGAATTAGCATAGCGAAAGTCTCCCTATCAGGCTCCTCATGGCATCTTGCTGGATCGTGCCAGCTGAGGACACTGCCAATAAACATGTCTGCTTTTCTATCTCTTTCAGACATAGGACAAAATTCAAAGTGGTTGCTGCTTGGTAAAAGATGCTCAGATGTTGAGAAGAGCAAGTCATTCTGGAATACCAGCACCAGGGAAGCTGGAAGTCAAACTCCTCATTACTCTAATCCCTAAAGCTTTCTTGGAAATATGATTCTTGATTTTCCATCCTCCCCTGGTTTTGATTCTTTCAAATATTTGAATGTACCACTTATTTTACAGTCAGAAATGACACCCCATTTGCTTTCTGCCTTCCCCTGGATCAGCATAATTTTCCTTTTACTTTAAAAAGCCAAAGCGTTCTCAGGTTGCAGCTCTTGACAGGCAGCAGTGCTGCATCTCTATCCCTGCATGTGCACGCAGCAAGAGCTGCTGCCACTGGTGCCCAGACCTCCTCCCCTCAGCCTGACAACCTGTCTTAATGTTGAAAAACAGTTCAAGGTAGCACTTGAGACCAAACATGCCATTTTTCTTGTCAAAATGAAAGCTGTAAATTTTAAGCCTAATGCTTAATGTATCCAGATATTGAACAGAGGGACTTTTATCCTCAGCTTAATGGTCTGTCTAAAATCATCAAAAAAGATTACTTAAAAATTCAAGGTCCTCAGAGGTCCCATAAAAATTGTGTGAACCATTTTTTTCAGAGCATTTGGGGAAGCTAAGGGATCCTTTCATATCTTTTTCTTTCCCTTTGCTTTTTTTCCAAATGCAAGGGGAAAGCATGTACAGAAAGATTGCTATCTCCTTTTTTCCCGAGCTTGAAAGACTCACAGAGAGCTGTGACTACGTTTGGGGGAACCAGAGCTCGGGCTGGGGTGAATTAGCCCAGCTCCTGCAGTTTGCAAGGAGCAAGAACAGTTTACACCGGTGTGCCCTGGCTGCTCCATCCCAAAGCTGCGCTCTGAAATGAGATCCAACACGCCCCAGCTCTCCTCAGAGACTCCAGAATCACTCTCAACCTGCCTGTTTGTGGGGCTTGTTTGTTCTGCTAACCTCATTGAGGTGGCTGAGGAGGTAAGGTGCTGTTTGTGTAGTTTTCAGACGTTAAGTGGGGACGATCAGCTGTGATTTCTTACAGGGATCTCAGAGAGGGTTTGCACAATCCCTCCCTCAGTGTCAAACCCTGGAATTGCTGGCAGGGCACTCAGTGCCAGTGCAAACCCCCTCTTTCCCCAAAGCATCTCCTGCTCCCTGGCCCTGCACCCCTTCCAGTGCCCAGTGCCTGCCAGGACTGGGATCCCCCCAGGAAAGGGCAAACAACTCTTTAACACCACCCTCACCAGCCTTCAGTTTTCATCCACACTTACCCAAACCTCCCATGGGCTAAAAACACACAGAAATGTACACTGACAAATCTTTGCCCCCCACTGCTGTAGCTTTGCAGAACTAAAATCTAAATATTCTTTGAATCCATGCAGCTAAAAGCTCTTTAAGTGTGTCAACATCTGTCCGTACCTACAAGCCACACTGTATTCAAACATTTGTGTTTGTCTGTAACTTGCAATAAAAAGCATTAATAAAATAACAAGTGCACACAGATTATAGGCTGCATTTTGAAATGTTAGTAAACACAGTGTTTAGATGTCAGACCGTAATGTTTCCAGACAAGCTGTCGGTAGGAGCCAGCTTTGCAAAAACTTTCTAATTGTTTCTTTATTTCTGTTCCCAACTTTCCATCATTTTCTTTTAAAACTTTCTTTAAAAAAAAAAAAAGTACACATTACTCACATTGTGGCAGCCCCTTGGACAAAATATATTCAAATTTAAGGCTGATGTACCATATCTGGAAATGACAGTTCCACAAATAAGTAAAATCCATCCAGAAAATTCCTTGTTCGGTTATGCTTTTGCAAAAAGCAAAAATATCAGGCAAGAACTTTGCTTCTTCTGATTTTACTCACATGAACTGAAATCTTGCCAAGATTTTAGAAAATGGGGATATGTAAATACCAAAGTTTAAGGGTACCATTCCTTTAATCAAGCATAGCAGTTGTGCATACACGCAGCTTCAGTGAACTGACAAAACACAGTCAGCTCCCCGTGTTCAGCTGCTGTAAAACAAATTCCCCCCCCCCCCCCCCCCCAAAACTTTGAGCTAAATCAATTTATATAATCTGTGGATCTGTCCCTGCCTCTACAAAATGGTGCTGCAAACTTTACCAAGCTTACTTGTAAGATTTCTAGCACCTCCACTTTCTATTTTTGGTTAACAGTATCATATAAGCAACCTGATTCTTGTTTTCAAACTAGTCTTTCAGTCCTTCCCTGGCCAAACTCCTCCAACACTTTGCTACCTGTTTAAATTGCTAGAGGGATTTGATCTCACTTCAGATGTAGAAAAAGGGCAAAGGTTTGGAAATGTGCTTGTTTGCAATTTGTTGGTTTGGGTTATTTTCCCTCTCAAAGGTAATTATGTGTGGTTGTCAGGTTTAACAAAGGACACTACATGAGAAAAAGTAAATTTTTCACAGCTTTGGCTCTACAGATAATGCTACCAAAAATATAAAAAATTGAGTTTAAAATGAATTGCAACTATTAAAACCATTTTGTAAATTTTTCAAGGAAACAGAAAACTTAATAGTTAATTTTTAGAAAGGAAAATTAACTTGTCTTTATAATAACTATTTCCAGAGGGTGTGAAATATATTCTCATAGTCCCATATTTCCTATGCTGGGAAATCAAATCATTTCAGGGGGAGGCAAACGTGCTGCTCAGAAATGCTGGGGCAGCCCCAGCCATGTGTTTCAGGCAGAGAGCAAAAATTGCTCCTGCATTACCTGTGCCCGTCCCTCTCTGTTCAGTGGAGTACTTTTAAAAAAACAGCTCTAATAAATGCATTCAATAATTGCTGGAATTGCTGCTCTGCGTTCTGTCATAACTGGTTTATGGACAACCATCAATTCATTCTGCTCATCACTCTAACAAGTTCAATGTACTGTTCAGAGCAAAGGATGACTATTTATTTAACAGCTTTTGGCAGGAAAATTTGTTGCGTGCCACAACTTTACAAAGAACATTAAAATCAATGACAATTTATAAACCAAAGACTTGGAATTGTGCTTTGGATTCCCATAATTCATCAGAATAAAGCTGTCAGATACCTTTTATTATAAATTAATAGCATGCTGTCTCGCAGCTTGGCAGCAGCAGCGTTTTGCCAGGTCAGCAGTGACATCTTGTGGTACTTTCACCCATTGCCACTGCTTTCAGCTTTCCTGTAAATGCTGTGGTATCTCCTCGAAGCACAGAGAGCGTGTACAGGAAAGAAATGCATCACATCGTGCCGACATCAACATCAATAAGGTAATAACAAAAAAAAGTGATCTTGGCAAGTAGGCTATCACTAATGTAATCCTGAAATTTTGAATAGAGGAAGACATTTTTATATATTCCTTTTGCCAGTCATGTTGGATATTTATTGGTCTGATGTTACAGTTACTGACAAATTTACTCATCTCCTAATGCACACTTTGGTATCTTTATAATCAACATTAATTTAGTGTGAAGATGGGCTTTCATGTTATATTGGTTTGGGAAATTCAGGTTTTAAAGGTCTGAGACCTAGCCTTCCTAAAGTCTTCCACTTTAAAGTATTCTTTTACCTTTTTCAGATGCTCCCACAAAACCCACACCTCATAAATTTCTCTTTTTGGGATCTACTAAAGTCACGTACAGAGGAGCAAAAAAGCATTATTGGATGCTGCAGGATGGAAGGTCTCTGTTGTTTCCATGTTCTGCAAGGCAGCTACTCTTGCTTTCATGTCAATAAAAACGAAGGAGCAGTTCTTTATAAACTCCTGGTTTTCAATTATTTTTCTATTTCCTGTGACTACAAAATGACACCTGGAAGCTTTAGAGAAACTCTATCTGTTTCCAGGAGCTTTGTTGGCTTACAGAGGCCCTGATGATGAGGAGAGCACATGAAAAGATGAAGGGTGTTATTGTGGGACACAGAGATGACAATTTCCCAGCCATCAGAGCGCAGGGTAACAGATGCACATGGAGGAGCAGTCCTTACATTCCCACACACTTACCCTCCTAAGTGTGCTGGTCTGACTATATGCTTAAGAAAGGCCAGTGTTTACTCCTGCGCTGGAGCAGGAATGGTGTGAGCAGCAGCTCTCAGGCTGGCAGGCTCACCCATGGCATGCGCAGCACAGCTGGGCTCGGATCGGGGAGCCCTTGAGAGCCAGGGCTGGGTGTGCCCAAGGAGAGCTGATCAGAGTGCCACTGCCAGCCTGCCGTCAGAGCAGTCTCCCATCCCAGTCTCCATGAAGTCATCTCTCCCTTTCCCTGGAGCAGGGAGAGTGCTGTCAGTGGGCTGGGGAGGCTCTCGTTCCCACAAGAAGTGGCCCCTGCAGTCAGAAGGCTTTGGAAAGTCTGGGCTGGCAAGGCAGCTCCTGCCCTCTCAGAGCACTCCTGCTTGTGCTGTTCCCCTCTGTGGGTCTCTGACAGCCTCTCCTCACTCCCCAGAACCTCCCTCCAGAGAGGCAGAACTTGGATTGCCAGGCAATGCTGTGGGGCAGGGGGAGGAGCCCCAGGTCAGGGCTGCACGGTGGGACAGAGCAGACATCCCCACAAAGCAGAGCCCAGCCATGGGAACATCCTCCACTCCTGCTGGGAGCTGCTGCTCTTGGCCTCCAGCCACTTTGGAAACAGCCAAAGCTTCCCTGGCATGACAGGGCATTGTGTTAGAGGAACTGCTTCCCTTGCTGTCAGTCCACAGCTGCAAAGGCTGATTCAAACCACCCAGGACAAGGAGCAAACCTCCTGCCGAACTTCAGGCACCTAAAGATAGGCACCTAGTCTGAGCTACCTCTCCAGGATCCCTCTGCTGTCCACAGGAATGGATACACATCTCCAAAAGCAGATTTCTCTCACCTTCCTGAGATAAGGCACTGTCTGGAGGTGCTCATCTCTTTCCATTAACTACAGAGAGAACCCAGATGACTCCTTCAACGGGATGCTAGGAAGCTGAAATTAAGTAAATCTTACCCATATATAGGGAGCTGTATGAAAAATAAAAGGTAAAAAGAGTGGGGTTTCCAAGGGGCCTGAAGTCAGGCAGCTGCCTGACAGTCACTTGACCACCAGTCCCCAAATCCAGATTTAAATTCCAGCACAACACTTTCACAGCAGACTTACAATGACCTCTGAAAATATCAGCATTCTACTAACCAAAAATACACCATCAAAGATTAAAACATAATGCATATTCCAGCATAGAGGCATATCCCAGTATTCTTAGCAGGAATCTGCACAAGGTAAGAGCTTTTAATATTTAAATCCCAGAGGGCTTTGAAATATTGCCTGTTCCTGTAACTTTATAACAAATCTTACACAGCGTTGTTCATGGTAAACCCCAGGTCTTTTAGCATTCAGTAATGCAAAGTTTTTGGGGAGGGACTGAGGGGGGCTACTGGAAGGCAAAAAAAAAAACCAAGCAATCCCCCCTCGCACTCCACTGTGAGAATTTTACAACAGGAAGACACTAAATGCGCTATGGATACCACTGCTTCAGGTTCAAAGGGCAAAAAAGTCTGTGCTCTGTAATTTAAAGGCTCTCATCACCTGTAATGCAGTGTTTTTACACCAACACAGCTGATTTATGATTTTTCTCATACAGCATTCATAGTCATAGAGATCCCAGAGATTCCTTACCTGGCAAAGGCATGGATTATGATTTCTGACATGGATTAAGATTTCTAGTGCATCCCTCGTGGCTACATTGCTCTCAAAGAACATCTATCTGCTCTAACTTCCCAGATTTGTTTACAGCTGCCCACACAGCGCTGGAAGTTATTGCCAAGAATGACAACCCCTCTTTGCCACATTTTCATGAATTATTTTTGCAATTGGCTCAAAACTTCAGCCCGTACCAGTCCTAAGAACTTTGGTTCTCTCTGCTCGCTTCATTGATCCTCCACAATCACATTTGCCACTTCAGCACCAGCCTCTCAAAGCTGGATTTGGCCTGGTGCCCGAGGTCACTCCCTGGCTGTCCATGGGAACCTCTGCCACCAGGCTGGCAGGGCTCAGGGGAATCATCTGTGTTCTCAAGGCCTGGGAGCAGTTCCCTGCCTTTGCTGGGCTTGGAGTGAAAGTACAGGCTGATTCGGGAGCTGGCAGTTTGATGAGAGTCCCAGCCCAATAATACACCACTAAAATCACAAACAAAGCTAATGTAGAGTAAAATGGGATGGAATGGCAGCAGCCTGCCCCAGAGAGGTCACAAGACTGTGTCCTCGGTGTGCACGCAAGCCTGGGAAGGGCTGCCACCGCATATTTTAGCATTGATCTAGCAGAGGCGGTGAGAGGCAGTGCCTCCACTCCCTGTTTGAGCCAGCACAGGGCACAGAGCTCTGTCACACAGCACGTGCCACGCAGGGGACCTGGCTACTGGAGCAGCAGCAGACATCCCACAGAGCAAAACTCTTCAGCAGGGTCCAAGGGGCCAAATTCAGCAGCAGTAAAGGGTAAGGTGGAACATGCCAGGCCCCTTTTGAGCTGTCCCTAACCTCTGACTGGTAGGCAAATGAAGCCCAGGGCCCTTGCAGTGGCAGAAGGGATGGCACAGGAGGGAGCTGGAAGAGACTCACTGCCACAGCCCTTCCCTCCCTGCAGTGTTCCCCTGTCCACTACACACCCATCCCTCTGGCCCACCACAATGCTGGGGAGCCTTCTCTTTTGTAAACCACTGTCGGGATGCATGCATCAGTTCCAGCTGGTCACTTGGGCTTGGCAGGTCAGCCGCGTTATAAATTTAGGAGATGACACAAAGGGAATCCTGTGATCAGCTGGAGCACAGCTGCAGAACCTGTTCTGCACTCACTGCTGCAGCTCATGCTACCTTTGGCTTCATTCTCAGCCCAGAATGATCTGGCTGTTTCCACATCCTAATTTCTGCCTGGGAGCCATACTTATCCTAGAAAGCTTTTAATAGCTTACCTTCTCTGGCCTTGTGAACGATGTGTGTAGCCTCACTACTCACCTCTGGTTCACCACAGCTGGAGGCACCTCAGTGAGTCACATCAACAGCTCTTACGTGGGGTGGACCTCATGCCTGGCTTGGTGTGGCAAAGCACCCAGAGAGCAAAGCAAGGAAAAGCAAACACCTTGTTATTCTGCAGAGGGCACAGCCACGAGTGCTACACACACACAGATGTTGAAACCAGAGCAAGCAAAGCCCTGTGGTTTCTGCATCCATCACTCGCAAGCTAGCAAGAAGAAATGTAGTCTGTAATGGGCAGCACTGCCCAACAATTGGCTCTTTGGGAGTTCCTGCAAACGCCACTGGAATTGCTAAATTCCTGCCCTGACATGTACAAGCCAGTGAGGAATGGACTGCTGCCCAGGACCAGGCATGAAGGTTTCTTCATTCCTAAATATGCATCTACAAGTTTAACAAAGCATGGGCCCAGCATCTACTCCCTCCAAAAAATCAACACAGAAATACTGCAAATCTTGGTTCCTCATGAGGCTGAGATTTTCTGTACTTCTTGTTCAAGCAGGACTGCAATTACCCTATCACAAAAATAGCTTTATTGTGATAGAGAACAAACTCAAGAGCTTACAAGGTATCACATATACACATTGCAGAGCTCCAATTCCTTCAGTGCCTTATTTTTGAAAAGTCTTGGAAGTGGATGTCTCTAATTTTCTGAAATCAGACTGAAGATAGCTGAAAATAATAGCTTGAAATCAAATGGAGAGTTTGCTACCACCATCAGTAGTTAATGCAAGACTTAGGCAGTGACAAACTCTGGAAAGCAAATCAATTGTTGAAATTCAGGCAAACTAAGCAGAAAAAAAAAATATGTAAAGCCTGTTCCCTAAAACCTGGTTTACATCCACTTTTGCTTCCAAGTCCCTGTGTATTAAACAGGTCATAAAAGCATGCTGGGAAGCTGTTTGAATTCCTCTGGTGAGGAGTGCCAAAAGCTTTCTCCAAGCTCCGAACTAGAGCTAGTTAGAAAACAGGAAATGTTTTGCATAACATTTTTGCAAGCCAGGGAACTGAACATTATCCATTATTAAGACAAACAAGAAACAAGGGGGTTTTACCTTTAACACCAGCAAATGTCATGTACAGGACTCCACCTCTAGAGTCAGGCCAAGAAGAAAAAGCCCACTAGTGACTACACCTAGTTTCAGCTAAAATCAGTTTTTTATCTGCTCCAGTCCTATCCCTTGCTAATGGATTTTTTCCTGGGTCTCCAAGTAGTCAGAATGCACAAGATTTGTTCTCTATTGTCACCTAAAGAAAGCTGAAAGGGCAAAAAGCCAGGGCGTGCTAACCTCCCCCAGGGGCTTTCTCTGCTGGTTGCTCCTGAGCAGCAGCTCTGCCATCCCCACGGACTCTCCAGTTCTCTCCATTTCTTTCCTAATATAATTGTACATTACAAATCTGCTGCGGAAGGAATAATGACACGGATAGCACACCAAAGACTTTATTAAACTAAATACAGCATATGGCGCTCATTTTCTGGCAACCAGTCACACCAAGGAAAGGCAGAAATTCCAGCCCCAAAGCAGTCCTGTCAGCAAGCACTGTGGCAAGGGAATACTGCAAATACCTGGCTGGAAACAGCAGCCTCCCTCAGTCACAGCAGCCCCACAAGTGCTCCAGAGCTATTCTGAACACAGGGAAGAAAAGCAGTGTTGGTGTGAAAGCAAAAATTGATCACTTCAGCAAATAAAGCTACCAAGTGCCAAGGAGAGGTATCCGGTCAGGTTTTTAGCCTTGTAATTTAGAGTCCTTTCGGCACAACTGGCACAGAACTGTTCCGAGTTAATTGAAAATGTAGATCAGGTCCAAAATATCTGCTCCCAAGACTCTCTGTGCAGAGAAATATTAGCAATCCAATCTTAAAAATGGCTTTTGGTTTGTATTGGAATCCTTTAGCTGGAGGCTGAAGGTGCAACATGCAAAACAAAAAGTGAGTGGGGAAAAAATGCTAACAGCTAACAGCTGAAATTAACCACCCAATGGGCTGGGCTTAACTCAACAAGAAAAGGTCTGAGCACTGATAATGTGAATAAGTACTGAGTAAATTTAAAAAAACAGGTCTCCAATTCAAATAATCTAGGCTTAAAATTATTTAAAAGACCATAGGAAAAAAATGCTTTCATCCTGCAGCAATGAAGTTCAGTAACAATCTGCATTGGTTTTAAGTGTAAGGAAAGTACATAAGAAGGTAAAACTTTGTGAGTGGGGCATGCTGCCTCCACACACTGAAATATTTGTGTAAATAAGTATACAAATCAGTATAAGACCCTGAGCAGTTCACAAGTCTGAAGCCTTTCTACCAAATGTGAAGTCACGATAAAAACAGTTAACCTGTCTAAGAGGCAATAGTGCCTCAGCATGGAAACTGGGAAAAAGACTCCAATTCACATGTTCAGAACCTGTGCTTGTCCTCCATACTTTGTGTTGTTTCTCATAAATGTTGGGGCTTTTTTTAATAATCACACTTGAGCACAGAGTGTGCTTTGAGCAGAGTTTGCAAAAAGATGACAGGGATGGCCTTATCTTGTAAAGAAAAATAGGGGGAAAAGGAAGAGCTAGCACATATTTATTACCATATGGGCTTGGGAGATATTAGTTACAAGACAAGAATTCAACCCTGTAAACAGAGAAAAATAACTGTGGCAAGAGGAGCTGAACTGCTTCAGTCAGGAAGAAAAAAGAAATATTGCAAATTAGAAATATTGCAAATACTGCAAATTAGAATCAGAAATTCACAGCGAGATTTTACCAAAAAGTAAAATCTTTTATTTAGATAAAGAGTGCAAATACTAAAACCCAAAGGGATGGAAGTTTCAGGAACAAGATGTCTTTTTTCCTTGTCCCTGGTTGCCTCTCACTGGGACAAGTTCACAGTGTGGGTAGGGGATGCTTTAGCTGGTAAATGGCTTTGCTGTTCTTTCACCTGTTATATTCAAATGTCCATTGGTCACAGCCATAAAGCAGAGAAAAATGAAGCCTATCCAAGGTACAGCAAATGAGGAAGAATACCTTCAGCAAAGTTCAAATTTCAATATCTAGACTTCAGTGACCAAAAATTGAGGAAACTTAAAGTATTTAGCATTGTACAAGCTATATATTCAGACTGGGACCACAGCTATATTTGTCTCATAGAAAATATTGTCTGACAAGCACACAGAAAGGAGAAAAAACTAGACCTTAGAAAAAAGGCAAAATGCCCATTGACTTCAGCAGTCAAGACTAGGATTATGGTACATTTTACTGCTGTCTGTTTCAGGATGAATAGTTAAAAAAGACTTGTTCAACCCTGCTGTTCTCCCTGGCCACAGCCACCAGCCACTCTGTTCCTCCTCCCGTCACACCCTTTTTCTGAGCCTGAGCTGCCCAGTCCTTGCCAGGCTGCTGCAGGTGGCACTCAGGAATGCAGGACATGGAACGTGTTTGTGGGCTCTTCCCTGCCAGAGTGAAGAAGCCAGACTAAACCAGAGAGAGATCCCATACAAAATCCTCCTGCATTCAGTCAGAAAAAACCATTTTATTATAACTAAAGAGCACAACAGCTCACACAGAATGTGTATACAGTAATTAAGGCTAGCTCTCCTAAGCATTCCTGAGATGTATCTAAAAACACAACTGCAGCTTCTCAAGTTATAAAGTGTTTAGATGTAACTGAAAGAGGCAAATCCCATTCTGCACTCCTAAAGTGAGGAGAAGATGCTTGATTATCTGCATAACTCTGGCATACTTTGCTTGAGCTATGAAAGGATAAATCTTTCCCTCTTCTTTGAAGTCTTTTTTTTAAATAACATCCTAAAGATTTTGCATGTCCCTTCCTCCCCCTGCTTTGTAAAAGAACATAAGCATGCTAGGATTGCTGAGTTTAGAACATGTGAATTATAGAGATCTTTAAGTCTTCACAGCAGCTGTTTTTCAAGCACTGTTCTTAAATCATAAATGACAGAATAAATGAAAAAAAAAGTAACCTAACAGAGCTCTGGGAAGAAAGTGTATTTGATCCTGCAAGACATTTCAGGAAAGCACTTAAGAACCCTCTTAATTAACAGGGATCATTCATTTCTGCAGAAGGAACGCCTAAACACTTAGCCGGGCTGGGCTGGAAGCCTGGAACTCTGTGATCATGACATCTCCCATTCCTGAATGTCCACACATGGGAGGAAATGCTGCAACACTACCAGAACACAGCATGGACAGGTTGGGTTTTTTAATCAGAAAAAATGAAACAAAACAGTTGTCAATGTCTCACACACAGAAACAGCGGTGTGGGCAGTGCCAAGCAATCCATCCAGCCCCTGGGCCAAGCACTGCCCATCCCATTGTGACACCAGGGAGCACAAAAGGCGCAGTGAGGAGCAAGCACAAACATCTCGCAGCACTGAGCTTTTTAGCCAGCGGTGGCACAGCACTGCAGAGGAGGGGAAGGGCGGAGAGCAAAGGGAGAACACCCAGGCTCACCCCAATATCCACTGCAGAGCTGAGGCAGAGCTGGGGGGCAGCCCCTGAAGGGTGGAGGACGCTGGAGCCGGCGGTAAACTCCTGCTGCTTCGCCAGTAGGGTGCTGGAGGCATCTTGCCACCCTACCACAGCTACAGCAACAGGGAGCCCACTCCGACCTACAGAAACCTCGTTCACCTCAATCATGTTTCTTTACCTGACCCTTCTGCCTTAGGAATAAGACACTGTTTTCCTTATCAAAATGAAGGAAGGAGCTTATCCCCCATAAGAACACATTGATAAGTTTGAATGCTCTGAATTTGCTCAAGAGAGTAAAATTCAAAGCATACAAATATGACCAAAAGCAATAGCAAGGGTAGCCTTGCAGCATCAAAGATTTATATCTCACTGTGTTGGACCTCAGCCTCTCTCCTTCCTGTTTTCCTAAGTGCCAAGATTTTAGCTTTAGCACTTCATTTCTAGCTTGTGAGGGAGGATATGTGGAATGGGCTTCTCCCCCCCTACAACAGATACAGAAGAAAAGAAGGGCTTTTACTGCTTGCTTCTCCTTGGTCCCATAAATGCAGCACGGCATTTGTGTTGCTGTCACCAGGGCTCTGGGGGTACCTGAGGGACACGAGCACAGGAGCAGGGCACAGGGCTCCTGGAGCCCAGGCTGCTCCCTGGGAACCTGCATTTAGCCTTTGTGCTCTCCTGTGAGCTCACATTCTGGGAGCCAATACATCATAAACCAAAGCAGCTGCAGAAAGCTCTTCCTGGACTGTGCCCAAGTGGAGCAGTTGCATGAAGGATTTCAGCAGCTTCCAAGGAAGAAATTCAAAGACATCAAGGCATGTGACAACCCTGGCAAACTGCTACAGTCTCCTTGGTGGAAAATTATGTCGAATATTGTTGGAAAAAGTGTCTCTTTCTCTTACCTACAGAAGATGATACAATTATGCCAGTGAGTTTAATCACACAATTCCCTCAAAGAAGCCAGAGCTCCCACTTAAAATACCTCAATTTATCCCCTATCTAGTTTAAAAAACCCTAATAATTTATTTTTATAAAGCAATACCAAGAACCTTTGCACAGATTTAGTACAAATGAGTGTAAACAGGCACAGCTCCACTGTAGTCAAGGTTACTAAACTGATGTGGAAATGCTCACTGGATAGAAAGCAAAAATATTTGCAGAAGTGCACCCTGGAAACCCTACAGACAAATAGGATCAAATTCTTTTCAGCTGCACAGCTGGACAACAGATAAAATTCACTGACAGCAATGCAAGGGCTGTGGTTTGCAGTGAGGTAACAAAGAACTTGGCTCCTGTATTTTTGTGGATATCATTAAGAAAACAAATTCTTTGGCTAGCTATAAAAACAACAGAATCTTGAAATAAGCATCACACAAAGGAAGTTAGTAGCATCATCGAGTCAAGGAAGCCAGATCTTCTGCAGATGCAAATTAAAAGTGGCTTCACTGGAAAGCATGGAGCTGTGCTAATTCATGGCAGTTGGAGGCTGACTAGCCATCTCAGCAATGCTCTTGGGGAGGAAACAGACTGGATTTGTAAAGGAATTTTCATCTTCACGGTGTTTGAATAACTAATTTCTTCTGTTGCCTTTACCAGCCCAGAAATGAAACTCAAGATAATTTCAGGTTAAATTATTTCTATTTCTGAAATTATTATTATTTTGGGTGATATAAAAGTGGATCTGCATTGAGGGCTTTCAGGGCCAGTTATGGAAAGATGTCCACAAAACTCACCCACACCGGGTGAATACAGTTTTTATACATCTAGCAAATTAATACATTTGACAAAAAAAGCACCAGTGAGCAGGATGAGTGGGGATGGCATTCCCCCCCAGTCCAGCCCCTTCTCTGGAGCCCACTTGGCACTGGCTGTACTTTGTCCATGAAATCCATCTCCAAGAGTGGTTCCCAGCCCTGCCAGCCAGGGACAACCAAGATCGCACAGGGGCCTTGGAGCTCTGGATTTTGTTTGTCTTTATGCCCAGGGAACAGGCATGGAAAATTACTGGGGAAATTAGCCACTAACTCAATAGGCTATAGAGCTGCAAATGTATGTGTGGAGAACACAAAGAACACATTAAAGAAAAAAGGCAAAAACCCAAATGGCCTCACTTCAGCCAATATCCCTGAGGTAACCAAACTCCGGTTGCATTTCCAGTGGCATCTCAGCTTCAAATATGACAAGAAGTTGCTACAAGCCCTGACAAAAATTAAAATATATAAGTGTATGTATGAATGCACATTAATTCCTCCCTATTCATCAGGAGCAGTATTTCCTGGAATACACGTCCATCGTCTGTCCTCCGCTGAAACTACCTGCTCTTTCCTAGAGTCCCACCTTCCCTGGCAAAAACCACAGAACTGCAGAATGGCTTGGGTGGGAAGGGACTCAAAGACCACCCGGTTCCAACGCCAGGCAGCTCAGAGCCCCACCCAGCCCGGCCTTGGGCACTCAGGGATGCAGGGGCAGCCGCAGCCGGGCTGGGCAGCCTGTGCCAGGGCTCAGCACGCCTGCAGTAAAGGATTGCTTCTGTGTGTCTAACCTCTCTCCGTTTGGAGCCATCAGTCCCTGTCCTGTCGCTGCAGTTTCCGATGCAGAGCCCCTCTGTGGCTCCCTGGCCCCTTCAGGCACTGGGAGCAAGGGGAGCCCCAGACTCCCTCCCTCCTGCAAACACCTGATCTGCACTGACAGCAAGAACTTCATCTCTTGCTCAGATTTCAGGTCTAGGATTTGGATCCGAACATTGCAGGGAGAGAAAACCCCCAGGATGATTTTCCTCAGGCTGTACCTTGGTGACTGCTGCCTGTCCCCAGCAGCCGTCCTGCACAGGGGGCTCCTGCCCAGGGCCAGCTCCCCTCTCGCTCCACCCCAGCAGCAATTCCTGCCCGTGCAAAGGCACAATGTGCCTGCTCTCCTGGGACACACTCCAGCCTCTCAAGTCACTCCCTCTGCCACGGTTCAAGGTCAAAAGCATTTCCATTTTTTCAGCTTGGTGGGCTTTTCCTCCTGCACCTATTCCTGACCTGAACCACAGCCCCTGGAACTGAAACCAGCTTTCCTTAAACCAAACGCCATGTACCTGCCAGAACATGATTGCAGAAACTGTGTGTGGGACAGAAACACCGCCACACTCAGAATCTCTGAACAAGCCCTTAAAATGCCAGTCCAAAAGCCCCTTTTGTGTTACCTGCAGAGCAAACAAAATACAATTCAACCTTCAACTGTTCACAACTGAAAAAGACAAATGTAGTGTATTTGTGTACAATGCTGGATTAATGGTCCAGTTATGCAATAATGTTCTACATGTGTCTCAGCTCCCAGTGATGCAAGCTTATAAACCCATTAAAAGGCTATTTCTATTAAATAAGCAATCCCATAATTAGGCTGACTTTTCCAATTTCTGTTCATTTAAGAGGATGTTTTAATAACGTGGGACTAAGACTGTACATATCCAGCCTGCCTGGTCCTGTCACCATGCTCAGAAAATCACCATAACCAGCAGTACTAGGTTCTTGTCCCAAAGGTGTTCACACAGTTTTAGGTGCCTTAAGGAGCTGCTGAATAAAGTCCAAGTGGCAGTAAGGTATTTGCTAGATCTCTGCACAATCAGCTCCCTCCACCAGCAAGCCCCAGCTTGAGATTTCTTTAAAACCCAAGGTCACAGACACAACCTGGCTACTCTCTTGTGGGTTCTTTTGTCTGTTTTTTTTATGTCCCACATCCAGAGAAAACCCTCTTAATAGGAAATTTTGCAACAGCGTTGCTTGCTTTGATGCCCAAAAGAATTCAAGGGGCTAAAGAGCTCAAACACCTTGACTTTGTGCTTGGAAATTGTGAAGGGTTCTTTCAGAAAGTGCCACCAATGCCATGAGAACTATGTAGCAGGTTTTACAGTTGCCATTTGGGATGGCAGGAGGCCTTCTACTCCCTTTTAAGCAGATTCTGCTTTTAAAACATACCAGTCAGGTGGAATATTGCAGTATTTTGCCCCAGACTTTACAATGTCAGTTCAGAACTTACAAGTGTCAGTAAATCAGCAGTGAACTTGCTGTTTTTAGAAGGGAGAAAGTAGAAGTGAAGAGTGTTTCTCCTCTCACAGAAATAATGCGCGCAAGCTCCCAAGAGCTCAGAATAACTTGGAGAAGACTCAGATGACATCTTTCCTCCTCTGCTCCTGGGAAAAAGTAATTTGCAGCTCTCTCAGAAGCTGTGAATCCCAGCAGGTACCTTGGGCACTGCAGTCTGGCCTTTGCAGTGACCTCAGTGCACTCAAATCTTCTCTCCACAGCCACAGCAGCACCAGTGACACTGCCACAAGAGCTTCTCCTGTCACCTCAAAGAGGGGGCCACAAGGCAGAACTCTGTCCTTACCTCCAAAAGGGATTCTAAAGTTTGACTTTCAGTTTACTCTTCTGGCCTAAAGCAAGAGCCAGATCTTTAGCTCAAAAAAGGTTCATAAACACCAGAATGATGACTTGATAGAAAGGACCATGTTCATAGAGAAAGAAGGAATACAAGAGCACAGGCTGTAACCACATTATTTTAAATATCTTGTGCTGGGTTGCAGTTTGTGGGTATGTCCACCATCTGAGAGCACAATTTTTTGTGGCTGGGAAGACAGTTTATTTGGAAGAGAAATTCAATAGAATGTATCTTTCCTTGAAGAACTGTGTGCCATAAGCATTATTTCGTAGTGGTTTATCTACTAAAGTAAGAATTTATGGCAGTTTAATTCCCTGAGTTAAAGGGGAGAGAAATGTAAATGATGCTGCAAAGGTAACTAGGCTACCAAGAAGCAGATGGCTTTAATTACCTATTTACAGGATTGTTTATACTGGGAATTTGAAAGAGACACAGTTTAGGAACAATACTCATTGTGGGAATACCCTGTACATTTTAATTAAGGTGGATTTTAAATGGGAATAAAATGAGATTATTGAATGCCATCCAGACTCAAATTGAAACCTGAAAATCACACGTGCCTTGCACACAAGCATTGTGTGGTATCAGATGTGCACCAGGATGCACGAACCCGTACCTGCCAAGACTCACCCTCATTTTGCTCCTCCTGTTTCCTGCTGCAGCAGTCCTGCCAAGAGCCCAGGCTGTGAGAGGCAGCACCGTGCACAGAGGAGCCAGGCTCACACGTGTTTCTGAGCTCAGCAGAGCTGTCTGAGGTTAATTTAAACTCTCCTGCAGGACCTCGGTGACCCGAGCTTCCTTTGGCAGTGCCCAAACCCAAGGCACCTCCAGCCCTGAGCAGGTGAGCCCCTGCTGGCCTGGCCCAGCCCTGCTTGGGGTGAAGTTACCTGGAGCTCACACCAGTGCTGGAGGAGAAGGTTCCACCCAGAAGTGCTGCTGGCCTCTCTCACCTGCTCCCAGATATTTTCCATCTCCCCTCAGCAGGCTGTCTGACCCCTAGGAGTGAGAATTGCTGACCAGACACAAAAGTAACTCAGCCAGAATAAAAGGCTATTTCAGAGGCAGCAGCAGGAGAGGGCAGGAGCAGCCAGCCCTCCCTGCAGCAGCAGAAAGCAAAGCTGCTGGCCATGAAGCCACCACGGGGGTCACAGCAGAGCTTGCAGAACATTTCAAGGCCCCTTAGGGCTGCCCAGGGTCTTGATTCAAGGGTGTTTTCCTTCGGATCCCTGTCCCACTCACTCCTCACCAAGTGCTTTCACAGAGCAAACGTGGGCACACACAGCAGCAACCACCGAACAACTGAAGCACTGTTTGGTTCAGCAGCTGAACCACACAGCTCGAGGGTGCCCAACCTCTGCGCATCCCTTGGCACTCCAAACCCCAGGGGAAAGCTGTGCGCTTACAGCGCTCCAACCCACACCCCCCTCACACCCCTTAACACATCAGTCTAAGATTACTCTTTAAATTAAGCTGCTTAATCAATGCCAGGCATTATCTACAACCCAGGCCCACAATGAGCACTTTTTTATAATCAAGATCAAACACAAGGAGCATAAACACACTAATAATTTAAGTGAGCAAATTATGTCTGCACAGAAAATACGCTTGAGGAAGGGCCACTCAGCTTCAGTGACTGAGCACAAACACACCCCTGGGGCAAAGAATAATTACAGTACACTGTCTACAAATGAAGAGAATAACCAAATCAAGACAAAATTCAAATGTATGGCAGAGGCTCCGAGGTGCTCCTAGGTCAGAACAAGAGAAGACATATTGAAAATTTTGCATCTGAGACAGAACAAGAGCAGCAGAAGCCTTTTGCATTTCCTGGAAAAACTGAAAATATTCATGACTCCACAGAGGAAAAGCTGAGCCAAGACATATTATTAGAAAGAGAAAAGGTCAGCAGGAATTTCCCTGACAGCTTTTGGTGTAACAACACGCCCTCCACATATTCTGCTTGACATGAAGCAGTTCCATCAGTCGCCAGGACAGAGGTGCACCACCAGAAAGGGATGGCAATAGTTCTTTGGGACTCCACAAATCTGAATTGAAACATTCCTCTCTTCAGGCCGCTGTTTGTTCTGGAGGCAATTATGTTAAATTCAGTTACTTGTGGCTGATGTCTCAGCAGGATAAACCTGAACTCAGCATCCATGGGTTTTTCTGCCCTTACAAACTCTTTGCACCTCTGTTAAAGACCATGGTGATGAGACCACAGTCCCTAAAAGCGCACACTGTGAGGGTCCTCTCCCGACCAGGCTGCTGCAACAGCATGGACCAGAGATCACCTGCAAATTCCTCACTAATTAGGAGACTTTAATCTCACATGTAAGCAATCCAACAGGATGAAAAGGGAAAAATAAGTCTAACAGGCATTTGAAGCTTAGGCTGGTATTTTTTCCATTGAAAGTAAAAGTGATTATAGCAACAAGGGGATTGAATTATTTCCTTTGTCCTGCAAAGTCTGAACGATCCAGCTTGCTCATATTGATATGAAGGACTGCACAAGGTGCAAAGCCTCAGACTGGGTCCATCCCACATTGTTAAAACCACGTTACAGTTCCACGGAACTACGGAGCTGCAGCAGCCTGTGCCAGCTGGGGGCCCACTCCACGTGAAAAAATCCTGGCCAAAAGATGAAAGTGGCAGAATTTCCACTGCATACAACAGGACTGCATGCTGTCACTGACAGCCTCTTCTGTTTTTTATCAGGGACCAGTTTCCAAGGCTTATCTTTATCACACAACGGACTTCAGGTACAGGTTTACTGTCCCATTTTATAAATAAACATTGGCTTTCTATATTTTTTTTTAATATTTTATTCCCCCTGCCAAAACCATTTTTTGGCATACTGACTGCAGCCTTCTGGACTATCCTAATCCCTGAGAAGACCGAGACACAGAACTAACTAAAATTGTCTAGTACAGCCAACACTGTGCTTAAAATAGTTTCCCATGCTTTTAATCTATTTTTACTGGCTAGGGCAGGATTTAATCCTCCAGTTACAGGGTTGTACCTTAGATTTTATTTTTAAATGTGTTAGAAACTTTTAAATATCTGGTTTACTACATGTATTTTCTGATGTGTGTTAGATAACTTCAAACCAATATAAAATTAGGAGACACGAGTTAGTCTTCAGCAAGCAGAAATACCACACAACTTGTCTTTTCCAGAAGGGTGCCTTCCACTGAAAGTCTGATCATCTTCATGTCAGTGCATGGCTACCCCTGGAGGACATCCATGTTTGTAATGCATGGTCACCATGCCTCTCCATTGGGGTTTATTCTTTTCTTTTTCCCACAAACCAGTGGCCCACAGTGCCATTTGTATCCACCTTATGCTACTAGAAAAACTAAAATATAGTTATGAATATATATATAATTGCTCAGAAATTTGCTCTGGTTTCTGTTCAGCTATGGCAATGGGTGAGAGCAAAGGCCTGCAGGAATATCTCAGTGGCAGTGTAATCAGTTTTAGGATTATCTAGAGGACAGAGCTATCTAAGGGCACAGACAGCGACAGAAGTTATGCCGCTCAAGTCCCTCACTCATATTTAAAGTGCAGGCTCATTCTGTCTTTCTCAATGTCCAGAAACTGGTTTTGGTCTTTTGGTTACCAAGCAATAGCAATTTGGAATAACTTTATGGAGTTTGCAATTGAATTTTAGTGTTTAACATTTTTCCCCTTTCAAGGCAAACACGGGATGAAACCCTGGCAATCCCTGGGACCGGGATCCCAGGGTTTAAATGCAGTGACAGGACTGGACAGACACAAGGCTTGTAATGTGTGACCCAACACCCCCAAAACCAGCCCCTGCACCTGTGACTGGCACATTTCTGGCACGGTGGGAGTTTTGTGCAGCAGGCCTTGCAGAAGTGAACCTGGATATCAATTACAGGAAGCTGAAATAAGAACCTGGAGGCTGCTCAAGGGCTCCTTGCAGCTCTGCAGCAGCAAGGGGCAAACAGGAGCTGTCAGAGCCACCAGAGCAGCACCTGCTCCATCCCACCCCTCCAGGGCTGTGTCCTTCCCACAGGCCCCACAAAGGCACAGAAATTCAACTTTGCAGGCTGCAGAGAGCAAAAGGGCATTTCCTGAGCCACAGAGCATGCAGGGCCAAGAGCCAAACACCTGGGCACCCTTCACTCCCCAGGGAAATGGCACCCAGCAGGCTCAGCTCCCTCCACTGGGGATGCCAGGATGACAAATTGTGTTCCACTTGGTACCACATCAGCCTGAGCCTTGCACTGAAGGGTCCTTGGTTAAATTTCTGCTGTAGAGAGGGCAAGAGTAAAGTTTGAGTCTGCTTCTCGTGGCTGGAAAACCAGCCCTGATAACAAGAACCTTGGTCTCCTGCTCTTGGCTCACAGGGCTCAAGTTTAAGGTATACTGACATTTGACCTGTAGCAAGAGACAAGGTTGGCTATTCTGAGCCCTGCACACATGAACGCCATTTTTTTGAGAGAGTTGTCCTTAAATAACTTAGCTTTCAGTTCCTCCTCAAAGCTGGGCAGGTAATGCCAGCCTCTATCAGAAGTACAAAAGTGGCTTAATTAATTTTTCATAAATTCATTTGAGATGTCAGAAGTACTACTTAAATATCAAAAGCTTAGTATGAGCTTCCTCTAGCCTATTAGAAGTGGAAAAGTAATTTTCTCCAGATTTGAGGAATCCTCTAGAAGTGATCCATGACTGAAATGATGAGACATCAGTGATATCTACACTACTAATAGGCAGGCAAACAAGCCTACAACTTCCATTAAATATTTATTAAGGTTTTATTAATTTACAAGTACATACTCATTAGGAAAACTCCTACATTTCTAACACTTGACAAGCAGTGCCTCTAGCATAACACTGTAACTGGGACCTGTGATCAAAGATATCTGCCTCAAACATATTGGATCCTAATAATAAAGTTAACCATCAGAAACAATACCAGTTATTGAAACAGACTCGTAAATTAGTCACTTGGATATCAAAAAGTCACTTACACGGAGCATATGCATGAGTCAAATGTGCCCTTTTTCTGCAGCGCCTTCACATCCACAAAAAAGCAGGGCTGCTTCTGCCAGACAAGTGAAGCAGCTTTTTGCTTTATCACTCCGTGGACCCAATTGTAATTTGACATCTCTTTGGAATTAAAATTTTCTCTTACATCAAATTCTTTCCTGTGAAAAAATGTCTTTTTTCAAGGTCAAGGGATGGAGGGAGAGGTGTTTGCTCAATTTTAGGAACACTTGATTTTCTCCTCATGTGTTTTCCATTTTCTTTTGTAATTGAAAGAGAGGAAAGAGGACTTCAAGAAAACTTTTTAAAACACAATTGCATAAAAATGCAGAGTACTTTAATTATTAAAATGAGAATATTAATTTCTCAAAAATCAACAAGAATATTTGCTGTCTTCTTGCAGGTTCCAAAAGTGCCCCAGTGGTTGCTGGGTTACAGCTTAACCCATGGGGCAGTTTTAACTAAATATTCTTGCAGGAAGCACTCAAAAATAGCTACTAGTTTCCACTTGTAGTAATGTAAGTGTACCTGATTCTGGAAGAGGAAAGCTACTCACAGAGCACAGATCAACTCCTAAAATACAGCTGACCACTCACTCAAAGCAAATAAAAAATGATGCTAACACTTGTGTGCCTTGGAAACGTAAAACATTGCGTACAAGCAATGCCAAGTATAAACTTGACAATATTTGCTAGTTAAAAATGTAGGAATAACTTTTGTTATTCCTATGTTTCCTAGTAAATCTTCTCCCATTGTTTCAGGTTAACACACTGCTTTGCTTAAAAAGATAGATTGTAAGTAAGGGAAAAAAGGCCTTCATTTAACCTTAAAAAACACATATAAAACATGGCCTCGTGCAGGAGAGCTTTCTTCACAGCAGACCAGTAACAGGGACACACCTGGCATATGTCTTACAGGCATATATACAAAGATCATTTATATTATACCTCTAAAACAGCTGATGTTCCCAGACTAACGCACCCACGCTCATCCTCCCTAGAAAATTAGGCTCTAAGAGTTTTATTGGTAAACTGAATCTGGAACTGTGGCTTCCAAGCTCTTTCCCAATCCTTAAAGTTCAGAAAAATAATCATGATTTGTAAAATTAAGATTTTTAAAGCAACTTTTCAAAAACCAACCTCCCACACACAAAAAAAACATAAAGAAGTGCTTGCTTCCTCACTGGTTTCAATAAATGCAAAACCAAGTTCCTAAAACACACATTTTTAAACATTTAACAATCAATAGCGCAGAAGGGATTGGGAGCTTAGGTGCACTGGCTTCAAGGTGCCCACATGGAGACTTCCCCAGGAATTTGGCTTGAATAATGAGGATGTATTTAATCATTTTTCCCATTGAAAATCTTGGCCCAGGCTTCTCCTAAGTGCCAGTGCAATAGAAGCTGTGCCCTGATTTCTGCCTGAGAAGAGACGCCTTTCCTCTCCTGTGCAAGCAGGGACTGCCCCCGCTGCTGGAGCACACCTTCATCTCCTTCCACCCATAATTGAGGCTGACTTATCTTCTGTGGGCCATTCACCTCTTATTCAACAAGAGCAGCCTGCTGAAAGAGCTGAGAGGTTTACAGGAAGGAAGCAGTTAAATGATAAAAATGTGAAATGTTATGCAGCAAGCTGTGTACAATTAACTAGAATTCAAATATACACCTTGTTCCAATCCAAGCCATTTATGAGATAAAAATAGTCTGCTAGAAGAATGTCATGATTAATGAGGTGAGACTCCAGCTAATTACTGTTTCCTCCAGAAGTAATTAGGTTGGCATTGCTAATCAAGATGAATGAACACTCTGACCTGCTTTTTTAAATGTAAAACTATGAGCTGCAGCAGCAATAACATCATTTAGTTCAGGCAATGTAGTCTTTATTAGGCTTGTAGTTTGATTAAATTCTTTTGTTATACCAGGCTTTCCACACATGAGCAGATGAATGCTGTGATGTTCAAAGAGTTTGTCACCCTAATTAAAGACTGAAAAGGCTTGTTCAATTCACGGGGCAGTACACAGGACAGCTCTAAATTGATAGCTTTTAAGTGGGGGATAACTGAGGGAGTCAGAGGGTTTCCCATCTGCAAGAGGATCCCTCCCTCCTCCCACAGTTTCCTGTCATAGTAGCTGGAAAATCAGGATCAGATATTTTTGTATTGATTCCATTAGGCAGCTCTCATTTCATCCGAGCACCTTTTCTTACACAACTGCCCAGCTTCACTTTTACAGAGTGAATCCATTAAGAGTCCTTTACTGCTCTGTGTCTGACTGTGGCCCTTTTGTACCTTGCCCCAGAGCAGCCTCACGTCCCACATCCCAGCAGCCCCATCACAACCTCACAATTTCACCTGGGAAGGAGGTTGGGAAAGTGACACCTGAATGATGTGGAGACACAACATGTTATAGTGGAGTTAGCACCTGGGACTTTCCTTTTTTACCTCTTACAAGCAGACAAAGCACTCCCTTGTAACCAGGATTTATTCCAGCCAAACAGCAGCTCCACATTTTCACCGAGCACTTTGAATTTACAGCATGAATGAGCGGCTAAGAAAGCACCCCACCAACCTGTTGGATGTGTTTGCTGCCTGCAAGCAGCACAGCAGGCGAGCAGAGCGGCCTCAGGACCAAGCCATGGGCACGGGGAGGGACAGGGCTGGTGGCACAGGAGCCCTGGCGTGCTGCAGCAGCAGCAGCAGGTCCCCTCCCTCCCCACATGGTAAATCACTGTAAATGTGGAGCGCAAAGACCTCCCCGAGCCTCCTGCCACACACGCTCCTCTGGGCACAGGCCGTGGCATGAGCTGGTGCCAAGGCTGCCCAGCCCGGCCTCGCCCCATGGCACTCCTGCCCGCAGCAGGGGTGCCACACTGAGCCCAGCCTGCAGCAGGGGTGCCACACTGAGCCCACCAGGGGTGTCACACCGAGCCCAGCACACAGCAGCAGGGGGGCCACACTGAGCCCAGCAGGGGTGTCACACTGAGCCCAGCCTGCAGCAGGGGTCCCACACTGAGCCCACCAGGGGTGCCACACTGAGCCCACCAGGGGTGCCACACTGAGCCCAGCACACAGCAGCAGGAGTGTGACACAGTGAGCCCAGCCTGCAGCAGGGGGGGGTCACACTAAGCCCACCAGGGGGGTCACCCCGAGCCCAGCACACAGCAGCAGGAGCTGCGCCCAGCCCCTCAGCCCCAGCAGCACTCTGCCCGGCAGCTGCTGTGCCCCAGGTGAAGGCAGAGCTCCCAGCTGGGCACAGCACACCCAGGGTGCCGTTCCCTGCCTCGGTGAGGCTTGTCTCAGCCCTCAGCAGGCACAGTGCCCGCCCCAGCAGCGTGCAGCTCCCCACACCTTCAGCACAGGGCTGGTAGCACCGGGGTAGCCCCCCACCAGCCACAGCACCATGGACAGGCACCCAGCAGCTCCCTCAGAGAGCTTTGACTCATTTTCGTTTTACTTAGTGGATCAACTTGCTGGTTACAGATTCCTGCAATGACAAACTCGCTAGGAAACCAGAAAAGACAAACATCCACCATTCCTCAGAGCTCCATTTCCCCTCCCTGCAGTGCCACTCCATGGCTGTGGGCAGGATGTTGCACTCTCATCCTCTGCCTCACAGCCCTGACTCCTTTCACTGCTTGAACAAGAAAGAATACTGTGTAGAAAGTTATTTAAAAATGCAAAACCAGAGAAAGACACTTCTTATGGCTGCACACCTTGTTTCTCAGGCAGGCTGATCTCAGAAATCACAGAGTAACTTATGTTGGAAAGACCTCTAAGGTCACCGACCAACCTCTAACCCAGCACCACCCTCATTCGCCACCACACCACAATCCTAAGTGCCACATCCAAATGTCTTCTGAAAACTTCTCTGGGCAGCTGGTTTCAATAATTCACCAAAATTTCAGTACAGAACTTTTTTCCTTATGTCCAGTCTAAAACTCCCCTGGTGCAATTTGAGGCCATTATCTCTCATCATTTCCACCTGTTACTTCACAGAAGAGACTGATTCCCCTCCCCTGCTCTCCTTGTTTTTACAGCCTCCTTTCAAGGAGTTGTAGAGACCCACAAGGGCCCCTTCTGAGGCTCCTTTTCTCCAGAATAAGCACCCCCAGCTCCCTCAGATTCTCCTCATAAAACCAGCTCTGCCCCAGTCTCCGTCACCATTCCCTGGACACACCCCAGCGCCTCAAGGCCTTCCTTGCTGTGAGGGAGCCAAACGAAAGACACGATTCAAGGTGCAGCTGTGTCACAGCACATGTGACAGTTGAGATGGCCACGATACACAGAGTGTCCCCACACAGTTTCAGGAAGCTCACCCCACACGCAGTAACACCAAACCCCTTCAGAAGGCTCCAACCCAAACCCAGTAACACCAAACCTCTTCAGAAGGCCTCACCCCACACGCAGCAAAACCAAACCTCTTCAGAAGGCCTCACCCCACACGCAGTAACACTTTACCTTTTCAGAAGGCCTCACCCCACACGCAGTAACACCAAACCTCTCCAGAAGGCCTCACCCCACACGCAGTAACACCAAACCTCTCCAGAAGGCCTCACCCCACACGCAGTAACACCAAACCCCTTCAGAAGGCCTCACCCCACACGCAGTAACACTTTACCTTTTCTGAAGGCTTCAGGCACCTCTCCACACACAGTAACTCCACTCCACTCCAGAAGGCTGCAGCATCTGCTCTTAATTGTCCTCCAGCCTTTTATACCCCTGCTGTTAATGCAGCACACCTGTGTGCCCTCTGCTCATTAACTGTCCTGCAGCCCAGCCTTTTATCCCCTGCTGTCAATGCAGCACACCTGTGTGCCCTCTGCTCATTAACTGTCCTGCAGCCCAGCCTTTTCTCCCCTGCTGTCAATGCCCTGCACCTGTGTGCCCTCTGCTCAGGGCCCTGGGCACTCCATGGCTCGTTCCCCTCAGTGCTGCTCACCTGTGCTGCCCAGCTGGAGCCCGTTAGGGATGAGCTGGGCACAGCCACCCCAATCTCCACACACTCTGGGCCTCCCCAGGTGCTCTGGTTTCCTCACAGCGCAGGGGGAGGTGTGAAAGGACAGGTCAGACACTGTGCTCTGACCTGTGCTGACCCCAGTAAGCAAGGCTGAGTGTTTCTTCATTAACACGGTCGGTTCATGTGTACACAGGTACATGGTTACCTTACACGGGGTATCATGTACACAGGTTTTCAATTGCCTGTGCGTCCCCTAAAAGTGAGGCACATCACTTCTGAGCTGCTGCATGCTACAGAAGCAACTCTAGTGGTTTAATCATGGAAGTTTCATCGGCCTGCCCAAACTGCTCATTCACTTTTACTGACGCATCCCCTTAATTCCTGTTTTTAGAACATTGGTTAACTGACTCCAGTTAAAACAGGTGACCCCATAAAGCAAGAGATTTCTAAATCCCCTTTCCCTGGTCACAGCTGTGCCAGGAAGGTGTTTCCCTTTCTCTCCACACATTATTTCCATGCATTCCTGCTGGGTGTGTTCCAGGGTTCTCCAAAAGGTCCTGTTGCACAGAGCAGGGGCAGCAGCTCTTCTGCTGCTTGAGCGTAATCATTTCCATCTCCCAGCCTGCTGCTGTCACAGTGCAGGCATGGCATCAGTGTTTTCCTTGGACTCCTTCAGATGCATCACTCTGGGCTGCTTCTTTCCTGAGAAAGTGTAGTGTATAGGGACTGTTGGATATTTTTTGGCTCTTCCCTTCCCTATATGCCCTCTAAATATGTCATAGTGAGGTGTGATGTCCCCTCGAAGGTCTGCCAGGAAACAATCCTGGATAGACAGGGGATGTAGAGGATGAACTCTCATTTTGTATGAGATCTGACTGGTTGCTTCTTTTTTTTTTTTTTAAGTAATTTTTTATTAGTAGAACTACAAACATCTTTGCTGCCAATGACTGATCTCTACCCTAGTAGTGTAAGCAAAATTATTCTTAGCTACCTTTTTTTTTTTTTTGGCTGATAATAGGACCCAAGGGTAGCCTAAGAAATACTGAGAGAATTAAAATTTTGGATGGCTATAGGAAAACTTCAAGCAAAAAAAAAGCAAATGGAGTAAGGAGAATTAATAATCCCAGGAGGTCAGTGCTGGTGCTCAGCTGACGGCAGGGGCAGTGACCTTGCATCATGCACATGGCAGCTATCAGCCAGCAAGGAGAAAGCAGGGTGGAGCCCACATCCCACCACTGAGCTCATCTCCACTCTGATCCCACGCTCCCCAGATTTTTGGAGCACAGCTGCTGCTGTTTGAGCAGGAACTGAGCTCAGCCCTGCCAGCCAAGGGGCGTAGAGGGTCAGGAATTTCCAGGCTGCTCCTCAGTCCAGTCCACCCCCACCAGCTGATGGTATTTATAAGTCCCTGTACCCTCTCTGCTTGAAGAGAATCTAGATCCACCTACTCTCTGCACTTCCTGAGCTGTTGATGTTCCACAGAGCTGAACTTGGCCAGCCTGGGAATCTGTCCCACAAACACTGGTGCACGCACCAATAAAATCTGGTTTTCACCAGATTCTAGGTGTTAGGTGTCTGTGAGTGCCTAAACCACAGGGCAAATAAAGAGAGCAGTCACATTTCTCCGACCCAAAGTGTACTAACCTGAAATGGAGAAATAATAAAAAAATTATGTAGTATTCAGGGAGGCGCCCAGTTCTCTCCCCTACTACCAGCCAAGGCATCGCACACAATGTTTAACATGCACTGCACTCGGTCTGGTTTGGACAGCAGATAGCAGAGGGAGCTGTTTGTCCCACCTGCATGAGCAGCTGGGAGAGCTTGTCCGCATGCACAATGAGGAAGAGCAGCTTTTTAATATCAGCAGCAGAGCTGGGTGTACAAAAGTGGGTCGGGTGTACAAAAGTGGGCACAAGGACCGTGCAGTTCCCTCTTCCCATGTAGTTTTTTGAGCTGGGTTTTTGGTGGGGTTTTTTTGGGGTTTTTTTTTGTTTTCTTGTTTTGTTTTTTTTTTTCCTCCTTCCAGCAGTTTTCCAGCCTTCAGGTCTTGTCAGGTTTGTAAAAAGAGCAGCTGGGATCTGAATAAAATTGTTCTTGTGCTTTTGCAGAGCCCCCTGCTCATTGCGCTGCTGCAGCGATGGGTGAGAGAACATGGGCACACAACTGGGCTTGTCTGCTGCAGGCTTCCTTCAGCTAATTCAGGTCCTGCAAGTCTTGATGTGAGTGTTTCTCCCTGAAAGAGTAAAATTGAAAAAGTCACTGACGATTTGTTCTTTGGCTCTATTTTGGTGCCAATGCTTCGTTTAGCACTACAGCAACCATCAATACCCATTCAGGCACTATCACAAAGCTTTTCCCTAACATTCACTGTGTCATTTAGAAAGTGATAAAAATCCCAGTTAGAGCAGTGTATTCTTTTGTGGTCCCCTAGCTCCAGCAACCTTTTAAGGTACTGGACAAAATTAGCAACAAATTACTTTATGAATACCAAGTCCTTTTGTTGCAGTGTTCTGAGAGTTTGCAATATTGTCAGATTTGAATTAAATATAACAAAAATTAAGCTACTTTGTGTGGCTGTTAGCTTAGACAGTGAGGTAATTATGTATAATAAGGAGATCTGATTAACAATCACTCCTAGTCATGGCAACCTCACACCATTATTGTGCTTAACATGAAGACAGATTGTTATATTGTTTTGGAATGTGGGAAACCAGCAATAGCAGCGGCACACCATCAACTTAATACACGGAGTAGGATTTTTAATGTTGCCAGCTGCAGTGAATTAATTGTTACCAATATTTTATTTTTTTCAGGGAGTATGGTTTTGCACACCGGTTAAAGAACTGTAAGAGGCTCAGTAACTTGTACACTGTTCCTCCAGCAAAAGTAGCACAATGTCCAAGCTTTTGTTGCCCAAAATAAAAACAACTCCATGAGTACTGGTTTTTTCTTGTTCTGAAAGGAGACCACAGCACAAAATAGTCATTGTCCTATCACAAGGAGATGTGATGGCAGTAGTAACAACAAACATCCTGGAAGAGATATCTTCAGCACTTCCCCAGTGCCTTCCTCTGAGCCATCGTGCCATGGGCTAAGATGACTGGAGTACATGGTACTGTGAATTTACAGTGCCATGATTCTTTCTTTGGGCAGACTAACAGAAACAGGGAGTTCAGACACAACATTTCATTCACACGTGGCTCAAGGGCTTTTGTTCCCTCTGCCCGAGCACCCTGAGGGCACACACCCTGTTTACCCTGAAGGATGGAAAGGGGAGTTTTGTTAATAATGCATTTTTTCCCTGTGTTGGTAAAGTGTCTTGCCCAGGGTTAGAATAAGGAGCTCTATTTTGGGACTCTCCTTCACAAGCGTGTGGCATTTTAAACTCAGGGAAGCAGCTGGAAAGGAAAATGTCACCTTCAGTTCTGTCCAGGACTGAGTTTTGAGCCTTGGCTAAGCTTAACCAGCCAATCAAGGAGCGCAAGTCGGCTTGCTGGTTTGTGCCTCTGAAGAGGAAACGGCTCCAGCCTAACCACACACAAAACAAACAGCCGTGCTTCCCAAAGGGGACAACACACAAAGCTGGGAAACTTCTCAGCAGAGCAGGAGGAGAGCTGGGAGGGAGGCAGCATCAGGAAGAGCTCACTGGTACTGAGTGGGTTTATGAAACATCTGAGACACATTTCAAAGCTGAGAGTGCAAACAGAGCAGAAACCTCTGACAGGCAGCAGGAGCCAAGTGGAGCCTCAAACATCCCAGAGCAGCTCCCAGGCCGGGACCGTGACACGAGCCAGCGCAGCCTTTTGGCATGGGCAGCGTGTCAGGCAGCCAAAGGTCCACCCCTGGGAGAAATGATTGGGTGAGGAGGTGATAAGGTAGCCAGGAAAAGACACGGACACCACGAGAAGCAAGAGCTGCGCTCGGGCAGGGAGTCAGCAGCTGTCACTCAGGAAGGGCTCGGTGTCTCCGTGCACAGCCCCAGCGGGACAGCGAGCCCTGCTTCAGCAGGGCTGGAAAGGCAAATAAGGCACAGGGAGCCATGGGGGGAAAGGGCAGAGAGGACAGAAAGGACAATCTCTGTGCTTGTGTCTACCTCGAGGCCCTGTTGTTACCCGTGAAAATGACGCAGCGTTTATAGAAATAATGCAGCAACAGCTGGATCCCTGCTCAGAGCAACACTTGTGTGGGGAGCAGAGGCACCCTGGCACCTCCAGCCTGGAGGAGAGGGAACTTGATCTTCCATGTGCTGGTGGCTGCAGTGAAGGGCAGGAGGGGGAGATTTGTGGCTCCTTCTCAGTATCTAAGTCCTAAGCACATGAAATGAATTATCTTGCAACAGAACTGGAATGAGTGGAGGAAGCACTTTTCCATGTGGCACATAATTAAGCTCAAACACAGATAATTCTGCAAGCCAAAAGTATAATATGGTTGAAAATGTAGTTTGACAAATTCATGGAGGAAAATCTATTATGGGCTGTGGAACACAAAGGCACAAGTCTCCAGCTCAGAAAATCCCTGAGCAATGGGGAGGGGGAAGTTTTATGACATTTAGACCCCTTCCTGCACTCCTTTTTTGATTTTCATAGGAAGCAGAGAATGTTGTCTGCTCTGACACACTGCTGCCACCCCAGTGTTCCCAAATTAGCTGCCCAGCCTGCTGTCACTGGAGGGTCCCTGGAGCCAGCTGGATGGCTGGCTGTACCCTGCAGGGTCTGTTGGGAAAACTTCCTGTCTGCACCTACTCTCCCCCTGGGTTGGGTGTGCCCTGTGCCTTTTATAGCTCAGCTATACAGATTTTTCTACTCCATGAGGAAGATTATATTATAGAGTGGAATAAAATACTAGTTTGAAAAGCTTGATCAGGGTCACATCCTAAATTAAGTAGAAGGAAGATTCCTGTCCAAATCCTGCAGACGGCTGGGGGTGGCAACCAGTCTGCCTCAGGTTTCAGTCCTATTTTCTCCTAGAGCACATTGAACTCATCATCTCACTGAACAAGCTTCAGCAGTGAGCAACTGTGAATAAGCTAAATCCAGAGAAGCAAAATGCAGTGCTCTTCTCCAGAGAGCTGAGCTACCCATGAAAAAATGCAGAAGTAATCTGGGCTTTCTCAAAAACAAACAAGGAAACATAAAACCCTCCTCTTTTCTTTGATCACAGTGATCTTTATACAATCACCTTTGGGTGCACGGCTGGCATGGAAGATTCCAGTCCAAATGGTGAAAGTCTGAGAAAGTTAGAGACATGAACCAAGGAAGCTACAGATGAAACCAGGTTTCCAACTACCTCAGGCACACGCAATCAGTCTTCTCATTGAAGGGTGGGAAATCCATTCACTGAGGAGACAGCACAGTGAGCCCAGGCTGGAAAAGCCCTGTGCTTGTGCACAGCACCCAGGGTATGCAAGGGCAGCCTGTCTGCCACAAGCTGCTGTGCCCACCCTGCTCTCCATCACATTCCACAAGTGCAGGGTCTTACATACAGCTGTCATCAACATTTCGGATGGACTGAGCTGAAAATGTCCTCTGAGCAACTTTTCACGAGGGCAGGTGGCGATAGGGCATGGGGAAGAGTTTTGAACAAAAAGAGGGGAGGTTTATGTTAGATGTTAGGAAGAAATTCCTTACTCAGAGTGTAGGGAGGTATTGAAAGAGTTTCCCCAGACAGGTGTGGATGCCTCATCCCTGGGAGTGTTCAAGGCCAGGCTGGATGGGGCTCTGAGCAGCCTGGTTTAGTGGGAGGTGTCCCTGCCCAGGGCAGGGGGCTGGAATGAGATGAGCCCAAAGGTCTCAGCCAGCCCAGACCATTCTGTGGTTCTGTGATTTGTAACTCCTCTCCTCTGAAAATGTCCATCTGAAAATATCAGTTCTGCTCCTACACTGCCCTGACACCTTAGGGAACACCGGGCAGACTTTCTATTTGGAATTAATTCTGTATTCCTGTTTCACACATTTTTTGCTGTCCTTGGACAGGTTCAACAGGCTGGAAGGCAGCAGGAGCACTGTTTCTAGAACTACAACTGACAGGTACCTGTGGTCTCCACGGGCTGCCTGCTGGGCCCTCTCTGCTGCAGCAGGGAACAGAACGGTGCTGGGAAAGCCTTGCTGTTGAACAGCATTCTCCTGATGAGCTTGTCCTGAATAAAAGAAGAAAATTGCACATCCCTGGTCATGTTACAGGGAAGATAAAGCACAAACTGAGCAACAGAGAGGTTTGTATGTTTAATGCTCCTGCTTGCACTTCTCTGCTTACATTTCTTCAGTATCTCTCGCTACATGGCTGCTGGTTTTGCTTAGGTTGAATGTTTTCCTAATTCTCTTTCCCTCCTTGCTTTGTTTGAATTTGTTAGGTATTGCTGTGGGACACAAAGTAAGCAGGAAATCTTGTGAGGCATCTCTTTATCTAGTTCTGTGAAATGTAGTTTGAAAAGCAGAGCCTGTGTCCTCTCTAGACAGAGGAGCCAGAGAAATGGTACTGTGCATTTGTAAACTGCACAGTTTGTCACTAAGTCATGTGTTCTGCTACCAGCCCTGACTATGCTGCCTTAAACACAAAAATTCAGCCCCTGTCTCAGAGTCTGGAAGCGCCTGAATCCAAATCCCATCTCTTTTCCTGTTCTATCAGTGCTCTTTACTGTCTGAGTGCTGTAAGCAAAGCATCTTCCTTATGCACCACTGGCATTAAAGGTCCTTGAAGAAAAGTTGGGTTCTCTGTCAGAAATGTGATTTGTTGAATTTGGAGGGGGGATATAAATAAAGTTTAGTAAACTTCTCTTCCTGAAGCAAAAGGGCATCTAGGTCAGTCATTGCTGCTGCTGCTCTGCGGTGCCAGTGACAGAAAATGCAGCAATTTTTGTCACTTGGAACATGACTCAGAGTGAGAGACAGACAATCTACTGATTAGGAAAGGGGGGAGTTGTTAATTTAATTAAGGAGTCACTTAATGAGTTAAAATGGTGCTTTAGATCTAAGTATCTAAGCCTGCAAAAATTTTAGGAACACTGTAAGCCTTTTATTTCAAAAGCAGCTTGGGTTAAGATTATTTATCCTTCAGAGGTGACATCTCAGCTTTGCAGATGGAGAGAGGACTTGGAGTTCTAGAGAGATTAGTCACTGCCAGCAACATCACCACTATACAATAAAGAAAGTATATTTTGGGGTATAATGTTACTGCTGCACAGGGAAAGCAGTTCCACAGCTGAGGCAAAAGTTTGTTACTTTTAATAAAAAATACTGACAGGGTAGGCAACAAAATTCTTTTCCTTGAGTATTCTTTTGTCCAAAATTTCAAACCATAAAGATTTGGATGCGTGCAAGCTGAAATACTGAAGCTGAAAATAGCATGCACAATGTTTTAGCCAAATATTTCACCAGGCTGGATACTTAGTGGCTATTATTAAAGAGTTTTAAAGTTTAACTGAACTTTGGAAATAAATTTTTTCTTTTTAAAGAAAAAACAAATAAAACACTTGCTAAAAAATTTTTTTTTGCTGAGAAAACCAAAACAGTAACAGATTTCAGTCTTGGTGCATGATACAGAATTGAAAACAGACATTTTCCCTAGGAATGTCCATTTCATCAAATTTTCCACTTTGACCAAACTGTTGTTTTTCTACACACAAGGTGGGGGAGGACTTGCATGACCATTTTTTCCATTACTTCTGCTATAATTTCTTACTTTTCCTACATTGCCCACCTTTAGTTGGGTTACAGAGCTGCTGGCTGCCCCCACCCCATCAGGTTTAGGCACTTGCTGGGAGTCACGGAATGGTTTGTGTTGGAAAGGATCTTAAAGGTCATCCTGTTCCACCCCTGCCATGGCAGGGACACCTTCCACTGCCCCAGGCTGCTCAGAGCCCATCCAGCCTGGCCTGGGGCACTGCCAGGGATCCAGGGGCAGCCACAGCTGCTCTGGCACCTGTGCCAGGGCCTGCCTACCCTCACAGGGAGGAATTTAATCCCAGTATCCCATCCAAACCCACTCTCTGGCAGTGTGAAGCCATTCCCCTTGTCCTGTCTCTCCAGGCCCTTGTGAACAGAATCCCTCCCATCCTGTAGGCTCCCCTCAGGCCCTGCAGGGCCACCAAGGTCACCCCAAAGCTTCTCCTGCCCAGGTGAGCACCCCCAGCTGTGCCAGCCTTTCCTCCCAGCAGAGCTGCTCCATCCCTGGCATCATCCTGGAGCCTCCTCTGGGCTCCTCCCGCAGCTCCAGTGCTGGCCCAGCCCTGCAGGGGGGCTCACCGAGGGGCAGAACCCCCAGGCTCAGCCCAGCACAGGGTTTGGGGCACCGGGGCACAGCCAGGGCACAGCTCCTCTCACCCTGCAGCACCCCCAGCTCCTCCTCCCAGGGCTGCCCCACTGCCCATTCCCCAGCCTGGCTCAGCACCAAAGGCTTCGCCTGGGGCTTGCTTGTGCCTCACTGGTTTTAAAGCAGGCGCTCTGGCACCACAGCTTGACACGAGCGTTCCCTTCACACATTTGTTAGTGAGCAGATGCCTTCAGCTGCTCTGCAAGGGCAAAACCTTCAGCCAGCTCCCAACTCCACTCGGTCATTTCCAATGCCACCGGCTCCCAGCGGCAGTTCTGGACTGCCCCTTGTCCCCCTGCGCTTCTCCCCAGCAGCAGGATCCCGGGGCAGGAAGCTGCTCCATGGGAGCTCTTCCAGCCGTGCCTGTGGCTGCAGCAGGAAGGGCACCGGGGGCTCTGGGGCACCTGGTTCAGAGCGGGGCGGCTCAGCCCCAGGCGCTCAGCAGAGGGATTGCTGCTTTGCCAGGGGCAGGAGGAGGGAATGGGGACCAGGAGGGACGGGGGAACGCCGAGGCTGGAATGAAGGAGCTGTAAGAGAGCCGGCCAGTGCAGTGAGAGACAGGACGGTGCCCAGCAATCTATCCTGAACTGCTGCCAGGAGCCCGGCGTGCTGTCTGCGTGCGGATCCCGGCCAGTTTGGGACAGGAGCCAGGCCTGGCAGGGGAGAGCAGGGCGAGCCCCCAGGCTCTGCTGCTCTCTCCTGCTCGCATCCCAAGCGCAGCACTGTGACACCCCAGCTCTTAAACCACACCCTGCGAGGTGGAGCGCTGCAAGAACACCACTTGAATTGCTAGAAATTAAGAAAAAGAACAAACAAAACTTTAACATTTATATTATTCCAATAGTGAAGAGACAAAATGAGCTCGCTTTAGTAGGTGGAGCAATGTTATTATTGTAACAAAACCACTGTTACTGCTTATCATTTACAGAGTGGGTGTTAAATAGATCAACATTGCAAACTTACCTTGTGGAAAATTCAGGGCTGTGGAGAGGAGCTGAAAAGGTTTCCAAATCAGAGCAAAATCTCGTGACTTCGAAATTCAGTAATGGATTAAAATTTGCTTTCAGTTTAATTTAGAACAGTGAACATATTTCCAATAATTCATTTGGATAATGTTTATCCATCTCATTTGAGCATCTCTTACGTGAAATATGATCTGTTAGCTGGTGTATTTAATATGAAACATGTTAAAGATACTTTAATATAGAAAGAAAATGAAATGAAAACATGATAAAGTCAAAACAATTTTATCTTATATCAAAAAAATGTTTTGATATTATTAAAATAAATCAAGAAAGTAAAAATGAAATGTTTTGACTTTTCCTTGTTAAAAATGTTTGTCAAAATTGACACGTTCTTGCAAAACATTTGGACTTTGACAAACAGAATTCTTTTTTACAGAAGAATTGTTTTGCTGAGCTCTAATTAAGAGCTGGCTAACTCACAGATCTCCAAAAATAGGTGTCAGTGGTGAATTATCACTGGGAGTCAACTACATGGTGAAAGGGATTAGTTCATGGGCCAGTGCTACTTGATACTCTGCCCTGTGACCCTGAAATAAACGCACAAACACTTCTGGAAGGTTCCCAGGTGCTGAGGAGTGCAGCAGAGTGAGCAGGGCCATCCCAGCGAGACGGGGCTCTCTCTGGGGCACCTGTGACTCAAACATCAGCTGACTGGAGACAGGGAAAGCCAGACCCTGTCCCCACTAACAGCCCCGCCTCGTCAGGACAGGACTGGGGATTTAACGGAGGAACAGCTGAGCAGCGAGGGAAAGCTGGGAGAAACAAGCCAGAAATGAGAGAGAGGAGTGCAGGAAGGGGCAGCCCTGCCTGGAACTGGGAGAGTGGGAACAGACACTGAGGAAAGGAGAAGTCAGCTAGAGCCCTCTGTTGTTTTGCCCGTCAAAGACTGAAAAGTGATGAGGGAAAATGAGGATAAAAGTTACTGGGGGTTCTTTAGAGACAGGGTTTAAAAAAGGAGTTTAAAGCAGACAAGTTCAGAGGAAAAATGAATCAACTTTTTACTGGTGACAGTAGAAACATGGTAATTATCAACACGATAAACTCATAATTTCAGGATGTCTTTAAATCAAAACTTTACTGAAGGCACAAGTTACTTTGTGCCCAGGAGAAGAAGGGGAAAATTATCTAACCTGAGTCACAGAAAAGAACAGAATAAGTGTTTTTGAAATATCCACTACATTTACAATCTATGGGAGTCCACACATCAATTATTTGAACATGGTGAGTAATCTGAAGATAGCCAAGATTTTTTAACTGAATCAAATTATGCCAAAAATCAGGAATTTATTATCAACACTGTCAACAGTTGTTGAAAGTGGATGATTGGATTAAAAACACTGTCCTGGACATGGGTTCACAAAATTCTTTCTAACTCAAAATTTTGGTACTAAATCTAATGAGACTGAGCTTTTCACCTTCGTTTTAGGAGTAGAAAAAGAGCAGATCTAGAATGACTGCCCTGGTGGCAGGGAGACAGAGATGCAAGAGGGATACCTGCTTTCATTCCTGATCCAGAGCTTCCCTGGTCCCTCCTCCACTGCCCAAGACCTCAGGATATTGTCAGCAAACAGAACATTTCTGCAGAAACATTTCATTCTTGGCAAGCACCATTTCATCAGGAACGAAATTAAAACCTGATCAATATAATATCAGTGTTTAATTCCTGCTCGTGCTACAAAACTAATTGTGCAGAACTGGGTTTGCAATTGGTGTTTCTATTATGTTTTTCTCTACATGCAAAATGGGAATCTGAGCTTCTTCTACCTTTATATCCGTGGGTGGAAGACTTTCTCTCTCCCTGTGCGCATACTTACACACAAAGTAAGAAGCACATCAGCTCATTTGTAACACAGATGATGCTTGTCCTTCTACAGTTCTATTTTTAAAAAATACAGCCAACAGCTAGGAAATGCAAGACAGAGATTTTATCTGCCATCCATGACTTTAATATTATATATTTAAGTAAAATATTGAATTATTTGAAGACATTAATTTATTGTACGCCTTGTGTTTCTCTGCAGAACAATGTGACAGTGGGATAACGTTTTGCAATTTCAGATCGTTTCCCGTGGCAAGGAGATTGCATTTGGCAGCCAGCTGGTTTCTTAAACTCCACTGAAGGTACCCATGAGGGGCACTGGTTAGAGTGGGAGACAAGAAGCCCTGCTCCCTCTGGGAAAGGCTCAGCTGAGAGCGAGGCACAAAGCAGCTCCTGGAACCAGAGCTGGCATGTGCTTGCCACCCTCTTCAGCATCTCCTCCCCCTCATCCTGGCTGCTCCCTTCCAGTTCATGTCCCTGTTTTTAAACCCTCCACTGTTTCCCATGGCAGTGCATCTTTTCATTAATCCCTCTTTTCCACTGCCTGTCCCATAAATCTTTCCTTGCCCTTCTCCTCCACGGCGGTAGCTCCTCTTCCCATCAGGGAGACACATTCCTCTTTCTGATCCCTGCAAATGAAGATCCCCTGTTTCAATAGATGAATATCCCTTGATACTATTGGTACTATTGTTATCTGTGGTGTATTCAGAAATGGCTTGGCACCCAGTGCTCTAGTTTGGTTGACAAGGTGGTGGTTGGTCAAAGTTTGGACTCATCAGTCTTGGGGGTCTTTTCCAGCCTCAGAGATTCTGTGGTTCCATGATTTTACTCTTTCTTACTGATACAGCTCTACCTCAGACAACCCCTGTTTTAACCACAAACATTGGTATTCTCATAGGTCAAGATCAGAGTAAAACATTTTCTTGGTCTAGTGCATAAGATACAGAAAATAGCTTTCTTTGGTTTAATCTGTTTCTGAACTCTTGCTTCTAGTCAGCAACTGCAGTGAGAGACTGCACCTTTTGGGTCAGACACAGTCACAGAACCATCAGGGTGGGAAAAAACCTCCCAGACCACGGAGCTCCCTTTTGGCTGAGCTCCTCCTTCTCCATAAACCACAAGCGCCTCATGGAGTCACTTCCAGAGCATTTCCCTTGGCAGCCCATGCCAGTGCTGGACAACCCTCTGGTGAAGAACCTCTTCCTGCAGTCCAAGCTGAGCCTGTCCTGGCTCACTGGGGCCGTTTGCTCCTGTCCTGTGGTGCCTGGCAGGGGCTGCGAGTGCCCAGGACACACTCCAAGGAGAAGCTTTTGTCTCCTGTGCAGCTCTGCCAGTCTGGCACCTGCATGGCAGCTGAACTTGCAGAGGTGGGTGAATCACTCAGCTCTGCTTTATGCAGAAGAAGCATCAAGGAGCTGGAGAGCTGGTGCAGATAAGACACTGCCACTTGCTCATTACCAGAATTGCTAAATCTGGACAGGCGTGCTGGGACAGCCAGGAACCCCCTGCTCCTGCTGCAGCTCCTCAACACAACCTGTTGCACAACCCAGCAGAGTAAAGACCAGCCAGTAGACCTCTAAACATCACTTTTCCAAACTTATTTTCAAGTTTTACCATCAAAGCTTCACTGAATTCTGTGCTGGGGGCCAGGGGAGCCCAGTGAATCCACGTGCAGAGGCCGGATCAATGCCGCAGCTCAGAGCAACTTCCGAGCTCTCACACTGTCCCCACAGCCCAGAGAAAAGAGGAGCAGCAGCTGCTCACAAGCTCAAGCTCCAGCACAACTTTCGGAGAGTAGCTGAAGTATTTAAAGGTCAAATAAAAGCTTTGTGCATCCCCCTCTCTCCGCAGTCTTTTCTTGTTACTTCACTGATAAAATCTGGGGAGGACGTGCTGCTGTTGTTACAGTGCAACAGGATTGGCAAAGCCCCACTTCAGAAAAGTGTAGGTTGTAGCATGCATGACTAATGATTAATGATGCTCATTAAAAAATGAAGTTCTGATGAAATTCATTAATGCTTGGCTTGAGTCTTGCTAACAGTTATGCAACATTAGGAGCAAGGCAATTACAGATCTTGGCTGCAACTCATTGAGAGATAAAAGAAGACCCTTTTTCCTGTTTAACTCAATGTATGACATGCTGCACTACAGCAAAGAGCTGTCTCCAAAAAGCTTCTCCAACAATGAGACACAGCCTGCAGCTCCATTGCCACCTGCGGGTAAGTGCTGGAGTCTGTCACGCTGCTTTATTTCCCACAGCACAAGGAAAAAGTACCCAAGGAAAGAAGGGTGAGCAGTAAAAGCCACGCTTCTATCTCGCCCTGGGGATGTGCTGAGGCCCGAGCTGCAGCCTCAGCCAGAGCTGACTGACAAGATGGACCCTGGGCAATATGTGGCTGACACCACCAGTATTATTTAGCTAAAAATACATGACTGAGATGCCGAAGCTATCCGTTTAACACCAAACCACTGCTTTGGAAACTTTCACATAACCTTGTGCAGTTATCTGCAAGAAACGTAGCATTTCGAGAACCTTTCCCAACTGACATGAACACAGACTTGGTTGTAGGGTATTTTATGGGAAACCCTCCCAGCCAAGGCGGGGCCCTGGCCAAGCCCTGGTCCCTGCTGGTTGGGAAGTGTGCCATCAGACCCAGGAGTTTCTGTGATAAAATATTTATCACAGACCACTTGGACTTGCTGATTGGGCCTATGAACGCTGGACCCACTTTTGGGGTGACTTTGGAGGCCTCACCTCTGGGTGGAAGCACTGTGTAGGAATTTCCCAATTGCCAGGAAGGGTTCTGCAGGTCCTCCCCAGGGACCGTGGGCTCTGCGTGATGGTGGAGTGTTTAGGCAATTGGTGATGTATCTGTCTCTCTCAATCGCTACCCTTTCTCTTGTGCAGTAATGATTAGGTGCATTACGCCTTTCTTACTTTTGCTTGCTGCTAAAGCCAAGCATGTAGTTTTATTAGACGTATCATTTTACTTTTGTGTTGCCTTAAAATTCACAGTAAAATAAGACCATTCTTTCCATTGGTGTCTGTGTCCTTTAAATCACCCCCATCAATTGGCAGAACACCTGGTCAGCCAGAAAATAGTTTCAAGTAGACATCACCTTTGGCCTCTCAGGCAATTATCATTACTTCAAAAATTTTATATATTGATCCTTTCACACTCCTAAAAATCTAAAAACTATATGAGCAGCTTTATTCTAAACAGCACAGCAAGAGACTGGGTAAGGGTAAACTGCCAGTTGGTTGTAGGGAATATTAACAAGGAATGGGAAGGAAACATACATACATCTAATTACTGTATCTATTAACAATGTATTCACATCAAATATATTAACCTATAATCCTATATACATCCTAAATAGGCCAAATCTGCTTTGTATTGTTATTAGGGTTAAATGTGCTATTTTGAATTCACCCAGGAAAACTCCTGGGAGTGCATACTTTATACAGCTGACATTCAAGTATGCTAGGCATCAGAGTCCACTACACATGGCATTGTTTTCCCTCCTGTTTATGTCTGTACTTTGCTCTTTATCTAAGGAAGAATTAATAACTTACTCAGGACCGTATTTTCTGGGCTGGCCTCAAAAAATCCTCTTCATTACTTCCCATGGACAACTTCCATCTCAGTCTGCGCTTACGCTGAGTGCTCTGGCCAAACTGTGAATGAAGGATTTTTATTTAGAGAAGAAAAGAAAGATTGCAGGTTGCCTTGGATTAATTCACCAACACAGATCTCCTGTCCACTGCAACCACAACAGTGAACAGGTTAGCCACAGCTTAGCCCTCGCTGTGGCACTCTGAGGGTTGAGCAGGGGGTGCCCGAGGAACACCCATCCCGCGCTCTCAGCAGCAATTCAGCGGGAGGTAACCCCGGACACCCAGCCACAGTCTACTTCCTATTGAACTGAAATCAAAGGGGGGTTGAAGGAATCCCAGAAGACCGTCCAGTTCCAACCCCGCCATGGGCAGGAACACTTTCTACCATCCCAGGCTGCTCAGAGCCCCATCCAGCCTGGCCTTGAGCACATTCCAGCCGATCCACAAGCAAGCATCCACCCAGTGCCACTGGCACTGGATGCAGAGCTTATTTCCAGCATCATGGATCAGCCTATAAAAACCTACCCCAGAGGTAAATCTGCACTTATGAGGCACAAATTAAACTCCAGTGCAGCCCTGACTTTGCATGCTTTCCTCCTTTTCCTCAGTGGCAGCGATCCCTCCTGACAGCCATGATCCAATTCCTGTCTCCCACGTTAAACTTCAGCAGACAACAACCAAGCTATCTAACATGAAAAACTGTTAACAGTTCACTTGGTGCAAGCCAAATTCTGGCTCAAAATGTCTATTTTTAGCTGCATTGTCAATCCCATGGAGAGGTATGCATTTGGACACAAGTCAAACCCCTTAAGAACTCCTGACTGTTCTGTACCAAGAGTTCTCGAACCTGGGGAAAGCAAAGTCATCACAATATATACCAACAGCGCCATTAGAAACCAACTTTATTGTTGCAGTTTGAAATTATTTACACAATATAAATCTCTTTGAAAGGTACATTACTTCATTTAATCAGTGGTAGAAGGCCTTAGAATAGTTTCAATCACATTTAGCTCAAAAGAAATACAATTCACTCCAATGAATAAATGATGCACCTAAACACCACAACATACAAGAGGCATGGGGACTCTTCTGGGGGATGACAAAGGCTCTTTCATAAACTGAGCTCAGTTTACTCACAGGACACGAGTGGACTTGTGTTTAAAGGAACACTGAAAAATCCGCAGTAACAAAGAAAATGACACCAAAAGGAACATACTCCTCATTTGCTGTGGCCCTGTGTCTGCAAGGGTTCAGAGGGTTTCAGTGAAGAGGCTCAGAACCAGCGGCTCTAACTTGAAGCCACACCTCAAGATGGGGTACATCCTCCGTGCTGAGAGACCCAAAGCACTTGTGCACAAACAGCAGCATTCACTACCACACTGCGATACAAAACGGCAAATGGAAGCTTGCTACAAAATAAACACTCTCGCACACACTGAAGCCTGGACACTTACTTTCTGATAACACTTAGGAATTACTACTACCAAAAATTCAGAAACACATACTTTTTCTCCAGTTCATGCTCCATTTTATACGATATTTTTTACGTTTCTCTTCCAGGGTCTCTTTCATCTTGCATTTTGCACGGGTCTCTATGTGGGGAAAAAACCCAAAACCACTTAATAGAGGAAAAACACAGTTGCAATGCCACAAAAATAGGCTGGTGCAGCACCTGAAGCTATGTCAGCATTTAGTATCAAGTTCGTTTGCTAGATTTCAAGTAATTTGTTTTCCTTTCCTTCTGATTTCCATGAAGTTTCCCTCTGTGTCATCTCTCAACAAACACCAGATCAAAGACACTGGGGACGTCCATGAACTAAATTCCACAGCCCAGGGAACTGTGATAACAGCCTGACAACTTCAGAAGGCTCAGAAACAGACAGTGAAACCTTGAACCAAAAATTTGGTCATCTGGTCAAGTCTGGCCATCTAAGGTCCCAGTGGTCTTCAGGGTCATGCCAGTCAGTTTTCTGACATTTCCCAACAGTAATAAAACCCTTGATGAAAGAATTCCGTGCAGAGCACCATCCACACTATTCAATACACAGGAAAGCCCAAACCGCAATGTACTGCAAACTAATCAGCTACAAAGGTGCTTCCTTTCTTATAAATGACTTTTTGAACAGTCTCTTCCCTCTCCCCAGGTTGACTGGTTTCCTACACAATCTCTACAGATCAGACCAACTGTAAAAGTCACTTAAAAAGAAAAACATTTTAGAAATCAAACAATGCCTTATCGAGCGTCTCAGCACACCACTTGGATGGAGCACCTCCTTACAACCAGCCTGTGCAAACATTTCACACATTTTCCTTCCCACCGAAGGTCTCCAAGCCACAAACTCTGGTTTAATCCAAGACATTCCATCTGGAATGGTGTGATTTCTCCCTGTTGAGAGCCCCTTTCCTAAAGATCCTGTGTCTGGCTAACAGAACATCTACCCTGCACAAGCTCAAAGGGCTTGGTTTTTCCTGTCTTTCACAGCTATTGAAAACAATCAGCTTGCCACTCACAGTCATAAAGAGGGAGGAAAAATCACCTGCAAGACTGCTCCACATCAGCCTTGCATTTCCTTTAAGGTCTGAAAAAATGCTTTCTGCTCCACTACCATGATTGCAACCTGCTGGGTGGGGAAGATGACAGCAGATGGTTGCCAAGCGCAACACTTTAGCAATCTGAACACACAACAAATAACAAAAAGCCATGAAAACAAGGAACACACAAGCACCTGGAACAGACACGTGAGACACGCTCAGCCTGCTCTGCTAACTAGAACAGGGACTGCCCCAAACAAGGGATCACAGCGTCACTGAGGTTTGGAACAAAGCTCTATTTAATCAAAAAGTCACCTAATTTTAAGATTTCTTTCGGTATGAGTAACAAAAGAGTATTTGGAAGCTTCAGTTACCTACCAAAGGCTTTAAAAAATCTGAGCTTCATTCTGAAACAAACTTTACCCTTTATAATTTGCTCTTGTCCTTAAACCATGAGAGTAAACAAGCATATTCAATACCTTGCTACAGCAAAAACTTGAGAGTCCAAGTGAGTGATTTCCTTTTACTTACATTTATCAAGCCCATCCCTCCTCTTGACTAGCACTTCTTGGATAAACTCACTTCCCAGGACCTTTGTAACCTCAAGTGTCACCACAGGTAAGGCTGAGAGGTTGTACAAACTGCATCAAGGTCAATTTGTCAGATGGAGAGCAAGATCTGCAAACCAGAATTTTCCAGCTGAGGTATTCAACACACCAGTGAGAAGAATAACCTAAGAGCTTGAAGTTCATGGAGTTCATAACAGACAATGAAAGGCAACAGTGATGAAACACAGTCAGGGAAAACTAACCTTCATTATGTCTGTGTTTCCAAGGTTAAAGGCCTCTTCAGAAAGGGACTTCTTACACAAAAGAAATTCTGATGAGAAGTCATGCACTGACAAAGCAGAATGTAATTTTAGTCCAAAAGGAAACAGTGATAAGATGGAAAGGAAGATTTTAGATTCATGTTTATGCTAAAAGAAGTAGGACTGTGGGCACAAGGAGGAGGGAGAAGGAACACACAGGGAAAATATCTCAGCTATAAGTTTTAAATACTCTAAAGGGGTACCAATAGTTCTAGTGTTGAGGTAAATTAATTCACAGAACTCTATGAGTGATTTGGGCATTCAGTATAAACATTTACAAGTTAGCAACTAATCCTGTTAGAAGGCTATATCCACCAAAAGCATTTGAGGCACTCTATCACAGCTGCCTCAATCAGTGTCCCCATGGGAGCACACACTTCAGGAGTGCTTCAATCCAACACCCTTAGTTTAGAAGTCAACAGCATTCAAGAATGTATAGGAAATGTTTAGAAGTTTAAAGAAACAATTTTAACAGCTTTCCCTATCCCACTGGCACTGCAGATACCTCTGACACATGGTTTGCCCTATTATTAGAACAGATTCTCTCTTCTTTTAAGTACTGTGTAAATCTCTTCATTCCCAGAATCATTCCCAAGAGCAAGATTTCAAAAAAGCTAATGGGGGAAAAAAGACACTGGGTGTCCAAGGCTATAAATGGATACCTTAACATGAAAGCATTATGCTGCGTTATAAATCAATTCAACAAAAGAAGTCCGCACACAGAGTTAGATTTCTTCTTTACAACAAGATTTCTACAAAATAGGAGAGAGTACAATGCAATACACAAGTCCATAAATGCAAGATAGAGTACAATTCACACTAATTTACAGATGGTTATTTACACTGTTGTATATACATGTACAGTCAGACCTGGTTAATGCAAATTTCACATCCTTGTGAAAAGCAAATCAACGAGTGTCAATGAAGGTATTTGAAATTATGTGACGGGAGACTAGTGACCATTCAGAAACCTTTATAGTGCTCGAGTGACCTACGAAATTAGGTCTGGATTAGCCAGATCTGACTGCAGAAATGAGAAGGAAAAAAAATCACACTATTCTGCTTTACAAAAGCAACCAGGCCACTACAGTCTATTGACTTGATGCTATTTCTGCAAGAATGCCCAGATTAATGATCCTCTTTATATTTACAATATAGCTTTAACTACAGCAAGAATTATTAATTTTGGCATTCGTGCCCTTAGCTTAACAAAGGCAACAGAGTATCTTCTTGGCAAGTCACAGTCAAAACTACTACAGGATGTTTCTAGAGCTCAATCATTTTTTTGTCCTCCTTCCAGTATCTTCATGTTGCTATTACAGAGACCAAGATAAATTAAGTGAAACAAGTTCTAGTACCTAACTTACATTCAGAATGCCCTGTATTCACAGTTTCAAGCTACCTTACCATCTGCAATGCAAATTACTGCTTCCAACTGAATGCATCTGTAGATATTCCTCAGGAAACAAGGATATCCGAGTGCTACTGGCTCAGACGGATGTGGAACAAGGCTCAAGGCAACCGGCATTTCATTTTGGGAGATGCTTCACAGTATTTGCTCAGAGCTGATCACAAATGGATGTAACCTGCACTTCTCGAGAGAGAGAGCTGATGCAGAGCAGTGCTGAAGTGAATTCCAACGTGCAAGCTTAAAGCCTTGACCAGTACTGCAAAGTCAACCCCTGTAACCTGTGACAGTCCTTGTGCTCCTTCAAAGTGGCTCAGGAAAAGCTGGGACTGTTTGCTACCTGCCTCAAAGTGCTTTCACAGGGTTCACTCCACAAGGATGAGACTGAGCTGCACTCAGGAAAAGCTTTGGTTCTGCGGAAGCAAACTTCCACTCCTGCAGTTATTGCTACTTGAGCTAAACAAACAAAACACTACCGACAAAAATCACAGTAACTCCAAACCTAAGTAGTACCGGTACCTGAAAAGGGAATGTGTTTTGCCAGCCATTGGGAAACTTAGGATCTGTCAGCTGTTGGATTTCCCAAGACCAAATGAACTTCACAGCCTTCTTTCAAAATATTTCATAAATACAAAGCAACATTGTCAGAAATAAAGCCATTGCTTGGAAGAAAATAGTAACAAAGAGTTCAAAAATCTTTAGCAATCTTAGTTCCAAGGACATCGTGCTGAACTTAAAGGAAATACAAGACAGCAGGGTATTATTCATCAAATGTCAGTAAAGTCCATAGGGAGAAAGTACAGAAGATTAAGGACTTCAGTGCTTTCATGAGCTCTAGCAACATCCTTGATAACTGCTACAAAGTAAATTATAAATGTCTATTTAGGCTATTTGTTTCAAATCAAAGAGAGTTTGTCCAGTATAGTAGCCTCCAGCTAATGAAAAAGGTTACCTCATTTCAAGTTACAAAAAAAATCCCAGCTCTCCCATTTTTATAAAGATTTTTAAGGTTCTGACTGAATAAAAATAAAATGAAAACATTCATAGATTAATATAAACAAGAGGAAAAGCAAATCCTAAACGGTGCTTTTGTAAAACAACAGAATACCATTGGAAATGGTCTTTATTGGTGAAGATTTTTCATTCACATGAGTTGTCTTTGTCCTGAATCACTCCAAGCTTTTGTGAAGCACATGTGTATGTACGTGTGTACCTGCTACACACACACACACACTGCCATGTGCCATAAAGCAATTTTGAATAAATATCTTTGCTGGAGTCTGTACAACAGACTCCCCACTAAGTTTGTGTTTGCATGTGCTCGTGCACACGCACAGACTTTGTACACGTGGGCACTTATGTGACCAAAGTGCAAAGTTTTTCAGAGTATGATCAGAGTCGAGCTCATGCCTGCCTAGCCCCAAACCGCACTGCTGGGCTGGAGCTTTCTGCTGTGGGTTCCTTCCCGTCTCCTGCCCCCAGCCCCACCCTCCCTTTCACAGTTAAAGCCTCTTTTCCACACAAACTTATGCATTGTTCCGTTAGGTAAACAGTTTCTTTTCAGTTAACATTTTGTAATCCAGACCATTCTTGGTATAATAGCTTTAAGAAATAAAGTGTGTGAGATGATCAAAGCCTCACTGCCAAAGTCATACACTTTCCCATAATGTCCTTCACACTGGAGGCTTTGAAAAGCAATGTGCTGACAGAAAAAAAAAAAAAATAAAAGAACCACCAGACATACCAGAATTTGCACAACTACAGGGCCAGGCATTTAAGACTTAAGAGTCCAAGGTTAGAAGAGGACAAAGCAGGAAGTTGTCATCATAGAGGAGCTGTGAACCTGTGTCTTGCTCCCAGTGCCACAGGACCTCTGCTCTCCTGTCTGGGGTCCAACAGTCTGTTCTGCCACTGGAGCACAACAGATACAGACAGCAGAGCTCAAATCCAGAATCAAGTTGCAAAAAGGAAGAGAGAATTGGAATAGTGGTGTTTTGATTCTAAGAGTACACGTAATAAAGAAGCAGCTTTCCCAGGGAAGGTGGGGACGGCAGGCTCTCCGCCCAACACCAGCGGCTGGTACAATGTCCTCAGAGAATCTTGTGGCCTCAGAACTTGAACATTTCTACAGCCAATCCAGACCAAAAAAAAAAATCAAAATGTTATTTAGCATTTCAACAAGCTGCTTGATTCTGTGCAAAAGAAAAGTACCATTGTATGGAAAGCTACCTTTTGAAAAAAGGGGGGGAAATAAAGATCATCCTAACCCTTCTCCCTAGCTATACCACACCAGAGATCTCACAAGTCTACTGTCACTTCTCCTGCTCGTAGGCCTCTAAAAGAACAGTTGTCTCTGACATGTCTTCTTCAGCATCAGTGAATGCAACTTCAGTAAAATAAGTTGTTAAACGAATCCTTTGGAACAACTTCACTGTCTGCACCCAACTTTAACACAAATTGATGAAAGCAGCAACGGAATCATGTTAAACGTATAATAAATAATTCACATACAACATATGTTAAATTACAAAGAAGGATTAAATTGCCATTTCTACAACTTTTTATAGATTTAGCAAGTTTCTAATCCGTTTTATATCAACAGCAGTACGTATGTTCTTCATAATAAATTTAACATTGAAGGACTGTCTAGAGGCATTATTTATAAAGCAAGAACCACCAAGTGAGCATTACAGCACTTCAACAAATGTTTAGCTTTTTTTCCAGTATCTGTTCTCAGAAAAGATTCAGGGGTTGTCTATCCACTTGGCAAGAGTCCTCCTCTTCATTACTCAGGAAGAGTTAACGTCATGACCTCCAGTTTCATTTTGAAATACTGGTTAAACCGAACAATTGCATACCTGGTCAAAGGGAGAGAGAGACATTGCAGGTTAGGAACAGCTAACCCTTCACATGACAACAGCCACGCTAAGTAGGACTCGGCAAAACTCCACCGACCCCAGCGCCGTTTCCAAAACTGACTGTTAGCAGCTGCCAGAGGAAGAAATTAGGAACAGAGCAATGATATTAGAGAACTTCTTCTCTGCCACCCCCATCCCAGCTGGCAGAAGAGATGCTGCTGCAGGACTGGGAAGCGCAGAGGGTCAGGTTCCCTGGCTGCCCGAGCAGCGCGCTGCCGCGGCAGGTGCCGGGGGTTTGAGGGCACAGAGCTGAGGGGGCAGGGGCCATCACCGGCACTGTGCCCCTCCAGCAGCGACCGCGGTGACCGCGGCACGGGCCGCAAAGACGGCACTCAACAGCCCAGAACGCTGGCTTGCTGCAAAACATCCTCGGGTGACACCTTCTGACAGGGAAAGTCAATAACGTTATCACCTCATGTCACCCACACATTTCAGGAAAAATCCTTTTGCCAGGATTTTTTCTCCTGAGAGGCCTCAGGAAAGAAAAACAGTAACTCTCTGCTGCTGTGGAATGCAACAGGCACACCTGGGATTGGTCCATGGGAGGTGTTTCTACTTAATAACCAATCAAAGATGCAGCTGTGTCAGACTCTCTGGGAGTCACAAGATGTTGTTATTCATTCCATTCTATTCTTGTCCAGCCTTCTGATGATTCCTTTCTCTCTATTCTTTTAGCATAGTTTTAGTTTAGCATTTTTAATAAAACATATATGATAATATAATAAATCAGCCTTCTGAAACATGGAGTCAAGATTCTCATCTCTTCCCTCGTCCTGGCTGCCCTGCAAAGACCACAGCCTTACTCGGTCCCCAGTGGAGAAACTAATTCCTCTGCTTGTGTCCATGAAAGACCATTTTAAAAGGGCCAAAGGCATCTACCTGAAACAGAACTTAACATTCATCGGTGGTGCAGACTCTCTAAAACAAGAATAGCAACTTCCAGGATCAATATTCCATGCAGTAGTAATCAAGCTCTTTTGCACTATATCCTTGACTCTCACTGTTAGAAATGGAGGTCTTGCATGTACAGATATCACACCTCACTGACCACCTTGCCTTTTATGCCTTTGTCTCCCCAGCAGAAAACACCTGATGCCCAAAACCATTATGTTCCTTGCCTTGTAAATCATGTGTTTAGCCCAGGGGCACATAATTTACAGAACTTTCAGCAACAAAAAACGCTGGCAGACAGCTTTTACCGCCTTGTTTTCCCTTAAAAATAAGGAGTTTTATTGTGTGACCACAGAGGTCAGGTGCGTTGCTCAGATCTCAGTTTCTGACACCTGGAGTGTTGGACTAAACAGCCCCACAAGTCCCTTCCACCCTCTAGTATTCCATGGCAGTACACAGCAAGCACACTTACCCTAGAAAATCAAAATCAATGGTGGAATATTTGGCTTGAATTAGAGCCCACAATCCCCAAAAGAAGTGCGAGGCCTGAAAGAAAAAAATTAGCAGCAAAAAATTAACCTTAAAACTAGCACATAAACATATTGCCACAGAGACAAAACTTCATCTATAAGAGAACACTCAAACCCCAATCTTTTTGTAGTTATTTGATCTCTCTTTACCAAAGAGATTTATAAGCAGTATTACAGAATAAATTACTCACAAGCAACAAGGAAATCCACTGGAGTCTAACTCCCTCCCCCATGGTGAAAGCAGCAACTGATTGCTGCTTTTCAAGAGAAACAATGTTCCTTTTCAAAACTATGTCACCTATTAAGTAGATCGTTGTACCACAATGTACACCATGCTAAAAAAATGCACAGAAGTGTAACCACCACCTGTACTGCTGTAAATTGCTATTGAACTCCAGTGCAAACAGGAAATTCCTTTTGAATTTTCAATTACACCCTTGGACCTGTATAATTACACTCACTTTCACTGCTGGCTTGGACAAAGAGAGATGTAATGCTCTAAGAAAAGCTCTACCTCATCAGCATTTACACAAATTTCTCATCTGGTCCAGACTTACTTCCATTAGGAGTCCAGAGAAGTAGTCTGGAGGCCTCTGTTCACTTTCAGATTGAAAGGATGGATCATATCAATGACATGATGTTAATACACCCCAAAATGAACATGTGATGGCTGTAAGCTTGACAGTGTCCTGTGGAAGACACTTCTGGACAGACTTTGAACTTCAGTAAATGACTGCTCACACTAATTACCTAAATGGCTTCCTGAAGCTTGCATGGAACACTTGACCAGGAATTTAGTGGACATCCATGGACACAGCTGAAAACACCTCAAAACAGCAACTGATCTGTGTCCATGTGAATCCTGTACCTCTGGTTCAGGTAACCTGGCCAGAGAGCTGCAGTTCATCACTCTACATCAACATCCATGAACTTTCTGTCAAGTTTTCCCTTACCTAAGCTCCCCACGTGAACTGACACAAGAGCCACAGGGTGTTTGTGCATCACAGGTATTCCACAGGCAAGCCCTGCCTGTTCTGTGAACACAACTACATCCTCCTAAACATTACTATGGCCACTGTTTAAACTGACAAAAGGGTGCTGTTTATTTTCAAACAGACCCCCAGCCTGCTAAACTGCAGCTCTAAGTATCCTAAACGAATGGGCCAGCTGAATTTGACAGTAACAACTAACATTTTAAAAGAATAGCAGCACACAAGCCGTTGGTTTTAAAGCTTGTTTAATAATCAGCTTGCTGTTAGCTCTACTTCCTCGCTGCAGCCAGTAGCTTTGGCCAGAAAACTCAGGGTATTACAGCCACAGAGGTGTGCTTGAATTAGTAGGACAGAGGACTAAAATAAGGCCAAAGTGGCTACTTTAGCCTTACTCCTCCTACAAATAGCTGGGAATGTTATTCTTCAAAAGAAAAAACATACAAGCACTTCTGCTGTAACATTTCCTGCCATATCATCTAGGCAAAACAACATCAGCAAGAGACGCTAGAGTGACCTACTTATCTGCAAAAGAAAAAATAAATCAAATCCATATATTCCAGTTTAACAGAATGTCATCATCTTATTTCAAAAAAGGCTTTTAAAGCCTGTATGTCTTCATGAAGCACTACCTTGTTCTTTGTCTTCTCACCATGACAAGCAAAGCTCAACAAAGACCCACAAAAGCTGTGGCCAACTCAAACTTGCCAGGCCGATAAACAGCCAACAGAAATCCTCACTCAAAGCTCATCTCCTTGTTTTCTGAATGTGCAGTGCCTCCTTCACTAGGACTATTCCCAGAGAATAGGCAACAGAGAAGCAAGTTTCCATAGAACAGCAAAGTTTTATTTCTCATGGAAGTCTTCCTTACATGCCACTACACTCAAATTCAAGAAAATAGCAACTACCTTTGCCCACAGAGTGTCAGGTTTCTCTGCATCCTTTAAAATATTCTAATCAAGTGTTTGTTACTTACCAGTGCAAACTGATTGACTTGGACATACAGAACTTCAACTTCTTTTTCACTGACTTCTGTGCCAAATCCCTTATATTCTTTGTAGGCCTCAAGGTAAGATCTCAGCCATTGCTCCTGTAATTTTCTGTTGGGGTAAAGGCTGTAGTCTACCTCATTTACTCCTAGGGAAAAGACAAGAACACTATCAGAACCCTATGCTGCATAAAAAGACCACGAGAAACCCTTTAGTACTACCACCAGTAGTCCATTACTGTGCCCCTTCCCACCCCAACACACAGGCACAGATTGATGTGAACAAATAAACACATTTCTACTTTGACCTCACCTTAAATTACATGCTGCCAAGAATTTCCCACATACAAATCAGAGTGTTCCACATTACAAACTTATGTTTTCAGCCAGACAGTCTGCTTGTATGTTGGGATTCAACACCTTGGGTTTTGAGAAAAAGCATTTGCTTTATGAAACAAAACCTCTCACAAATAGATCAAATATTACATATTTTGTAGGAAAAGAGACTTGTATGCCACAATATCCCAAGCCAAATCCAGGTGCACGTCCAGTTATCACTGAGCCCATGTCTGAAGAAAGCTTACTGTGAGGCTGCCTCTCTCCTCCACAGGGCACTGCTAGAATGAGGAGCCCAAAACTCATTTTTATCCTATTTTTCTTCCTATACTGGAGGTGCTTAGTCACAGGCTATAGGGAGTCTGCCAGGAGCCTCAAACCTGGATCACAGCTCACTTCCATTATCACTCCCAGTGAATTCAGGAATTCTCATTAATTTAACTTGCTTTCCTAATGTCTAAATTACCAACTATACAACTCAAATTACCAAGCACACATTCTGATTTTTTGTTTTTAAGTTATCTAAACATTGTTTTGAAGCAACTGGTAGATTAAGGCTCTTCTCTTCACCACAGCATGCTTTCCATCTGCTCTGATCATTATGCAGGTTTTCCCTGCTGGCCCATGCTCTCAAATAGTACAGCACACACTCGAGGTCATTTCTCCCTTATGGAGGAAGGGGAGTTTGCTGTAAAAAATTTGAACTACTTAATAAATTAATCTAAAGCAACCATATTCCTAAAATCCCACCTTTTCCCTCTGACATAATCTTGGCCTTTACTTCTCATTTTAGGACAGGCCAAGTACTCGGTGCACACATTCAAAACCACCAGCAAACACAGAATCCTGCCTTTTGGCACTGTGGAATCCCACAGAATACTGTCAGCACATGCACCTCCAGGGTGACATCCACAGTATTTCACCACAGCGGGCTGTGCCACCCTGCTGTGCCACCTCACAGGAGGACAGGGTGACAGCTGAGTGTTCTGAACTTGTCTAACTACCAGAATTTAGGACATGATGTTTCCAGCTCTGGGTGAGAAGACCTGCAAAGGAAGGGCACAACTGGTCTGCAAAATGAGACAGCAACCCATCCTGAGCTGACAGCTGTAAGCATGTAACCAGATACACACACGAAAACCAGACTGAGTTTGTTGGGGTTTTTAGTGAAACCAGCCAACTCCTGCCTCAGAAACCCAATTCTTACCTGCAAATTCATTGAAGTGATTTCCAATGTCATAAGCCAGGTAGTTGTACCCCGAGTACTCATAGTCTATGAACTGCACATCACCTGTGTGAGAGACAACAGCAGCAACATCAGAGTCCACATCAAACCAAGTACCAGCCCTGATCCTTTGGTGTCCTTTGAAGATTTTGGGGGGAAAAAACCCACAAACCCATCTGTACCTAGTTGTGTGCACTCAGACATTCCAGGATAAGGCTGTGACTTCTACAACATGAGATATTTAAGGGTAAATATTCATTCAGCAAAGCTCTTAAATTTAGATCTCACAATTGCCTCTGCTTCAAGTCTGAGTAGGAGAATTTCAATTTTAAATTCTACCACACGAGGGCCTCCCTTACTCTCAAAATGAGAAGTACAGCAGGACATTCTTTCTTTAAACTTTATGCACAAATAGCAGATCAATTTCTCCCTGCTTAAAAAATAACAGTCCTGTTTATTTATCACACAAATGGGCAGCCCCAGAGGACTGACACATTGCAACATGCTGATACTTCCTGTTTCCTCTACCACTCTTACAAAGCACGAATACTCTAAACTGTTGCTGTTTTAGCTGGATTCAACTAGCCTCAAGAAACCACCTGCACTGAGGCTGGGGAAAATGCATTGGAGCTGCTCAAGAGCATCTACAGCACACAGAACAGTCAAAATCTAAATGAGACTGAGCAGGTAAAACTAGAGCTCTTGTATTTTAAGGGAAGCCAGCAAAATTACTAAAAAACCAGAAAATTAAGCCATGGGTTAACAGAAGATCTGTTTGCACTAGAGCATTAAAAAGTAAAACCTTACATTTCTCACTGCTATACTGAAATAAGTCATTTTCACCATTGCGCCCTTCTCCCTCTCTATACTCTTTTTTATCACTACCTGCATCATTTAATTTACAAAAACATTCTATTATAAGAAAAATCTTTTAACATGACTTAAAACTCCAGGCTAAAAAGAAAATCAAGAACAATGTTGAAATTAGTACATTATGTATGTATTTCCTACACTAAGGATTTTAAGTGCCTACTACACTGCCTCCTTAAGATTTAGGAATATTGTACATCTCAAGTAAAATAGTTTCACCAATGTCCTGACCAAGTTAGCAAAGAACACTTCTAACAAACTTCTTCTGTGCTATGCAGTTCATCTTTGCCATTCTTGAACTCCTAACACAAGTATGTTTGCCAGATGGACAAATCTTTTTGTCTAGGTGCTTAAAATGGAAATTGAACTCTGCAACACAAATATAATCACTTAGTCACAAATCCTCCAAGTCTGAGCTCACCCTTACTTCCACTGGAAGAGAGGCTTGCTTACCAAGGCTATGGTGTGAAGTCTTTTAGGTTCTAACAAAACAACAGCCCTGCAAAGTGGCAAGCTCCTTCCAGGAAACTCTGCTGGCAGTGGAAGAATTGAAGCTCTCTAGAGCTTTGAAGCAGCAAATCTTACAGCAGCTGCAGGCAAGATCTGACTGTCACTGCTGCACTTCTGCTCTGACTGGCAGATTCCCAGCCTTGCTCTTCCCACTGGCTCTCCAGTGCTGCTTTTCACAGCAGACACCTCTAAAGCCACACACCAGTTAAAATCCCAACCCTGGCTAATGTTCTGCAACACAAGTGGTCTCCTGACCCCCTTCTGTACCCCAAATATTAAATATCACTTGTATTGAGAGGTTTTTTTCTTCCTTCCTTACCTAAAATCCAAACACAGCAGGTGAAAATCTGCTCGTAAAATATGGACATAATTATTTTAAATTTTTCATTAGCAGATTGCACCTAGAACATCCCTAGATGCCATCATGAATTTTTAATTACATTTAAACAACTTACTTCCAGACATAAAGAACATTACATAGAAGCAGAAATTGAAGCTAACAAGATATGGGTCGGGCTGTTACTAGGCACTGTCCCCACAAAGCAGGAACAAGGACATATCCAGCCCTTGGGTAGCAGATGGAGAAAACCTGGCAAACTCCTGTTTGATAAGGCAAAAGTTCAAAGCAAAAAAGCTTTGCATTCATACTGATCTATTTCAGACTCCTACTACTGTGCAACTCAACCTTTCAAATTAATTTTTGCCCAATGGCTCAAAATAAATAGGCACAGTTCTTTCTGTGGAACTGAAAGCAAAAGCTTTGAAGTTTTTGCTTCGAAAATGTGCAACATGGACATACTTGTAAGTGCATACACACACACAGACACACGTCTACCCCGCTTTAGAAAAAGCAGAAGAGTGTCTGCAGTCATTGTTTAATAATCAGTGTATTTTCAGATTTACTGCAGTTCATACGAGAAAGCCACTTCTAAAAGCTCTGGCTTACATGACTGGCTTAGCAGGGAGCTGTTGTTTCAAGGGTTCTATATGACATACAAATTGTATATCCCGTCAATACTCCTGAGAGCAAGAGACACTGTCTAAGTGTATTTGTTCTCATTGAAATGAGAACATTTGAAAAGAAGCTCTCTGGAGAAGCTACTGCTATTGACAGAAACAGGCATGTCAAGAGTGGGGAACATTTCAAGCTGATTTCTTTTTTCCAGATATTTCCTAGGGCAGACAACATGCAACAGAGCCCACAAAACCCACAGGAAGACCCAGAACAGAATTCACTGTACTCCATGTCCCAGAAAAGCACTTTTACACAGATCGAGATCAATCAACAAAGCATCTGCTGGATCTCCTCAGGGGTCTGGCAGGTACGAGGGTGAGGACACCTCTCTTCCCAGCTGCTTTTCCTTTTCCATGGTTTCACAGGGAAAGCACTTTCCCTGCCCAAGTCTTGGCTGTAGCTACCAGAGCTGAAGGATGTACCCTGACTTCTGTCCCATCCTGCCCACTGAGCCCCTGCAAAACAGCTTCAGAGACAAGGATCTGTGCTAGGAACACGCCTGGAAATTCACAAACAGCTCACCCACCCAAAGGATAATTTTAGCTACAAACACCCAAAAGAGCTCTGCAAAACAAAACAGGTTTTTAGATCAAAACCAGAAGCCTTAAAAATGCCTCCATCTTCAGAAGCACTGAGCACCCACACACTCCTACCAAGGATCATGGAAAACATTGGGTAGGCAGAGGGAATAAACAGAACAAAACTATCCATCTACCTACACACAACTCCCTGCCAGCTGATTTCCATACATGCAAAAAGAGCACATATGGAAACAAAAACACTCTGGTGCTGGATCTTGTTGAATAGCAAGTATTTGAATACTCTTAAAATATCAGGTATTTTCGGAAATTCCCAGGTCATGCTGGAGAAAAAAACCAAACTAATTTAGGAGCATCAGAACACAAGGTCTATAAATAAGCAGCACCAAGCTTCAAGCAAGCATATTTTGAATATTCTTGATGTCAAAACTGCAATAAAAAGTAATGCAAAGTGCTGAACTGTATCATTCAAAGGGTAGATGACAGTGATAATTACCAGTTATGTAAAGTACCACTTGCAGATTTCCATATCCTGAGTGACTGAGAATGGACATTAACAAAACAGCAAGAGGCAGAGTTCTCTCAGCCACAGCAGGAACAAATTCAAATCAGACGAGTGAGACTCCATTAAAGGAAGTTAACACTCAACATGCTCTTCCAGGCTCATAAATTAGGACAGGAGACTGATTTTTCTTAGAAGCAGTATGTGGCATGACTATGATTTTTCTTTCAAGTCTGAAAACTTCATGTGAATTGAATGCAGAGGACAAGTCTAGGGCAAAGCTCATGAACAAGCCATAATTATTCATACTGCATGGGGCACAAGCCCCAGTATGTCCTGATAGTCTGTAGCTTAACACATCCCCCCAACTAGGAAATGTGCAAATTAAGCATTCAAAACCAAAATTATAAATACAGTATTACTAAAACAAATAAATTAGGTTTCCTTTGTGACAGCTTCTGAAAAGCCACACAATATCACCAGTTTTGCACAAATTTTAGTGAGGAATAAAGAAAAAAATAAGGTAGTTAATCTAGAAATCAATTTTCTCTTGTTTTCAGTTTAGGGTCACCAAGGTCTTTTGGTCACACAGAGGCTTTTCTAGATGGAAGAGTGAATTTAGTCAGAGTATTGCAGTCACCAAAAATCTTAACTACCTTCAGACAATTTGATGCCATGCCTAGTGAAGCTCATCTTTTAAAAGATTATATTTTGTGCTCTTGCAAACTTTTTCTTATACCAAGAAAAGCTTTTGCTCTGCTAAACACAACTTCAGTTATACATGTTTCTTTACAGTTAAAGCTGAGCTTCCTGCTGATGCTCTGTAAAAAGTGTGCTATAAAAAACAGCTTCCAAATGACAACCATCCTTTCTACAGATGGCATTGAGGTTTGGTTACTATGAGAATGGTCCCTGCTGTACCCAGATTGCACAAGTTTTACAACACAGTACATGTACAGTGTTCAAACATAAGTTTAATAATATATTTACTTCACATTTCCAAGTGTTTCCCCCAGCTGTTTACAGCTTGCTTGAGGCCCAAGTACTTTACAAACCTCCCTCTCCCCACCAAGTCTCCAAACTCTAAACACTCACACGCTTGTTACTGTAGGATTGCTCACAAGGGATGCACTACTGGCATTGTTTTTTCCCCATTCTGCTTTAAAAAATAAAAGCATTTGTTTTTTCAACTGGGAGCTTCAGCCTATCGACCACAACAGGGAAGCTTTTAAAGGAATTCCTCAGATCTTTTTCTTTTTGTTGCATGGTTCTGCTATGAAAAGTGACTACAAAAATTACTTTTATCTCAGTGGGTCTGCTCTGGAATGCTAAAAGCCAAGGTAATTTCAGCACTAAAAAAACCCACATGGTAAAAACAGATTTAGTTTTGGTACTACGGTATCACAACTCCAAGTGTGTAAGACCACAAGTCTGGTATTATGCACACCTTTCATGCTTTCCCCCCTTTCTCTTTTTAAGCAGAGCTATAGTCCATCACTGAAACTCAGTAAAAACTCTCAAGCTTGGTACTGAATTCACAGAATTTAAAGCTTATGTTAATTGCATTGTTAGGGTGCATATACACATACAGGCATATATAACCTGGAGCAATTCCCTTCAAGGGTGGTATTACTCAGAGGGAAGCCTGTACACAAATCACCAAAGGAGATGATTTCCTCAGTTCACAGGGTGATGCAGACATGATGCAGCATTCACACCTGCTGCAGAAATGTGCTAGCATATACAGCCAGCTTTCATACTAGAACCAGCACCACTCTTCTTTTTCATTAGGAGTTAAGGCACGTAACTTACATACCAACAATCTTACTCAACTGGCACAAACATATGCAGCTACCTAGAAGGAATGCATCATCCTTATTTCAAGAGAAAACCTTGTAATCTGATTAGTCACATTCAGCTGAGCTCAGGTATTTGAAATGGGAGGAAAACTGTGTATTTTTACTGCCCAGTGGCCATTTTAGTGTCACAAGTTTGCCTTGTTTGATTCCTGATTGATCCACTTAGTAAGCGAGCCCCAACACTAAAATCAATAAGCTGTGTGTTTATATGGAAGCTTTAACAGATCTCAGTAACATGAACTACAAGTTAAATGTATAGCAATAGAAACAAAACTGTAATTCATTTCTGCCAAGATGTGTGCTGCTACAACTGTTTCAACAAAGCAGCATTTACAAAAGAAATCTTTCAAGATGTCTGTGTACCTCATGCAGAAAACAAACGGAGCTACTGAATGTAGTAGTCAGTATCACCAAGATATTTCATCATGAAAGGGTGTTCCCCACAATCGCAAACCAGAACAAAATGTTACAGGAGACAATTTTCATGTTATTTTCTATACTTGCATCATTTTCTTTTCTTCCTAAAAGCTTTATACAACCAGAATACAATTAGCATTCAGTTCTGTACTTTGAAGCCAGGCATACAGGCAAGCTGGGGATTAACAAATTCATGAGGTCATTAAAGAAAAGCAAGGAACACTGATTTTCTTCCTCTGTACAGCAGCATACAGATGAGAATTAGCTCATTAAGCACAGGTATCGCTGCCATTACACTGGGTCTCAACAGCTCAAACTGAGCTCACCTCAACAAGTGATTAAACCACCACCATGATGCAGCACAGCAATTACAGCACAGATAAAGCCCCTCACCACCCACACCTACCTCTTTTCTTGTTGTAAATAATATTCTTACACAACAGGTCGTTGTGGCAGAGCACCACTGGTGATCCTAAGTTTGACAGTCTCTCCTTCATCCAGGCCATTTCTTCCTGAAGAACTTGAGGACTCGGAATGTCCCTTAAGAACCTTTCCAGGTATAAGGAAACAGAGTTAACATTTAGCACTCTGTGCTCCACAGCAAGCATTTGTAATGAAGTACTTTTCTCTACATTCTTCCTGCCAACAGACCCTCTCCCAAATCAGGGCATTCTTTCCCTAGGCACCACAGCAGTCAAATCACGACAATCGTTTTTCTCTGTCCTCCCCAGAAAACAATGTTCTGAAGATTACCTGTGCTGTAAACACAACAGTAGTGCAAGAATCAGGAGCAGAACATGAATACACCCCCACACATTTTAAAGGTGCAAAGATGGGAAGAATTACTGCATGAATTTCATTCACTTTTCATTCACATTCCAGAACTCCCTCCGAGAAGAATACACAACAGTGTTAGGTACCATATGCATCTATACTGAGGAAATCAGCTCTCAGTTTTAGTCTAGACACAGTATACACTTAAATGGCCATTCTGTCCTCTACATTTTCAGCTACCTATTCATGTTTTCTCAGTTTTTTAAGAATTTGATGTTGTAAAAGCAAAACCACTTTGCTAGAGCATTCTTTAATTACTCTGCAGCAAGAAGGGCCTCCACGATTCCAAAGTCACACGAAGAGTATTTTTAAGCTGGAGTCTGCCTTCTGAGCAACACAAAGTCTGATGATACTGTATAAACACAAATTCCAGCAGAAGGAATGTGAAGCCTGGAAAGAACACGATGAAATACCCACCTTTTATTTACTTCCTCATCTGCAAATTCTGTGGGTATGAGAGAGAAGTATTTCCCCATTTTCAGCCACAAATTTGATTTAGGGATCCATCCATTGTGTGCATGAATAGTATGGATTTTAGCAAGTTGTCTAGCAATGAGTCTAAAAAAAAATTAAAATTAAATTAATGTTAGATTTAACTGAAAAATTCTAAAAAATACAGCTCAGGAATTCAAAGAGGGTTTAAATAAGAAAAGCACAGCCATAGGGCAGCACATGTCAAGACTTAGAAGTTCATTAGGATCGCCACCTGTGTGAAGGGAAGGGGGAAGGACTGGAGTTCAGTTACAGCACACAAACTTCACCTATATTTACAGTCTACTCTTGCTTATTTTTCCAAGTATTGATTTAAATTAGCTGCTATTTTTAGGCAAATACATTTCAGTGCACACATGAAAAACTAAAATCTTACGACATCAGCACTTTCTGCTCACTGCTAACAACTTAAAAATCAGTGGATTTTTAAAAATCAGTTTAATTCTCAGTGGAACTTTCTGGTATCTATTCACAAAAGGAATGTCTTGGAAACAGTTGGAAGTACTTTAACCAAGTCCAGCCCCCTACAGCTCCACTGCACTCAATGACCTCCGTAATGGCGATGTGCAAGTGTTAAACACAGTAACCAGACCTTTAATGGGTACAGTGTTCTGTGGAGGCATCAGGGATCAGCACTGAAATACAGAACTAAGGCAGTGTGAACATCAGCTTAGCACAGGCTTACAGAAATACACATTTTCTGCCCAAACTCAAAGTCCTTCAGGCCAGGCAGAACTTCCTAAACGCACAATGAAATGAGATTTTACTGAGTGTTAAAAGCTTACCTGAAGATGTCAGGATTGCAGACGTGCTCTGGGTCCAGGGCCTCTCCCTGCATGAACTCGTAGCACAGGCCGTTGTTGAAGGTGCAGTAGAGCTGGGGGGCACAGCCGTGGGCCTGCAGCACTCGGAAGCTCTTCACCTCCTCGTCCCGGTCCACCAGCAGCTCCGTCTTGTTCCCGTAGATCCGCACCAGCACCACGTCGTCCGTCGTGTCACCCACGTAGCAGCCAATCAACTTATTGGTGATCCCGTCGGTGAACAGCTGCAAAGCACAGCAGAGCACTGAGCAACTCAGCTCTGCAACCCCAACAGGCAGGAGGGGAATGCTGAGCTACTGGTGATCCCATCAGTGAGCAACTCAGCTCTGCATCCCCAACCAGCAGGAGGGGAATGCTGAGCTACTGGTGATCCCATCACTGAGCAACTCAGCTCTGCATCCCCAACAGGCAGGAGGGGAATGCTGAGCTACTGGTGATCCCATCACTGAGCAACTCAGCTCTGTGTCCCCAACAGGCAGGAGGGGAATGCTGAGCTACTGGTGATCCCATCACTGAGCAACTCAGCTCTGTGTCCCCAACAGGCAGGAGGGGAATGCTGAGCTACTGGTGATCCCATCACTGAGCAACTCAGCTCTGCATCCCCAACCAGCAGGAGGGGAATGCTGAGCTACTGGTGATCCCATCACTGAGCAACTCAGCTCTGCATCCCCAACCAGCAGGAGGGGAATGCTGAGCTACTGGTGATCCCATCACTGAGCAGCTCGGCTCTGTGTCCCCAACCAGCAGGAGGGGAATGCTGAGCTACTGGTGATCCCATCACTGAGCAACTCAGCTCTGTGTCCCCAACAGGCAGGAGGGGAATGCTGAGCTACTGGTGATCCCATCACTGAGCAACTCGGCTCTGTGTCCCCAACAGGCAGGAGGGGAATGCTGAGCTACTGGTGATCCCATCACTGAGCAACTCAGCTCTGCAACCCCAACAGGCAGGAGGGGAATGCTGAGCTACTGGTGATCCCATCACTGAGCAACTCAGCTCTGCAACCCCAACAGGCAGGAGGGGAATGCTGAGCTACTGGTGATCCCATCACTGAGCAACTCAGCTCTGCAACCCCAACCAGCAGGAAGGGAATGCTCAGTTATCCCTTAGCTCCCAAAACACACATGTTTACTAGACTAGAGCACTAGGAAATAAAATCTTAAGGACAGAAGAATATCATGAAGAAAACACTTGAATATAAATGTGGGAGTTTTTTTGCATTTACAGTCATGTCTCTTCTTCCACTCTGTGCCCTCAAAACCCTAATTCTTAATTCAACTCTCCCACAAAACATCCTCACAGTAAAACAAGCAGGCAGCAAAAGGCAGCTTCAAGTTGGATAACAAACAGTTTTTAATTCTTAATAGCAATGAGGTCAGAAAGCCAGCTGAAGAAAAGAAACCTATTGATCAGGACCAGAATACTAAGTGTTCAACAACAACAGTTTGATTTCCTTATTCACTCATGCCCAGTCATGCACCCTCTGATATGACTTCTGCCTCAAGCCCAGAACAAAAATACTGACAAATGCAGTGATCTGTTGTGTGCCACACATTATTCTAAGCCATGGTATTTAATGAAAAACTGCTTTTGCTAAAAACACACACCAGCAACAGCAAACATACCTACAGGGATCATCATTCTTTACAACCCTGGACAGTTTGGGTGGGCTTTTGTTATGGGCTGGGGGGACAAAGGTGATCAGGGAGTTTTTGTCTGTTTTATAAAACAGTAAAACAAAATTCAGGAAGTTTGATTTCTATTCCCCCTCCCCCTTCAAGATATAGCCTTTACTTTGCAAAGTAGTATCACTCAAACACAAGTGACAGATTATTTCCAAACCTCAGGGGTTTAGAAAAATTGAGAATTAGGAGCAATTTTTTTTTTTAATTACTAAAGGAAAAAAAAAAATCTGAAGTTGGGTCAAGTCTCCCTGTTTAGGAAAAGACAAGACTTTCACAGTAGATGTGTTTTAGCTCACATGCCTTGCTTTCCCCAGCACCCCTAACTTGATGAGGTCAACAGATTCACCAATAAATGCAGAAAAGTAGTGGGGAAGTTTCAGTTGTCATCACAAATTAGAGGAATTTTCCAAGCTCCTGAGGAAAGATGCAGAAGATACAAAGGTACTCTATTTTCTTGAATAGTTACAAACACTCAATCTTGAAGAAGTAGGTACAGCAAATTATATAACTTCCATCTAGACAGGGTAACCATAAAGCCAAAAAAAGCTGCTTCCAAGGCTTCTCTGACTGACTCCAAATTTACAATTTATGGGCACATCTTACTATTGGCTATGACTTTAACAACTGAAGATGAATAATGAAGAATCCTGAACAGTGTTCACAGGAACTGTTACAACATTAAGCACTGCAACTAAGAAAACTGTCCCGCCTGACACCAGAGATCCTGGGCTGGAGCAGTGCTTCACAGAAGTGAACAGGCAGTACTGCAGGGCACTTCAGACGCTTGTCAATCACAAATTACACCCTTAGACTGTAAATGCTCCCATTCATAACCTTCACAGTCATATGTACACTGTCACAGAACTGCCCACATGAGGAAGGGACCTCCCGGGATCCTCCAAACCTCCCTGCTCAAGCAGGGCCAGGCAGAGCCAGCTGCCCAGGACTGTGCCCAGGGAATCTCCAGGAATGCTGGAGACTTTGTAACCTGTCTGGCAGCACACTCCAGTGTTTGACCACCCTCATGGTAAAAAAGTGTTTTCTTTTGTTGAGATGAAACTTCATACATTTTATTTTGTGCCCACTGCCTTGTCTGTCACTGGGCTCTGAGAGGAGTCTGAAGGCCTATTCAATTCCCCCTCCCCAGGTTTTCATACATCTAAGATCCCTGCAAGGCTCCTTTTTTCCAGGCCAAATATGAAAGATTCTCCAGGGCCCTCTGTAATCTTCATGTCCAGTCCAGTCTTTGCTGGACTTTCTCCAAAAAGCATGTGTCTTCCTTCTCCTGGGGAGCCAAGAGCAGGACACAAGCACCTAAAGATGGCAAATCAACATACAAGTACTGATTCTTACACCTTTTAATATTAACCCAAAATTAATCAGTTTAAAAAGTATGAAGAGCACTTTGCAGAAGTGATTCATGTTGAGCTGTTCAAATCAAAAAGTCTCTTGTCTGCCATTCTTAGATAAAAGCTTCCAAAATGTAGTTTAAAGAAAAAAAAGTACTACGAAAAAGACACAGCTCTGAGGTAATCAGAAATAGTGATACTAGAAAAAAATATGCTAGTAGTGCTGGTGCAAAGAAACAGTAAGAATTAGAGTTGTTATGCTGTTGAACAGAAACTACAGGCACATTACACCTTCTGTCACAGGTCTATTATCCCCTTAAAACAAGTTTCATTAGCACTAATAAAAAGAAATCTGCAACAAGGAAATTGGACTCCCTCAGCTGTTAATTTAGGAACTCTGCTGATTAGCATCTATTTGTAACATGCTGCTACAAATAATTATATGCACCCAGGAGCACTTTAGCTCTTGCTTCTTAAAAAGGCAGAAGGGTTCACTTACTTTTCTAATAACATCATTCAAAGTAGACTATTTCCATATTCCATCATAAGAAAACATCTAGTGTTTGCTACCACCAGTAAAAGAGCATAATAGTCACTTTACTCTTTTATTCAGAATGCCTTTATCAGTTAAAGAATCAGCTTAGAAGGCCTCGCCCAAAACATAACCTGAAATGAAGAAGAGCAACACAGGAGTTCTATAGCAAAAGCATCAGTTGAGCATGAAAAGCAGAGAACAGACTCTGATGATGTGGATAAGGTAATCAGTAAAGTATCCAGGCCACGTGGAAGAAGATGGAAGAATCACAGAATGCAATGAACGTAGAGGATTCTGGGAATCAATTAAAAAATACAGAGACAACAGAGGTTAAGAACACAATGCAACACAGAAAAAACCTCCAGCAGCAAGATTCTGACACGCCTGTAATCCACAAAAAGTTAATTACTGTGATATGTGCTTATCACAGCTTAATACATACTTTCACATGAGGTGCTACAAAGGTAAAACTAAACTTAGAAACACTTCTGGAAATTATATTTATACTGCCCACAAGCAGATCTAGCTTGAATCCAAGGCTTTCTAGAAAAACAAAGAAAACTGTTTAATGAAATGCAGACTGAAGGTGAGAAAGCTACAAATAAGCTTAAGCTACTCAAGTCTCAGGGAGCAGCACATGGTACAAGCAAGACACGAAGCACCTTGAGACAGCTTACCCTAAAAGCACTGTTATTAGGTTATTAGATTCCTGGGAAGGGCATATGATGCATCTGCTTCCGTCTAATAAGCAGGTGTTCCATGAAAAGCTTGTCTCTAATCCCTTTGTTCCAAGTGTTCAGAAGAATGAGAATGAAACTGCAATCACATGTAACGAGAACAAATAGACAGAAATAAAAGTGTCATGGGGCCAAGTAGAAAGCACTTATGACTCAGAAGGGCTGACTTTTCCCTTCTAGACTGAGTTATGACATCCACAGGAAGAGAACACAGGAAACAGAACTGCAGCGCCATGAAAACACAACAGTGATGTGAAACTGCAGCACAAAGAAGCAGGAATTCCCCAGATTCTGCTGCTGAACCCCAGACTGACTTTAAGATCCCCAGAAAGGAACAGACTTCAATAACATGCTTCTTTAATGCTCACAAACCTTCAGCTTTGTATTGTAAATCTAAGTTGATCTTTTTCCTGGAAAAGTATAGTCTACACAGGCACTTCCACAGGTATACAGGTCAAGAACTGAATTCCTTGGAACAAGGCTCGTTATTTCTCTCTCTGTAGCTATTGTAGCTGCCTTTCTGCAGCTGTTCATAAAGGAAGGACAAAGTACAACTGCTGGAAAATGCCTTGGGTAAGTTCTCGCATGAGCAGCCTCATCCAGAGGTCTCCGTGCTCTGCAGCCACATCCTCCAGGTCATTTCTCTCAGCAGGTGAAAGCGGCTGTCTGCAGGATTTAGGGGGTCAGATGATCAGGAGTTAAGAACACCAAAACCACAGGAAGCGAGCAAGTCTGCAGCACTGCTCTGGGCCAAGTTCAGCAGAGGCTGAGCTCCCGGGGTGCTGTGCAGGGCAGCAGCAGGGAGACAGCAGCGCTCATCACAGATCGTGCTGCTGGACCCTCACAGCTCTTCTGGCCCACAAACCACACACGCTGCAGCTGCACGGTGGGGAGGGTTCTTCGGGGCTGAGGGCTGCTTTTGACTGGAATGCATGACCATATGTGAAAGTTTTTGGTTTTGTTTTTTTGGGGGGGGAACTGGTTTGGTTTGGGTTGTTTTGTTTTTTTTTTTTTGTTTGTTTTGGGTGTTTCTTAATGCCAGGGAAAAAAATACTAAGTTACTTATTTTTCACCTTGCTTCTGAAGAATATTCTTCTACCTGAGAACAGTCAACATCAGGTAACTAGTTAACACTTTGAAAGTGATGAATTTGCTTTGCAAATTTTGTGATACTGACTAAAACAGCTACAGATTTTTAAATAATAATAATAGTTAAAAAAAAGCTAATAGGAAAGGAACCTAGGACTTTATTATAAATCAAAGAATTAATTTGCTGTTCCTCTCCCAGAAGATTTTGAGGTGAAATGCCTGGGGGCTGGGGAGGGAGGGGCAGAGGGACAGGAACTAAACTGTCTTGTACCATTCCTTTCCAATGTTACAAGGCTGCAGCATAAATTCCCCCTTTACATGGGCTCCTCCAAGCTGTGCCTAAGCAAACACTGCTTCCCCACAATCCCAGCCTCAGTCATCACTAAGCACCCCCTACCACGCACGCTGAATTGCTCAGGCACACATGCCACGTCACTCACACAAAACGCCACCACGGCTCCTGCCCCGCACAGACAGCACACACACCTTTAGAAACGGGGCCTGAGACTATCAACCTTCACCAGAAGCTGACACAGACTGGAGAAACCAGCCCAGCCTCCAAGGACATCCAATCCTGCTGGCACTTGCCCCTGCGACACTGCGCTCAAGGCACACCTCAGATTACACTTTTTCCACAAAACATCAGTACTGCAGCCCCGTCTGCAGCTCCAACTTTCCTTATTCTTCTCCTCACTCTTCACTTCTCCATTTGGAGCTATCAGCACTTCTCTGTGGATGCAGTCCTTCCTCTTCATGTGGCAACTCTTTCTCAACTGCTCAGGAGGGTGATGTGCCAAAACCAGCCGAGAAATAAACATTTCACTTGAAAAATGTTAACAGCACTGAGATACAAAATAAAGTGAGTTTACTTTGTTTCCCAGACACTAACATTGTCAATTATTTCAATGCTTTTAAACCCACGCTCAGTCTGTTTAAATAAACTAAAAAATATTCCAACAAGTTCAGAAATCTGAACCAAATGACAGTTTGTTATAAAAAGAATGTCAAGATCAACACAAGCAAATAAATTAGACCAGCAGCCAGAAAATACTGCCTGAAGAAAAGCTACTGAGTGCAAGTCAGGATGAAAAATCAAAGAAAAAAAGACAAAAGCTAAGCTGGTAAACATAGAAGTGGGTGGGTGGTTGCTTCACTGGCAAAAGTACAATTTTTTGGTAAGCCTTGGGTCCATCCCATTCATATTTCATAGCTGCAGGAACAAATCTTTGCAAATTATAAAGTGTTGCAGTAGCAAAATCATGCAAAGTGTTGATAAGTGCAAAAAAATGTAAATCTAGGAGGAAAAAAAAAAACAAAACCAAAAAAACCACAGTAGCAAAAAAACAAGGAAGGCTCAAATATTTCAGAGAATTAAAAGAAGCAAATTAATCCAACTTATTTGGAGATGATAGTTGCTTGCAGGATTTGCATGGGGAGGTTATGGAGTGTCTTTATGAAAAATTTAATCCCTTTTGCAAAACAAATTCTTTCCACCTCTCCTCAGGTTTCATCCAGGACAGGAGCACTGTTGCCAGCCTAACATTTTCATGATTTTAGATGTTTGAATGATTCCTCAGCACGTTTCTTCCCACATATATCATTGTGGTCTACACAAATAATGGTATAAATTAACAGTACTGGTATTAAGCCCTTTCACCAGTAAAAACAGGCAGTCTTTATTCTCAACACTGAATATTATTTCAGAATGGTAAGAAACACGGATACAGTGCAGGTTTTTCCTGCACTGTAACATTACACTGCAGAGAAGAAATCGTGTATTATCCTACTGAATCCTGCTTTGCCACCAGACTTACAAGCAGACAGTCATGGGATAAAAGAATGCTGAATCAGCCCTACTGAAGTGGTAACTAATTCTCCCATCCAGTAAGCAAACATTGATCTTCCTTGAATCTCCACAGAAGAGAGAAAATAAGGAATTTGTAAGGTGGGCAACAAAATCCAATCCGTGAGTGTATTTTTATGTAGGAAGGGTAATACAACCTCTTTAAATGAGTACAAATAATTAAGTTTTTATATTTCATCAAGAATCATGCAGAGTATAAAAATTGGAATGTCAAAATTCAGGCAGCTTAATAACTCAGAAGGCCTGTTTTGAGCTAGAACAGCATTTTTAAGCAAAATTTTTGAAAAACCTGTTTCTCATGTTCACAACAGCTGGTTTCTGAATTTAGCAAGCAGTGAGTTTCTCAGCAGAAGTCTGGGAGAGACCTCCAAAGATTCCTTCCAACCAGAACTACTCAACATTGCTATTACTAAAAAGCAGCCATTCCAGAACCAAAAGTGTCTACTGCAAAAAGCAGAGAAAGCAAACCTCAAAGTTCAGGAGTCAGAAAATCAAGCACCCAATTCCATAAAGTTCCCAGGACATTTTCAGCTGACAACTGCACGACATCCATGAAGATGAGTGTTCAGGCAGAAAAATTCTGTTTCTCCCTAGCAATGTGGGATAACCTGAGCATTTGTACTGCCCTGTAGGGACAAAATTCACCTATAACTTCATATAAAGGAGATACATTACAGTATAGCTGCTTCCACTTCAAAAAGTAACAGGCGATGCTTCTGACGTCATAGCCTTGCTGATAAGCAACACAATAAAAATTCATATCTTCCGTGCTTAAATTATTCCATTTTCATCTTCCAGCCTACATTTGTGTTTTATGCTGTGGTGCAAAAAAACCCTTACATGTTAAAATATAATCCTGATTTCAGGTACTTATAAATCTTAGGGAAAGCAAGGATTAAGCATTAACCTATACTAACTACAGTTTCAAAGTTGTTTAGCTGACTAAACAAATTAACACACAACAGTAAATTTTTGCAAGAGAAGTTAATTAACTTTTTCACATCAAACTCTGGACTCTTCAACTGCTTACTAAGTGTTCCGACCCAAGAATTACTAAGAGCAAAGGTAGCAAATGCAGAGTTCACCTGAAGAAGCAGTACTTCATTAAACCTCTCACTGTGCTGTCATTAACCTATTCTATTAACCACTTTGCTGTTTCAGATCAGTCAGACACATTTCCCATGCACCCCGGGAGTCCCACCCATCCTCATCCCCCGCCTAAACACATCCTCTAAAGGGAGGGCTCCAGGGCATCCTCTGTGCAGGACAGAAGGAGCCAAGCGCTTTCGTGCTCCGCGGGCCCCACGCAGCTGCCCCGGCTGGAGCCGGCTCCAAAGCACGGCACCCCTGCTCCCGCACACCCTGCGGCCCCAGCAGCAGCTGGAGAGCTAAAATAAAGGCCATCGAAGGGCTTCGGGAACAGAATGCTCTTCCACTGCTCAAAGGAAAACACCGAGCTGAGAAGCTGTGTTCTTACAGTGACTTGGTTAAGACTAAACTCAAGGCATTGTTAAGACAGAAACCTCTAACCACAGACAGTGATCTCCTACTTCACCTCCGTGTGACCAGCCAACAGAGAGCCTATTCCACACCAATGGTACTGGTGGTTTTTACTCTCTGAATTGTTTCTTGCAAAGGCAGTGGCAGAAGGAAGCAACATTTTTTTTCTTAAAGCAACTACCCCTTTACCCAAAGGATCGTCATCCCTGCTTAACAAGATAATGTTTCGGTTTCATTTTTCAACAATCCCAAATGAAAGACATAATTTTTTTTTGCTGAGAACTGCAGTCATCAGAGAACCATAAAAATAAAACTATTTATAACTTTATGCAGCCGTGCAAGGCGCAGCAATTTGGATTATGCATATGGACCCCTTCCAACTCAAGATATTCTGTAAACTTTAACAGCCTCGTTTAGCTGTACATGTTGTAAAAAGCTATTTTCATTGCACCTCGAGATGTGGGGACTGTGCATAACTCATGGCCACTACCTCAAACAGATTATTTAGAAAAAGCTCATCAGGTTTATTTTCATGCTAACGGGACTGTCATGTGTCAAGTTCCATTTTTCTTTCAAGACATCAGAACATTTCAGTCAAATTATATGCCATTACCTCAACGTGCTCAGCTTTCCTATACAAATTAGTTCAGCAGCTCTCCAAAGAGGAACTTCATTGAAATGAGACACCTCCACGTAATAACCACTGCAGAATAACACAGCTGAGCACATAATAAAATGCTAACCACAGGCTGAACCGCTACTTCCGCCAGGCAAATTAGCTAGAGTTTTTAAGTCCAGGGGCCATGTTAAGTATATTCTAGAAGCACAAAAGCAGCCAATCCTCCCGCAGATGACTCGTCATAAGTCCCAGTGCCTGCTCACCCAGAGAGCAGCAGAGACAGCAGCGGTGCTTCTGCCAGGAGCAGCGAGCACGGCCCTCAGCGGCGCTGCTGCCAGCAGCTGAACCCCAGCCCGGCTGCGAGCACAAGACAGACACTTACGACGTTTTTTTATTGCAGGGAGCACCCGACAAGGCTCCACCGCCCGTGGGAGCGCCGCGGGCGGCGGAGTGGCCCGCTCCGGCGGCCCGGGCCCCGCTCACCAGCACGCCCAGCCGGCACACACACGGCGCGGGTGACGCCAGGGGCGGCTCCCGCTCCCCTCCCTCCCCGCAGCGGCTCCCGCTGCCTCCCTCGGCCCGGCTCCGGAGCTCTGCCCGGCAACCGAGCTCCGGCGGGGAGGGCACGGCAGGAGGAGGACGCAAGCGGGCGGCGGGGCGGACGGAAGAAGGGAGGGAAGGAGGGAGCCGGGGATGCTGCGCGCCGCCCCGCCCCGCCGCCGGGCCGCCCAGCAAATGGGGCTCCGCGCAGGGGGCTGCGGCGGCGAGCGGGGGAAGGAGGGAGGGGAGGAAACAAGGCGGCAGCTCCCCCGCACAATGGCCGCCCGCCCTCGCCCCTGCCTCGCCCGCTGCTCCCCTCCCAGCCGGCCCGGGCTGCCGCAGCCCCGCGCCCAGCGCAGCCCCGTACCTGCAGCGTCACCTCCTCGGGTCTCCAGTGCGGGCGCAGCCGGCGCAGGAGCTGCAGGGCGCCCTGGCGATAGCCGGGCCCCTCCCGCTCGCTGACCGTGATGTCCAGCTTGGGCACCTCCGGCGAGCCGGGCGGGACGTGGATGTAGTTGGACATGACAGCGGGCAGGACGCGGCGCGACACGGGGACAGGAGAGTAGGCGGCCCTCGCTGGTGCTCCCTCCGCAGCGGAGCCGGCAACTGACGGGGAAATTTCCACTTGGGCTCCCGATAAAGCGGCTCCACCTCCCCGGCTGCGGCGCGGAGCAGCCTGGGAGAGCGGGCGGAGCCGGGCGGAGCCTGGCCCCCCGCGTCCCCTCCGGGGTCCCGCCGTCCCCTCAGGCACCGGCCCGTCCCCTCCGGAGCCCCGCTGTCCCCTCCGGCACCGGCCCGTCCCCTCCGGCACCGGCCCGTCCCCTCCGGAGCTCCGCCGTCCCCTCAGGCACCGGCCCGTCCCCTCCGGGGTCCCGCCGTCCCCTCAGGCACCGGCCCGTCCCCTCCGGAGCCCCGCTATCCCCTCCGGAGCCCCGCTGTCCCCTCCGGCACCGGCCCGTCCCCTCCAGGGTCCCGCCGTCCTCTCCAGGGTCCCGCCGTCCCCTCCGGAGCCCCGCTGTCCCCTCCGGAGCCCCGCCGTCCCCTCAGGCACCGGCCCGTCCCCTCCGGAGCCCCGCCGTCCCCTCGCATCACCCGGCCCCGGAGGGATTTACCGAACGTGCCCGGGGCTGCTGCGGGACAGCGGCCGTGAAGGAACGCGGGCAGCTACCTGGCGAGCTGACCCTCACGGGCTCGGAGTCACCTGCTGCGGTAGATCTTTTGTCTTTAATTTGGTCCCCCTGGAATTCGGAAGCCCTCACCGCGTCTCCCCTCAGGGCGCGCACCTGCTCAGCGCCTTGATCCGCTCCTCATACACGGCAGCTATGTTCTTTCATTTTTTTCCCCTCATTGATTTTATGCTAGAAATCTTGTTGCCTCGAAGTTATTTTTGGCTTGAAAAATAATAATAATAATTTAAAAAAAGACCTCAGACTACACCACAGCTTGTGTGGTGGGGAAAAAAAAAGATTAAAAAAATCCCATCTTTTTTAGAAATATTTTGATGCTCCACCTAATAGCCCTACGAGTACCTGCCTCCTTTCACATTCTGTGAGTTTCCCACGGAGGAAACACCAACTAAGAAGTTCTTCTGTAAGAACAAGTGAATTGAGCTGGACGAAGGCACAAGAACCAGGTAAGCGCAGAGATGGTCGGGCTCTGAGGAGCCCTGAAGAGCTGTTACTCTGAAACAGACCCAGGTCAGCGCATCTTTAATCTTTGTATTCTTTTCCATCTAAACTTTGATTCAGACCAAGTACTCAAAGTCTTCACAGCCAGGAATCTGTCTGGGAGAGCTCAATAAATAATTTTTTCCTTCTGCTGTATTTTAAATTAAAATTTAATATTTAAGGGTGTATGTTATTCTACATTAATAGGATTTTTCTATCAAGCATTGAAGGGGAAAGAACATCAGGGTCTGAATCAAATTTCAAATGCCATAAAATTTCACCTATTTCTTCCATTAGCCCATTTCACTTTTTCTTCTTTGAAAGTAAGGATATTTTGAAATTCAAATGCTTTAGAAAAATAGTTTCCTTTAACACATTCACCTTCATACACTGTTTAGCCCTATAAGTCAATAGTGCCATAGAGGCATGATATCACTCTACCAGATCAAGCATGTGATTCATAGCAGCCTCTGCTTCTGCTTAGGCAGTTTGGTAGATGATAAACTAAGATTTATTTATAGATTAAGGCCAAATAGATATTTTGTTGAAATAAAAAGGTTGAATGCTCCAGCTTCCAAATGTTAATTTCAACAAGAACTGGTCTAAACAGAGATTCCATCTTGCTAATGCTGAGAATAATAAATACACCCACCAGAATGTTTCAGTTGTTAACTCTGAGAAGCCTTGTGAATTTACCCAAGCCTGATTAGATTTCCATAAGTTGTTTGTGAGTGTATTTTTAACAGAACAGGGGGAAGCAGGAGCAGTTATGGTGCTTAGATTGTTCGGGAATGATGAGAGCTGAACTTCTGTCTACTAAGTATTTACAAAGGACGTGAAAGAACCTTGAACGCTTAGGCAGTAGCACTCTCATCTTTCTGGTCATGGTATGAAGACACATCCTTTTGGTTTGTCCTCATAGTGCATTTGGAATTCTCAATTCCTGGGGTTTTATTTTTTAAAAAATCCTGTTTTTCTTAATCCCTGCTATTTTAATCTATAAAAGTTACAGTTAGCCACTCACCTGGTTTCCTCCCCTTTTAACCTTTTGTTTCCCACAAATATCTGCTGTGTCCAGAGCAAACCCCAAAGAAATGTGTTTTCTCTTAATGCTTGGTATGTTTGCAGGTGCACCACACCAAACCAAACTCATTGCAAGGCTGGTCAGAGATGTGCACTACAAGGAACTGAAGAAAACAGGATGTTTTGCTTCTCTCCCAGGCCTGTGCTCTACCAGTCTGACCTGCTTATCCTCCTTGTTCTGCCATTCTCCTTTCCTTTTCTGCTATTCAGGAACGTGGCTGTGCCATTTAATTTATTCCTGCACTTTTCACCTTGCCTTTATGTCAGTGCTGGACACTTTATAAATGCTTTTAAAAAAAAAAAGGCATAAAGAGCAACATCAGGATCAGAACCAGTTTTAACTTCCCAGGTGCAGTTCACCTGGCTGCTTTCCAGAGCCAGTAATTCAGTAATTGCTTCAGAAGGACTCACTGCATGAAAGTGATTAGAAACAGGACCCCTTCTAGCCACAGTGAATTTTAACAGCATTTTGCTGTTTCAAAATGCTTGATATTGTCCTAATCTCACAAGTAAAAACTCAGTCATCAGAAGGTTTCAGTGTGCCATGAGACCAGACAGTGGACTTGGGCAGAATTTTCTGGCTTCCAGTCCTGTCCTTTGATCACAGGGTTTCTTCAGTGCATTCAGGCATATCATTTCTGTTCAGTGTCCCACGTGTATTGTTTGTGTCAGGATGAATCACATCTCTGTACACATGGGATAAAACTGTAAGTCAGCTCTTACATATTTATTTATTTATTTATTTTATTAATTTTTGAAGTGCCTGGTGGCCGAGCATCCATCCAGCAGCATCCAACAGCATCCTAGCAACAACTCTTGACACACAAAGTTGATCATTCTGTCATGTTTATTGTACTCTGTAAACACTTTTTTTTTTTTTTTAATCTCGGGGAAGATGACCTTGAAATAGTTGATTTTATAAAAATCTTCACAGTTTAGAAATTTCTTAAAGATGGATCCTGCTGGGTATGTTGTTGAAATGGTGAAAAGTCCTCTCTGGTGCAAGTCGCTTGACGCAATAATAGGTTATAGCTTTTTCAAAAGCTACATGAGACAGAGTAAAAAGCCTCAAGGCTCATTGCAGTTTCACAGCTTGATTTTCCGGTAGGCTGGCACTGATGTGACAGGTTGCTCATGATAACCTAGGTCCTGAGCATCCTTTGTCCAGCGTGGGGGTGGTGTGTGTGGTTACAGGGCACAGGTTTCCAGCTGAGCTGCTCAGGGTTTCACAGGCAAGTCTCAGAAGTTTCTGGAGGAAGCCTGGCCATCTGTGAATGGCCTTGGTTACCTCCAGGGCCTCTCCAGGTGAGTGTTCCTTCCCTCTGTGCTGTCCCCGGTCGTGAGCTGTGTGTGAGCAGTGACCCAGCCGCACCCCTGCTGGACACCTCAGCAAACTAAACAAGCCCCTGCACCCGGCCTGCTCATTCAACTCAACAGCAGCGAGACAAACCTGATAAAACCTGCCCAGCTCGGGAGGAACAGAGACATGCTGCACCTCAGCAGGTGCTGAATCAAAACAAACAGCTTAGAAAGGAATTCTGCAGTTTCTCCATTTCCTCCGTGCTGTATGTTTGTTTAGGGCTATTTGTAAAACAATAGAGCCACTGATTTATGGGAAAGAAGAAAAAAATCTTCATTTTAGTTACACTAGTCAAAAAATACCTGTACCAAAAATAGGGATTAAACACAGCAACACAAAATCATAATTAAGGCCAATGCCTGTATTCATTTTAATAGATTAAGCTGTATTTGAAAGGTAGTTACAAGCTGACTGATCCTTGACTAAACTTGAACTCTACATGAGTCCAATGATTTACCCTATCCTGGTGTTTTTCTCAAGGGCAACAAGTACACATATTGCATAAGTTCCCAAAAGAGTCTACTTCAGCAGATTTAAAATCTCTTGCATTCAAGAATGAATCTCCTGCAACAATACAGGAGGAGGAGTTGAATGGCTTTTGTTCTACAAATTTATGCTTTTCTAACATTTTATTGACTAATCAAACGTCCTCCTACAGTGGAAAGTTACAAACATCAGCAATTTAAAACAGTCTGTGAAAAGGACAGTACCAACTATGTATTTAAATGTGATGCAAGCTGTAAAGGAAGCCTAGAATACTTCTTCCTCTTTCTAAGGTACTATCAGAATGTCACTGTGTATTCTCTAGTGAAATCTCTAATCAATTTTACAGTACAAAGGGGGGCAGAGAGGAGATAGCTGATCTAAATTAAAACAATTAAAAACGGCGTAGGGAATTATCTTGAGGGACCGAGAGCATGTTTATCACACATAAATGTCTGCCACTTTACATTCAGCCTGAGTCAGTGAGAAAGGAGAGAGAAACCTCATGGGCAGGGCGCTGGCTGAGAGGCAGATCGGGGATGCTGGTGACCAGAGTCCAGCTGGAAGCTGTAGCTAGTGTCCCCAAGGGCCAGCCTGTTCAACTCCCTCCCCAGGGACCTGGGTGACCATCTCTCGGGTTCCCTGCGGTCAGAGTGACCCCAAGAGTCCTTTTTCCCAGCCCAATGGTCGAAGGAAGAGCCGGAGTTCTTCGGCTCTGGTTCACAAGGTTGTTTATTATTTCTTATCTAAAACATTTTCTGTCTGGCCTGCCGAGATCTGCTCAGCAGGTCGGTCAGCCAGGGGCACACTGCCCACCCATGAGGCTGGTGCTGTCTTTTATACTAAAAACTACGTGTACTGTATTTGTACTATGTTCCAATACCTATCACCTATGTTAGACAGCCAGCTTCTATTCTGAACCAATCTGAAAGTGCCAACATCACCCAAATCATGGAGGCTAGGAAGAAGAAGAGAAGAAGGACAGGGCACGCCCAATTCCCTCCATCTTGGGACCTCGAACCTCCATTCTAAAAATCCCCAAAATTCCATTTTTCACCCAGTGACAACTACTATTGTGCTACTTAAACTTTTGCAACTTGTAATTCTTCATACAAAGTTGGTAACTTGCTCCATGGGCTAAGATCAAAACCCCAGGTGTCTTTGGCTGCATGCCAGGGTCTCAGAGCCCCCTGCCAGGGGCTCGGGCCATCCAGGGCACCCAGAGAGGTGTGCTGGGTTCCGACAACCATCGGCACGTCTGCTGGTGATACAAGGCTGGGAGGAGTGGCTGGTCCACCTGAGCTGAGCTGCCTGTCTGTAAAACTTGGACAGCTGGGCACAGCAGAGTTCCACAGGGGCAGAGTTCCACCATCCCTGCAGCGGGAGAAGAGCCCCAGCCCCAGCACAGGCTGGGATGGCCTGCTGGAAGGCAGCTCTGCAGGGAAGCACCAGGGAATCCTGGTGGGCCGAAGGCTGTCATCAGCCAGCACTGTGACCCTGTGGCCAAGAAGGCCACTGGCATCCTGGGGTGCGTTGAGAGGAGCAGTGCCAGCAGGTCGAGGGGGCTCCTCCTTTCCTCAGCCTTGGTGAGGCCACCTCTGTGACCAGCTCTGGGCTCCCCAGGAGAAGAAAGGCTGGAAAATGCTTGGGACAGCCCAGCGGAGGGCTGCGGAGACCATTGGGGTCTGGAGCTCCCAAGAAAGGCTGGGAGAGCCAGACCAGTTCAGCCTGGAGAAGGGATGGCTCCGAGGGGACCCCGGCAGTGCTTCTCAAGGGCAGAATGTCTGGTGCTCTGTGACAGGAAAAGGGGCAGTGGGCACAAACAAACACGGGAAGATCTGTCTGAAGAAAAGGGAAAACTTGTCTTTGAAGGTGGCAGGGCACTGGACAGGCTGCCCAGAGAGACCGTGGGGTGTCCTTATGAGGAGATACTCAAAACTCACCTGGGCTTGATCCTCTACAACCTGCCCCAGGTGAGGAGAGAGGTTGGACCAGAGGAACTCCAGAGGTGCCTTCCAACCCCAACCATTTTGTGATTCTGTGAAAGGCAAAAAAATGGTGTCAAAGAGGGGAGATGAGAGACAGAAGGGAAAGAGCAGGAAATTGTAGCAATTCTGTATTAATGAGAGAAGAAATTACTAAACTGGCTTATATGTCTTCCTCACAAAAACACCATTCCCAGCAACTTTCTTGGTAGTTTCAAGAAGTCAAGGACTAAAAAACCAGAAATGATGCAAAGTTGCACTGCATTCTTGTGCTTATGAACAGCTCCTTTCCATTAAACTGACAGATGACCAGGAGGACTCTGGGCCAGCACCACAATATCATTTTCATTAGCATCCAGCTCGCGTGCTGAGGCCCATGTGTCCAGCAGACTCCCAGCTGGATGCTCTTTCGGTGCCCCTGTGTGCTCCTTCTCTCTAGGTCTGGCTTCCAACCTTGTTCAAAGCCCATTTCCTACAGAACTAAGGCCAATGTGACCAGATTTTGTGTCTGCCCTTCATTAATGATTCAAGAAGGAGCAACTTTAGAATTTCACCAGGTCATGAAATACCAAGGATAGTTTTAAATCCTATAATTGGGAATTACTGAACAAGTGGAGCCTACAATCTGTAGGTCATCATCTCCGGCTGCTTTTGAAAGCCCTACAGATTATTATTACTGTTTCCAGGATTATTTCATTATTCACCTTAGAGATTTTATTTACCTCAAGGCATTGGTTCTCAGGGGCTGGCAAAAGAAGTATCGTGGGCACAAGAGAAGAACAGCTCAGAACAGCCTGATATTTAATCATAGGTTGTAAATATCTTTTACAGACTTGTCTGTTTGCAACTGTCACTAAGCATAGAAAGTTACTAAATTAGTCAGCTTCATTTATATTTTTCTTAAGGGAGATCTTGGAACATTAGTTACATTGCATTTCAGGTTTAAGGACAATAAAGCTATGTATTCCTCTTGGAAAAGTAAAACAATATTATGATAAAAAAAGAAATAAAATATAACAAAATTATTGTGACTATACCAAAGGTAAAGGGCCAAATTTTGCCCCGTTCTCTATCTTCCCTTCCACAGGGCTCCAGAGTTCTCCAGAGTTCTACAGCCACAGGAAGCACAGAGTACTGCTGGGGAGGAGATTTGCTTCCCTGGCTCCTGCAGCTTGGACACCAGCATGAAGCAATCAGGAGGGTAATCAAGGAGAAAGGTGTACAAGAATTGCCACAAGAACATTGTGTCTTACTAGGAGTTCCCAGTGCTAGTGTAACTCAGAGTTTAAGTTTTCTCAAAACATCTCGAAAGAGAACTGAAGTCTCACTGCAGTGTAAGCAAACACAGAATCTTTACTGGCTTTCCTGGATTCTGGTTCTTGCTCCTCTTCCCTTAAAATGTTTTGGATTGTGTAGCAGATCCAACTCTGCAGTCTGCACTTGGAGGATGTGGCACACTAGCAAGGCTTGTGGTTTTGTGAATCCACCGAGCTTTTAACATGTGAAAAGCAAGGAATATTCATTCCGGCTCTCCCCAGCCCTCCCCCTTCCCCCAGGCAGCAGAGGTGTGGAGCCTGCCTCTGATGCTTTCTGGCTCTCTGGAATTTTGCATTTCTGTGTCAGCTGGGCCTCCCTGCCCGCACTCCTTGAAGGCTGAGCGCACCCAGAGCGCAGAAAATCTTGTGCAAGCAGTCGCAGCTGCAGCATTTTGGTGATCTGCGTGTCTGTGGCTCCGGTGTCATTCTGATAGTCCATTTCTATCTAGATTTGAAGTTTCTAAGTGGGGAGGATTTTTGGTTGGAAGATACTGATTTCCCTGGTATTTGTTACCATTGGCTGTATTTCGAGTATGTCAGGCGCTTAGTCAGCTGTTCCTGCAACTGAGACTTGTTTTTCTTCTTTTTATCCCTTTCATCCAGCGGAAAAAGTTTCCTGCTGCTCTCCCTACTGATATTTGATATCCTGTCTCCAACTGATGTACATATTTAACTTTTAAAGAACAGCACATCAGCTAGCTCTGCTAATTAAGACTCTGGTTTTGCGTTGTTTGGTTTTCTTTTGTTGTTTTGTGCTTTTTGGTTTTCACTGAAAGATTATTTTGGAGGTATTCCTCCGCAGAGGAATGACTTTTTCTAATCCAGCTCCCTCTTCTTCGCAATAATAATTTTTAAAAATCAGTTGCTCATGCTTTGTAGCAATGTATTTATTTAATCTTCACCATTAAAGGAATGCTTACAGGGAGCAAAGCAGCCAGTCAGCAGCTTTTCTGAATGTCTGCTACAAGTCATTATAATGCAAAAAAGTAGGGAACTTGAGAGATTTGTTTTTAGTTTCTCTAGAAGTGTTTTACATTCTAACAGCATTCCTGATAATCATCTTTCCTCCGCTTTTTCTCCTTTTTTTTTTTTCAGGAAATAATCTTTCTGGCCCCCACCGGCAACTACTTACAGTGGAAAGCAACAGTGGGAAGCCATTAATATGCAGTTATTGATCATGTTACCAAAATGAATTACTAAGAGAAAGGCTGAAAGCTGTCCCCTGATCTTTTTATGATGACTCTGTGACAAAAGAGCTTCCAAAGCACTCAGTGAACACTGAACTCCCTGCTTACCTTTACAAGTGTTTGTTCCCCCCGTCTTTGGAGCAGGAAGCTCCAAGTGGTAATAACCCGCAGGTACCCAACAGCAGGAGTGCTGAAGGAATGTTAGGAGGGTTCACTGACCGATGCTGTCATCTGATGGATTCATTGCCCAGATTTATGAGTTTACATAAAAACCTGCAGTGCTGTTCATGGACCCTCCGTGGTGGACCAGTGGAATTCCTGAGAGAGCAGCTCTGGGACAATCACTTCAGTTCGGTAAATCTTTGTCTTCCTTTGCTTTGCTAGGTTGCATAAAGTCATTGGTTCAAGGTCAATTTCTGTGTGCTTCCTCAAGTGTCCCCAAACCAGCTCTGACATAACCTCAATCAGACCTTTATTACAAGGCAGCACCACAGTGTGATGAAGGAAGTAGAACAAACCAAATATCTGAACCTTCAGAATCTACTTAAAAAAAAAAAATCACCTTTAAAATCCCCTTGACGAATTTCAGGTCACAGCTTATTGGTGGTTCTCCTGGTGCCAGTCAGGGATTTACGTTTCCTCCGCCAAGAAGGAAAACCTTTCTACCTCCAAAGTTGATGCCTAAGCCTGAACCTCTGGCCAAAGCTATTTTCCCTACAGTAACATCTCCCTTGCTTACTCTTCTATAAAGCAAACTCCTTAACTGCTTCCAGAAATATTCTGGGCATCTGCTCCTCTCTGTTGTATTTTAATTTGCCCTTTTTATCTTTGTGGTGTTTTTCAGCATTCTTTCCTCAGTTAGTTCTTCACATTTGATCCTCATAATTCACTGGATGTTTTTTTATTAAAAAAACAAAAAAAAAACCAAAAAAAAACAAAACAAAACAAAAAGAAATAACAAAAAAAAGAAAAAAGTGAGTCTTCTCTTGTTCTCTTGCATAGAAAAGATCACAAATAAGAGGTTTTACGTGGTAAAAAGAGCATTGCAAGATCTGAATTTTGTATGGGAAGGATCACAGAGTAGAACACAAATACAAGAGCAAAGCACTTGTGATGCAGTTGCTGAAACCATAACCAAGATCAGAAAAAGGTTACAAAATGAAATGTAATTAGTACAAGTTTGGGTTTTTTGAATACCTTTTTGGGAAACACCTTAGTGGTGTGGGGGGGTGACAGAAAAGCTGAATGATAGAGAGCCTTGGGCTTGAAGGTCAAGGAGCAGCTGAAACAGGCACAGAAGCAGCCATGGAGAAGCGCTTCTCATGTGTGTGGCCCTCTTCTCCAACAGCCCAAAGGTAATCCTGGTTTTACATGGGGAAAAGCTGTTCCATGGGAGCACAGGGTGAGTGAAAGCAGTGCAGGCATTTAAAAAATAAGATAAGCTGTTTCCACAGGTATAGTCTATGGAAACCTTTTCCAAAAACCAGTCATTACTTCTATGACCCTTATCAGCAAAACAGGGAATTCATGCAATAAAATTCCTGTGAAATGAATTTGGAATAAATACAAGAAAGGCATTTTTTAGCTGAGATAGGCGCATAGAAAATAGTGCTTCAGGCACTTTAGGTAAATTTTGTGGCTGAATAGTTTTAGAGCGGATGGTAATACATGCAGTTATTGCACATACCAAGTTTAGGATAATTAAGATAAGAGTGATTAAATGTCATTCTCATATGGTATAAATTAAATTGTCAAAAGTCAGGAGGTAGTATTTTCTTCCAAACTTTTTTATTGCACACTGTATATTTTTAGGGAATATTAAAATATGTTCACCTGTTTCTGGAAGCCTCTTGGATACAGCTGGAAATGGAAGAGCGGGTTGCTGATATCATTGGCATTAGATTACTTTTTGTGTCTGTGGTGCAAAGCCACCAGGGCTGCAAGCACACTCTGCAGGAATTTGCAGTGACAGCCATATATTGCATTGTGGATATATCCAAAAGAATGCTAAAGTATTCCTTCAGCCATCTTCAGTACGTTTGAAATTTCCTGGTTTGGGGTTGTGTAAGCATTGGAAGCTTTTCCTACATTGAGTATTCGGAGCAAGTGCTGCTGAGCATTGGCGTGGAGATCTGAGGGAAAGCGTCCTGCCACCAGGCCAGTCTGCTGCCTTAATGAGCTCCCAGCCCTGCAGGGGCTGCTGGGCCAGCCCAGGGCCCCGAGGGCCAATTCCCTGTGCTTTCCATCACAGGCAGGGCTGGCCACGGCTGGCACTGCGTGTGTGCAGCACACGCAGATCAGGTGTTATTCCTGTGCCTCTGTGTCTGTGACTGCAGATCAGGTGTTATTCCTGTGCCTCTGTGTCTGAGCTGCAGATCAGGTGTTATTCCTGTGCCTCTGTGCCTGTACCTGCAGATCAGGTGTTATTCTTGTGCCTGTACCTGCAGATCAGGTGTTATTCCTGTGCCTCTGTGCCTGTACCTGCAGATCAGGTGTTATTCCTGTGCCTCTGTGTCTGTGACTGCAGATCAGGTGTTATTCCTGTGCCTCTGTGTCTGTGACTGCAGATCAGGTGTTATTCCTGTGCCTCTGTGTCTGTGACTGCAGATCAGGTGTTATTCCTGTGCCTCTGTGTCTGAGCTGCAGATCAGGTGTTATTCCTGTGCCTCTGTGACTGCAGATCAGGTGTTATTCCTGTGCCTCTGTGTCTGTGACTGCAGATCAGGTGTTATTCCTGTGCCTCTGTACCTGCAGATCAGGTGTTATTCCTGTGCCTCTGTGCCTCTGTACCTGCACTGTGCCTGGGCATTGCTCTGCTTTCATGCCTTGTCTGTCTCACTATGTGGTGCACTTGTCCAACAGGCCGAGGGAATCCCAGGATGTGTTGGAAAAGGTACTCACAGCAGGGACTGCCTGCAAATCCAGAGGTAAAGAAGTAGGGGGACTGTAGCACAAACACTGTGGAGACCTCACATGAAACACCAAGTCCAACTAAACCTCATACATTACAAACCAAACCAGAAATAGAAAACAAGTATGGATAAAGGGGAATAGCGTACTAAAGTAAATGGAGACCCCCATCCTCCTGGAAGAGGAGCTTGGCTAGTTCCACCCAGTACCAGCAGAGCTGTATGGACAGAACCGTTCATCACAATGCACAGATGTGTCCTGAAGGCAAAATGTGCATTTGGGCTATAAAACAACATTGGCGTGCAAGAAATAAATCAGGCATAAACTGATACTGCAGTTCTTGCTGGAAATTTCTAACTGGGCACAGAGGTCCTAAAACAGACTTCAAATATGAACAGTGGGGACAAGAAATGTCTCAATTAAAAAACAACAACAGCAACAACAACAACCACCACAAAAACACACACACAAAAAACCCCAAAACAACAAAACAAAACAAAAAACCAAAACCCCAACCAAACAACAAGCATAATTAAATCCTAATCACTCTGTCCTCTTTGAGACTGAGTCAAAAATAGCAGGCTTCTTCATGCTGGGTGGTGTAAGGTCTGTAGGGAATACCAGACATTCCCAGGAATGCTAGAGCTGTACTTTAAATTCAGCATCCCAATATTTTCAGTTATTGCAATTCGGAATGAGGAGAGTTATGCAGAGAAGCATAACCCAGCATGAAACCAGCCCACCCCCAGCCAAGAGTTTTGATACTTCTGTGCATCTGACCATCTGGTTATGACAGAATTATTCTTTTTCCAGATTACTTTTTAGCTGCACCAATGTCAACAACCTGATTTTGTTCATCACGATTTAGATGCTGCCAGTTAACAAAGCTGTGAGTGAGGATTGCATTTTAGTACATAACAAAGTCATTTTCAGTGGCTGTGTGAAAAAAGCATGTCTACCAGCACGAACAGAAAATGAAAGTGACACATATCTGGCTTGTGGGGGGAAGGCTCCCTTTCCTCTGCGAACCACTCAGTATCGCAGAGAGACTGAAATACAGCTTCTCCAACAGCCTGCTCTGATAGCACAGCCTCAGCCAGAGGCTGGGAAAGATCAGAGCTGCACAGCCTGCCTCTGAAAGACTGAGCTGCTACTCCTCTGCTGCAAGCAGATAACAAAAAGTGTCCATGGAAACCATTTTTATGCTGCTTATCTAACAATCCCTGAGCAAAATCCTTGGAAGATGTGCATTACCAAGGACGGGCAAGTATCTCAAATGGCAGGGAGAGTCATCATCCCTTGCACACCTCTCTGCTGGTTCCCCGCCCTGGTACATGGCTGCCAAGGGCACTGTGCCTTCAGCTCTCTGCCCTGCTCCCACCTGCGCAGGGATTCCCGGCAGTGGGATGGCCGTGCGCAGACTCTGCGTGCTGTCCGGCCCTCCACAGCGTGTCCCTGGGAGCTCTCCCCGGGTAACAAGGCAGACTTCCCGCACAGCTTCCCAGGCCTGAGCTCCGCTCTTGGGCCATCGGCAGCGCCACTGCTCCAGCCGCCAGCCCACATCCGTGAGCACGCAGGAACTCAGGGCTGTCTGCGGCACAGCTCATCTGCCGGCACAGTTCACACCTTCCTGACCTCAGACACTGCTAAGGACCAAACCAAGCCCTGCGGGCACGTGTTTGTTAAGCAAGATTGTGCATGGCAGGTATTCAAGAAAAACGTCTCAAATGTTATCTGAGACAGTTTGTGCTGTTTTAAACTTGCAGATCTGTGCTATCAAGCTGTTTCCCCACACATGCAAACAAAAACGAGGTTAAAATAATATTAGATCTGACTTAATTTCAAAACAATCCTCCAAAATTAAGTGAAGGCTGATGAAGTGATTAATCTATGATTGGAGGCACTGAAACTTAGCATAGCGCTTTGAGATAATCTCTGGCATAAATGGAAAATCACTGGAAAGGAAAGGCACAGATAAAATAGGAAACTCCACGTACTAGCAGTTAATTTGTTGGGTTTAGAATTCGGCCTCCACAGATCACTGCTATGCTTTGTAACAAATCCTTGGAATGGTTGTCCTTTGCAAACTGATCACATACATTTCTTCACTGGAGGGTTCAGCACCCACAGCAATACGAGCAGGAAGCCCAGTAGGTTTTCATACTACTGAAAAGTCATCTGTGAGATATCTCAAGACTGGGAGTGTAAAATTATGGCACAAGCATAGTGAACGTGTTCAAAACTGAGGATGGATGTACTGGAATATTTTTATTCCTCCTTGCCTTCTTCAGACTGCTAAAATTAGCAAAGGATGGTCTGTTCTTAGTCCTGATATTAATAACAGCAAGATAGTGGAGACCTTTCTTACTCCAAGAGCCTAAATTGTAGGGTACAGCTCTTACAGAATGGCAGTCACATACTTGTGTACATGAAAATTCTCATGTAGCCACTGTAGAGAGGGATTTTTTTGTTATTTCTTAAAATACAGTAGTGTGTCTCCTTATTTTGGTTTAATATTAGTTTAATTTTAATTTTGGTAGAATTTTCCCAGCTGCCAGGTGCTTTGGTGCTAGGAGGATGCACAGTCATTTTGCAGAATTCTGTATAATTAAGCAATTTATTTAGCAAGTATTTCTCAAGTCATGCTGTTCATAATAATCTTGGCTAAGAAAATCAAAGCAGCATCTCCCTCAGCTGCCATCAAGAAATAATTCCAAGGTGATGATCATAATTCTCCCATACATAAAAGCAGAGAAAGGCAGCACAGGCCTGACAAATGAGAGTTTCTGTGCTTTGAAGGCAGTCTGAAGACACTGTCCTTGCATTTCAAAAGCCCCATAAATTTCTGTTAGCAGGGTCAGGTGCAGCACTGGAGACAGCTCTGCCTGGAGTGAATTAGGGCAGCACCCAACGAACAGCACCAATGACGGGTTTCTCCTTTGGCCAGCTTGCACTGGGCAGGAGCTTCTGCTTGAGAATTAGGATGGTAAACAGAGTTTGTTCAAATGGCTAGTAATCAAGAATTGAACTGGATAATTCCTGTTGGATAATAAGGAATAATCCTTCTATCTTCTTTCCACTGTACATAATTCACTTACATGAATCCCCAGCAATATACGAATTCAGAGTTTTTAAAAGGTTTGTGGGGCTATCCTGCAGTTCTTGAACTTTTCTGCTTTGTCTGTGAATGGCTGTTTCCTTCTGGAAACATCCCACCCAGTGGGTAGGAATGCATGCAGGAACAAAGACAGGTCTAAAGTGAATGTTTGCTTTGTTAGAATTATTCCTCTTGCTCCATTAACCCGTCAGCCATGGATAAGACTCAGAATTCAGATCCTGAACCTCTTCAGCCTCCTTTGGCTTGGCACAACACAAACCCCTCTGTGTCATGTTTTGACAACAGACAGGTATCACTGTGCAGACACAAGCTTGAATTCCACCTTTGTGGATGGATGTGAGGCATTCCATGTGAGGCTTCCAAAACCAAAACTCAGCGGTTTGCTGGTTAATGGGGTTTATTTTTGATGTATTTAGTACTTGAACATGTAATAACTCACATCACCATTCCATTTCAAATGGAACACACGAAGCAAAAGCATCACGTGGTTATTAGGAGCTGCACTCACTCCATGTTTTAGAATTCAGAGATTTATTGTTTTGATTATATTCCAATTTAACATCTTTAATGCACCAGAGAATAATTTGCATATCGTGTGAAGTATCCTGAAGACTGCTCTAAGGACAGTTTATGCAGTTACTACAGTTAAAATAACCTCCTTGGCAGCACAGAGTGACCTGAGGAGCAGCACACCTGAGGAGCAGCTCTTCCTGCCTGTGCCACAGCTGCTGATGACAGGGACAGTGGCTTTAACAAGCATTACACCACCTCAAAACTGCAGGATCGTCACCTCTGATCGTGACAGCAATTTCAGTATAGAAATGCAGACATTCATTAATATGCCCATGGTTTGGTGTGGCACCTGAATTAATGATCTATTTATTACATTTAGGCAGGAAAAAGGAAAATACCAACATAAAATAACATAATGGAAGGTACCATAACCAGCAAATACATCTGTTTTAATAACTGTGGAAGTGTAATATCTATTACTGGCACAATTAAATATCTCATTGCCTCGACTCCTAAAAGCAAAAAAGGCAGAAATCCTGAAAGTATCACTGAAGGACTATTTATTTTTTTAAGGCTATAACTGCTGCTGCTGACAACTGCATTCAATTAAATAATTTACTAGGTGTTGGCTAATCAACCAGGCCACTGTACATGGAAGGACTCAGTGGCTATTATTACTGCAGTGTAACTCAAGCTCTGTGCTTGAGCACGTGCACATGGCTCTGATTCAGTCTCTGGGAGCTGATATCCCAGCTGTGCCATTGCCACTCAGGAAAAGCACCAGGTCATGTGCAATCCCATTTCCCTCACAGAGCTGGGAGAAAGAGAAATGAGATCAGATCACTGCCTGAGAGCATGGCACCAGATCCGGTGGCTTGATTCCCCTGTAGGCAAGTGCATTCATTCCTGTGTTAGTGAATATTTATTTTATCCAACTGCTTTCAAGGCTAGATGGAAATCGAGACCCTCAGACAGCAATAGTACCATCAAACAGAATTATAATTGTTATGATTTGAATGGCTCTCTATTTTCACAAACTGCTTGATATGGACCAAACCCCACCTGCTGAGGTCCACAGAAGATTGACATGAGTACACTGGCATGCTGGAAAGGTGTCACGTTCAGAAGAATACGAAGTGCTGAGATCCCATTTCCAAAGGAAATCATTTCCTTTGATATACAGGAAACAAGTGTACATAAAAAAACCCAGAAATATAATTTAGGACTATGACATATGGGCTTTATTTTTACCCTCTTGAATGTAAGCCTTGAGAATAATTCTTGGCTTCTTTTTTTCCTTAAAGGACAACTAGGTTTTAGTTAATCCACTAGATCTTCATGGGAATATTACTTTGAATATTACTGGAATTAGAGTTCATTGGATAAGCTTTTTTCATACATATTATGGGGTATTCAAAGGACACATAGGCGTGGAACTAGGAAGTTTAGTGGCAGAGTTGGCAGTGTGAGGGTAATGGCAATTGAGAGTCACCATGAAGCAGATATTTATTCCCAGCAGGAACCGGTCCTGCTCAGGCTTCCACGCTTCCCTCCCCACTGTTATAGCAGAGAGCCTTGCGGTGGCAGGATTTTGTTCCAGGGCATGGAAACACACATCCACATTGCTCCGCCCTTGTTTTTGAACAGCCTAACTACAGAGAGCTGCTGCAGGGTGAATCAGAAGCCTGGCTCACAATAAGCCCCATCTCCTCGTTGCAGGGAGACATTTTCACCTCGCTGGTTTCACTGAGGGAGGATTTCACACTTTCACTCTAGTGACAGGGACTGGGGCTGCAGTGTCCCATGCTCACAGGTAATTACAAGCAGAAGGGACTGGGATTTTGCCCAAATCCTATCCCAGGATTTGCCCACCCAAATCATTGCAGTGGACACAGAGCAGAAGGAAGTTTGGGATTTTTCCTGGGATGCAGAGGTTCTTTGCTAAGGATCCGTGACTCTGGATACAGAACCTCTATGAGCATTATTAAAAATATTTTTGGATTGGTGTCCATCAGATTTAAGCTGGATTGATTTGAAATGTGTGGTTAGTTTTACAGAGAAATACAGGGATTTTTCCAGAAACCAAAATCTGACCCTGCAATTTCCTGTGCTGACGGTAGCTGAGAGATTCCTCTTTCAGAGAGCACTTATGACAGTAACTGCAGCAGAGGCAGGGCCAGTATCTTCTGTGGGCCTGAGGTAAAAGGCATTTTTTCTGTGTTTCAACAAACTAAAACCCCTCCAAAAAGTTTTTCCTTCGTTCCTGTTTAAATCATCTCAAGGCAATATAATCCAGAAACACTTTTCCCTGTGCAGAAAAGACACCACACCCCAGGTGCTGCTGAGGAAAACCTAGACCTCCACCTTCTAATCTGCATCTTGAAGGGTGGTAAACCAATATAACTGACACCTGCCCTGATGGCGTGGGTCAGCAGACTGAAGCTACCTTCAGAGATAAGGAAAACCTTATCTCTGAAGTGTCAGTTTCCAAACTAAGGGTTCAACACGCATATCTATCACAAACTCCCTCTCTTACTTGAAACTGAAAAAGAAGGGACACACGGATCTTGCCTTTAAGTGGCAAAATCACCCACAAAGAACTCTATTTTTCTGACACTCACTGTTCCACACAAGGTACCTTTAATGTTGTAATTAGCAACATTTAATTGAGTTTAATTAAGTTACAGCAACTTAAACTTTACAGCAACAGTAAACTCCCGTTTAATTGAGTTACAGCAACATGTAATACATAACAATACCTGCTCGAGTAAGACAATGCTGTTCTTTAGGCATGTAGTAGCTGAAACAGGACTTCCACTGTCATGACTTACTAAAACATCACTTCTAAGCAGAAGGGAAAAGCCTCAGCAAGAAACAATCTAGATACTGAAATGCAAAGTCAGGTATCACGTCCCATTTTTTCCTTATCATGAAAAAACACCTTTTAGTATTTTCTGTGGAGTCCTGGCATGCAATTACTGAGCATGTACATCCTATAGCTTTAGTTTCCAGTACATCCATCATGCTTGCCTAAAACCAATGGGAGTTCGATGCTGTTTCGGAGGCCCCAAGTCAGTTATAAATCCTAGGGCTCTGAGTATACTTTCAGTAGTGTCCCTGCTACCTGTCCCAAGTCCCTGCTGGCCCTAGAGAACTGGAATGCCACGGGCAGGAAAGGTGGGAAGCAACATGCTAATTTATGGAAAGCCAGTCTCATTCTGCCAGTGCAGAAATTCCTCAGCCCCAAGGCAGGCCTCATTCACCAGCAGGCTTCTCACTGCATTAAATCATACCGAAGGCATCTTTCCAAGTACCTGAAAACCAGATTGGGACTGGCTCTCCAAAATAGGTGTTTTCTGATTTCTAGTCCTTCTACTGACAGAATCCCCTGTTGAAAAAGCTGGATCCTCAGAAATCTTTCGAGAAAGAAATGTGCACTGCATTAATCCCTGTATTTCATCATCCCGGAGAACGGGAGGTGTTCGCTAGGCAACATCCGAGAAGCCAGTTAGCAAAAGCAGCAAATAAACACAAGTTTTGTCAGAAAGAAAGAACACATAACAAAGTTTACTTTAATGTTGTTTTTACTTGTTTGAAGTCCAGAATTTATTTTACATTCCCTCTTTCTTGGGCTCCACAACAGTGCACCAGAAATGAAAAACGGCCAAACAATGCTGTACCTAACACGAACAGGGAATGCTGGGGTTTATTGCAGTCCCATCTGCTGGTAGTTTTTTACTGTAACAGGGAAGTTAAGAATGGTTGTGTTCGCAAGTAGTGTGGTGGATCAGTGGCCCCATTTTTGGGGTGAAGCAGTGCTGAGGACCCACCACCCACACCACACACAGTTCTGGTGGATTATTTAATCCTGGCTGAATTTGCTGCCCTAAAACACCTACTCTGTGTATTTGATAAACTGCTGCCTCACACTTCTCAGTCCATGTGCTGCATAACTGCCCGATTATGCAAGCCAAACACCATCTAAGCAGGTGAGACAGGAGATTCCACTCCAAAAGTTCATTTCTGGTCTAAACTAAACCCTTAACATCCGCAGCACGTCTTGCGCTCCTGATTCCCTTCCTGGTCTTCGCTCTCCGCAGCTGTCCTGATGTCGGCGTTTAGGACTTGTCCTTTCGTTTCCTTCTCTCACGGAATTTTGTTCCATCCGTCGCTAAGAAACCACAACGATCGATGACAGTCCAGAGAGACCAAAGAATCGCCACGGGAGAGGGGGCGGCTGGCTGTGAACTTAGCTGGGGGATTCTGCGGGGGGGACAGACGGACAGACTGCGGGCTTCGGGCTGGGGAGCAGGGCTGGGCGCAGCCCCCGGGCTGGAGATTCGGGCTGGGCGCGGCTCCCTGGCCGGGAGCAGGGCTGGGGATTCGGACTGGGAATTCGGACTGGGAATTCGGGCTGGGTGCGGATCCCGGGCTCGGAGCGGCTCCGGCTCTCCCCCTCTCTCGGCATGCCCGGGGAAGCGGGCTGGGCTGCGGCCGCCGTGGGCAGACGCTGCCGCCCCCGCTGGGCTCCTGCTGCCTTCTCCCTGCGGGAGCGGCTGCTGCCCTGGAACCTGATTTACACCTGCCTCACTAAGAAGGACCCCTCACCATCTGCTCAGGGAGAACCCCGGGCCCTTTCCCCCTCTATGGAGCCTCTCCCGGCCGTGCTCGGGAGCCGCTGCCGCTGCCCAGCCTCGCCGCTTCTCTCCCGGGTGTCCGGGTTTTGTTACACCGTACCCACGCACCGCTGCCCGCGGGCCCCCCGCAGCTCCTGCCACAGCTGCCCAGCTTCTGCCGCCTCTTGCCTTCTGCCCCGGTGAGCCCGGCCCGCCGCTCCGGCCGCCGCCCCGAGGGTCCCGCTGCAGCCACGTCCGTCCGTCCGCCCGTCCGTCCGTCCGTCCGTCCCCTCGCGGCGGAGCCCCCGGCACAGCGCCGCCTGGCGGCGCGGGGAGGCAGCGCAGCCGAGCCCGCAGCGCCCCTGGCGGCGGCGGCCGGAGCTGCAGGCGGGCCGGGCCGGGCCGGGCCGGGCTGAGCTGGGCCGAGCTGAGCCGGGCTGAGCCGAGCCGAACCGAGCCGTGCCCTGCCCGTCCGTGCACCCCGCTTCTCTGCCCTGCTACCCTGCACACACCGGCAAAAAAGCCCGGCCTCTCCCCCAAAGCCCCTAATTTAAAGCTGTAATAATTCCGAGGGAAGGGGGTCACATTCTCCATTCCTGCCTTCCCAACCTGCGTTAGGAGTAGTTTCAGAATCACAGAGTCATTCAGGCTGAAAAAAACCTCCAAGACTGAGTCAAACCTTGGGCCCATCACCACCTTGTCGACTGGACTAGAGTACTGAGTGCCACATCCAGGCACCTCTTGAGCACCTGCAGGGACGGGGACTCCATCACTTCCCATTCCAGTGCTTGACAACCCTTTCCATGAAGAAATGCCCAGCCTGAACCTCCCCTGGCCCAGCCTGAGGCCATTCCCTGTCCTGTCCCTGTTCCCTGGGGCACAGCCTGACCCCCCTGGCTGTCCCTGCTGCCAGGAGCTCTGCAGAGCCACAGGGTCCCCTGAGCCTCCTTTTCCCCAGGCTGAGCACCCCCAGCTCCCCCAGCTGCCCCTCTCGGGACTCTGCTGCAGCCCCTCCCCAGCTGCTCCCTCCTGTGACACACTCCAGCCCCCCAGGCCTCCCTTGTGCCGGGGGGCCCAGAGCGGAGAGCCAGGTTTCTGGAGAGCCCTGGCCAGCCAGGCGCAGGGGACAGTCCCTGCTCCGGGCCACACAGCGCTGACCAGTGAGGATGGCACGGCCCCGTGCCCCCAGCACAGCTGGCCACGCTCAGCTGCTGCCAGCCAGCACCCCCAGGCCCCTCCTGCTGCCTCACTGCAGAACTCCATGCAAACAGGAATGCGTGAGTCAAAAACAGGCGTTTAGCCTGCTTACAATTTACTTGGATGTGATGAACATTTGTTGTCATTTTAATGCAAAAGTTCCATACTGTGGTCTCCTTCTCACAAAAGCTTCATACCGCCTCGGTGTTTGCTCGTGGGTCGTTCCTCAGAGCACTGACTCTTTCCTCCTCACACGGCAGCCCACTGACTCCAGTTGCCTCCTCAGCCAGCCAGCCCACTCTCACAGCACTCTTCTTCTCACTGGTCACAGCTGTGCCTGGCAAAGTCAGGCCTGTTCCTGGTAACCGGCCCAGCTGCAACTCCTTAGGGGTGAGGTTACTTTCTACACTATTTTCTTATATTCTATCCCCCCCCCAAATGTTAGCAACAGCAGGGGTTGTTCCAAGGGCAGCTCCCGAACGAGCCCAGGAGCCAAGGTGCTGCGCTGGGCACCGGCTGCAGGGCCCCAGCTCCCCACACTCCATCCCTGCGCCACACGCCGCTGCAGCCCCGTCACATGATGTGTTTGCTGTATCACACTCCAGCCCACAACATTATTTAGTCTTTTTGTAAGATTAGAAAGAAGGGGAATAATCCCAGCAGAGCTGCTCTTTGGCCCAGCACCCAGGGGTGCTTAAGCAGAGCACAAGGGCTGCTTTGTGCTCTTTGTGCTGCTTTGTGCAGCCCCGCGGGGTCTCGCAGCCCGGACCCCAGCCCCGCACACCGAGCCAGCCCCGGCCCCGCTGCCGCTCCCTGCAGCTCCCACAGGGCCAGTGCCCCAACAAAGACCTTGTTCAGGCATCACAAAGTTACAGCCGGGCCGCAGGAGCCCTATCAAATCCTATTTCTGATAACCCCCTTTAATCTATCCATAATCCTGCAAATACTGTAAATGTTTGTGTTTTGATTAGGAAAACAAAGCGAACCCACGGGCCGGGGGGTCGGGATGCTGTTTTTAAAGCCTTTACAGGAGACTCCCATCGAGTGTCCGGGGATGCACGCGTGCTCCCGGCTCCCTTTGAACTGGTGCTCATGGGAGCAGCTCCTTCATGGGAGCAACTCCTTCATGGGGCAGGCAGAGCATCCCGGCGGCACCGGCTGCTTTCCCGGGCAGGCAGAGCATCCCGGGACAGGCAGAGCATCCCGGGGAGCACCGGCTCCTTCCCGGGACAGGCAGAGCATCCCGGGACAGGCAGAGCATCCCGGCGGCACCGGCTGCTTTCCGGGACAGGCAGAGCATCCCGGGGGCACCGGCTGCCTCCAGGGGCAGGCAGAGCATCCCGGGACAGGCAGAGCATCCCGGGGGCACCGGCTGCTTTCCCCGGCAGGCACAGCACGCGAAGGCTGCTGCAGCGGGCACAAGGCGGGGGACGGGATGCGGGATGCAGATGGGGGGATGCGGGATGGGAGAATGCTGGGTGCGGGATAGGAGGATGCAGGGTGCAGAACGCAGGACAGGGGGTGCGGGCTGGGGATGGGGGGATGCAGGGTGCGGGTTTCGGGGCGCGGGATGGGGGATGCATGCCGGGGGTGCGGGGTGCGGGTTTCGGGGCGCGGGATGGGGGATGCATGCCGGGGGTGCGGGGTGCGGGTTTCGGGGCGCGGGATGGGGGATGCATGCCGGGGGTGCGGGGTGCGGTTTGCGGGGTGCGGGGTGCGGGATGGGGGATGCATGCCGGGGGTGCGGGGTGCGGGTTTCGGGGTGCGGGATGGGGGATGCATGCCGGGGGTGCCGGGTGCGGGTTTCGGGGTGCGGGATGCATGCCGGGGGTGCGGGGTGCGGGTTTCGGGGCGCGGGATGGGGGATGCATGCCGGGGGTGCGGGGTGCGGGTTTCGGGGTGCGGGATGGGGGATGCATGCCGGGGGTGTGGGGTGCGGGTTTCGGGGCGCGGGATGGGGGATGCATGCCGGGGGTGCGGGGTGCGGGTTTCGGGGTGCGGGATGGGGGATGCATGCCGGGGGTGCGGGGTGCGGCCCCGTCCGGGCGGAGCGCGCTCCGCGCCGCCATCGATGGCTCGGCGCTCAGGCAGCGCCCGCCGCGGGCCCATCGATGGCTCGGCGCGCCCCGAGGCCGCGGGCACCATCTTGGAGCCGGGGGCGGGCCCGGGGGCTCGGCGGGGCCGGGCTCGGTAAAGCCGGGCTCGGTAGGGCCGCTCCTGCGAGGGACCGCCCCAAATACCAGCACGGGGCGGGCGGGGGCATCTGCTGGGGAGCGGCTCCGCGGGGCAGGGCCTGGGAGTGCCCCGCTCCACAAGCTGAGCACGGCAATCGGTGTGTGCTGGCCGGGAGCGCCGGGGGTGCCCGGGGGCTCCGGAGTGTGGGAGGCAGGGCTGGAGCCATCCTGCCCCTCTGCTCGGGCAGTCCTGCAGGGCTGGAGCAATCCTGCCCCTCTGCTCGGGCAGTCCTGCAGGGCTGGAGCAATCCTGCCCCTCTGCTCGGGCAGTCCTGCAGGGCTGGAGCAATCCTGCCCCTCTGCTCGGGCTCCCCTGCAGGGCTGGAGCCATCCTGCCCCTCTGCTCGGGCTCCCCTGCAGGGCTGGAGCCATCCTGCCCCTCTGCTCGGGCTCCCCTGCAGGGCTGGAGCCATCCTGCCCCTCTGCTCGGGCAGTCCTGCAGGGCTGGAGCCATCCTGCCCCTCTGCTCGGGCAGTCCTGCAGGGCTGGAGCCATCCTGCCCCTCTGCTCGGGCTCCCCTGCAGGGCTGGAGCCATCCTGCCCCTCTGCTCGGGCTCCCCTGCAGGGCTGGAGCCATCCTGCCCCTCTGCTCGGGCTCCCCTGCAGGGCTGGAGCCATCCTGCCCCTCTGCTCGGGCTCCCCTGCAGGGCTGGAGCCATCCTGCCCCTCTGCTCGGCTCCCCTGCAGGGCTGGAGCCATCCTGCCCCTCTGCTCGGGCAGTCCTGCAGGGCTGGAGCCATCCTGCCCCTCTGCTCGGGCAGTCCTGCAGGGCTGGAGCCATCCTGCCCCTCTGCTCGGGCAGTCCTGCAGGGCTGGAGCCATCCTGCCCCTCTGCTCGGGCTCCCCTGCAGGGCTGGAGCCATCCTGCCCCTCTGCTCGGGCAGTCCTGCAGGGCTGGAGCCATCCTGCCCCTCTGCTCGGGCAGTCCTGCAGGGCTGGAGCCATCCTGCCCCTCTGCTCGGGCAGTCCTGCAGGGCTGGAGCCATCCTGCCCCTCTGCTCGGGCAGTCCTGCAGGGCTGGAGCCATCCTGCCCCTCTGCTCGGGCAGTCCTGCAGGGCTGGAGCCATCCTGCCCCTCTGCTCGGGCAGTCCTGCAGGGCTGGAGCCATCCTGCCCCTCTGCTTGGCTCCCCTGCAGGGCTGGAGCCATCCTGCCCCTCTGCTCGGGCTCCCCTGCAGGGCTCTGTGCAGCCTGGGCTCCCCAGGACAGCAGGGGCTGCTGCAGGAGCTGCTGGAGAGCAGCACGGAAATGATGAGGGTCTGGGGCATCACTAAGGAGGAAGGACCGGGAGCTGGGCCTGTTTATTCCGGAGGAGACGGAGAGGGGATCCCATCACTGCATGTCACCATCTCAAATGGGTGCCAATGGGTGCCAGACTTGTCAGGGGTGCCCAGGGAGAGAACAAGGAGCAGTGGCCATGGAGTGAAGCCCAAGGAGCTCAGCAATGGCCATGAAGCGAGTGAAGCACAAGGAGCTCAGCAGTAGCCATGAGGTGAAGCCCAAGGAGCTCAGCAGTGGCCATGGAGTGAAGCCCAAGGAGCTCAGCAATGGCCATGAAGCGAGTGAAGCCCAAGGAGCTCAGCAATGGCCATGAAGCGAGTGAAGCCCAAGGAGCTCAGCAATGGCCATGAAGCGAGTGAAGCACAAGGAGCTCAGCAGTGGCCATGAGGTGAAGCACAAGGAGCTCAGCAATGGCCATGAAGCGAGTGAAGCACAAGGAGCTCAGCAGTGGCCATGAGGTGAAGCACAAGGAGCTCAGCAATGGCCATCAAGTGAAGCCCAAGGAGCTCAGCAGTGGCCATGAGGTGAATGAAGCACAAGGAGCTCAGCAATGGCCATAAAGTCTTGCAGCCCGGCAATCCTCTCTCTCTCTCTCCCGCTCCCTCAGGCGGGGCGGCGCGGCCGCGGTGCCCGCGCATGCGCAGCTGGCGGCGGCGCTGCATGGCACAGGCGCGGTCGCGCTGCCGCTGCGGCCGCGGGAGGAGGAGGAGGAGGAGGAGGAGGAGAGGGGGGGCACGGGAGGAGGAAGATGCCGGGGAAGCTGAAGGTCAAGATCGTGGCGGGGCGCCATTTGCCGGTGATGGACCGCGCCAGCGACCTGACCGACGCCTTCGTGGAGGTTGGTGGCGGGGCAGCGGGCCGGGCCCGCGCGGGGAGGCACCTGCCGGGCCCCGGCGCTCCGGGCAGCGGCCGCGGGGCTGCGGGGGCGCTGGGACAGCGGCGGGGGCTGCTCCGGGAACGGGGGGCCACGCACCGGGGCAGCGGCTGCTCGGGGAGCAGGGAGCCGGGTCCGGCCATCGGCGCGGGCTGCCCGGGGAAAGGGGAGCCGCCGTCCCCGGAGGTGCTCGGCACTCAGTGCCGTGGTGGTGGTGGTCGGTCACAGCTGGGGCTCGGTGGTCTCAGAGGGCATTTCCAGCCCAGCCGAGTCTCTGGTCCGACAGACGTGTTGCAAGGAGGATGGCGAAGTAATAAAACCCTCTTTGAATCAGTTGTATTGCTGAATGTATGAGTGTTTGTACAGGCTTGGCTTTTAAGGCCAATGTTCATCTTTCCTCTTAAAACATTGGAAATACTAAAATGTTTTCAAAGGGGGCCTTTAGTCAACAAATTCTTAATATTATTTGCGTGTTTAAATGGCTTTATTGCACCCAGAGTATCTAGCTTCAACCTTCTTTGCAGTCCCGTAGTTTGCAGGCAATTTGTAGGGTCTTTCTCAGGAAGGCATTGTAAAATAAGTTGGAGTGCACAATAAGTGGAATTATTTAAGGCCCAGGCTGGATGGGGCTCTGAGCAGTGTGATCCAATGGGTGACATCCCTGCCTGTGGCAGGGGGTTTGAACGGGATGGACTTCAGGGTCCCTTCCAATCCAAGCCTTTTTATGATTTCTGTTACGTGATCCTTATTTTTTTTGATTCATTTTTTCCGATATGAGTGACTTAGAACATTTCAGAAGCATTCCATAGGTTTGGGACTCATACTCTGGGAAAAACCAGAGCTGTTTAAAAATGATGTGCTCTGGAAATGCGTGTCTGGTACCACAAATACTGATTGAGGTGTACCACAAAGGAGTGGTTGAAGTTGGCACAATACTAGAATTAAGGTAGGAAGACAGAATGTCTTTCTAGACCTGTATGCACTGGAAAAGATGATGATATTAACATAAAAATAAATTTGGGGTATATAAGTTCTGATTTAATTTGGTGCTTAAAAATTTGGTAGATGTTAGACTCTAAGGACGTTGCTTAATGGGAGGGTAAGCTGTGGTAAGGTCAGCATGTGTTTCAGCCTTTCAGTGGAGCAGAAATAGTACATAATTTGATTTTATTACATGAAACTTAGCATTTCACTGTTTTGTCAGCTGTTTCACCGGTCAGGTTTTCATTTTTAAAAGCTCCTCTTGCAGGCTGCCTGTTAATCCAGTCTAAAATTACAACAACTCTGGTGCTTGCTACCAGGAGACAGGGACAGCAGGACTAGGAAATGCAGTTCACCAAATTACATTTGGCCTGGTTTTACTCTGCGTTGGGAAAAACAGCTCTCCTGTTCTGTGGGTCACTTGTCCCCAGCCCTACTGTTGGTGTAACAAAGTAGATTGTTGAAATTATGCAGTAAAATACTATCCTAGTAAAAAAGGCAAATAAACATTTTCATCAGTATCAGTTTGCTTAGCTGGGTTGGCATGCAGCTCCACGCATGTCTTGGCACAGATAAGGGTATGGAAATACACAGATGGGGGCTTTGCTTTGTTAATTAGGATTGTTAATTAGGAACAGTGTGAAGTAACTTCCCTTTCCATGTATGGAGTGGGCAATACAGCAGGTGAGATCTATTTCAAAATAAGTTGAGATTGAAACTATTGTTTCATTTCTCTGTGTGAGATTGCTGAAAAACTGCAAAGTGTTTTTCCTGAAATAAAAATGAAAAGCAGATGTTAAGGTTCTAGTTGTTTACTAACCTTAAATTTCCTTGTTAAATATTGCAATATAAACTTAGAACTAGAAAAGAGAATGACAAGAGACTTCAGAGGGCTTACTTGGCTCAGGTTGTGCAAAACTTGGGCTCCACTAGCGTGGGCACAATGATCCTTGTCCCAGCTCAGAATATTCTGTTACAATTTCTTCCATAACTGTGCTTCTAACTTGGCACAGGGGACACAGGTGTGGTGTTTTATGATCTCCACCAGCCTCAGTGACCTAGCTGGAGTACTGGGGAAATTCAGTTATGACTGCCTGCGGCTCTAAGGGAGCTGATTTACTCCCAAGATAAGGCCTTAAAATAGGCTGGGTGGAGCTCGGGACTGATGGATCCTGGCAGCTCCTGGAGCCAGAACTGGTATTTATTTAATTGGTAGCTCCCTTGCAGCCAGTGCTAACATCACCTTATTGTGCTTAAGTGAGTGCAAAATCCCTTCAGAGCTGGGACATGCACCTGTGCAAAATGATCTCTGTGGCACTGAAATGTACGAGGTGGTCACTGAACACTTGAGCAAAATTACTACAGTGTTCAAATCCGGGCCTGAACTTAGTTTCCAAAATGTGTTTAGCCTTTTAAAAGATAAAAGCTGTCAAAATCTACACACCTCTAACTCCAGCATTTCTTTTCTATCTGCCTGGTCATTATTTTCCTTAAGAATCTTGAATAAATTTTAAAATGTAACTTTGAGTATTTGTAAGTTCAGCGCTCAGAGAACTGTGTTTGGAAATGGTTTGAAATGGAAGCTGCAGTGAAATAAAGGCTCTTCCATGGTGCTGTGTGGCTTCCTGATGGATGGAGCATCACAGAAATTCTGTTTCACTTTAAAAATTGAGCAAGTAGCCCCCACAAAACCCAAATGGGCTTAGCCTGAAATAGATGCCTGTGGAGACCATATGGGTACTGCTGAAGTGGGTTATTATGTGGTTGAAGCTGCAGTAAGCAATAGAAGTTTGGAAAATATTAAATTTTTTTATAGTCCTCTCTGTATATCTCAAATCCAGTTTGTTTTTATATTTGTTTCATCAATTTTCTGTGAAGCTGGTTGAGAAATCCTAGAGAGAAGAGTAACAAACTATCAATGTTTAGAATAGTTTTCCTTATAGAAGGCAAGGAGAGTATGTAAAGTGACTTTGAATTGCCAATATAAGTGATATTTTTTGCCTCTCAAATGATTGAGGAGGAAAAGAAACAATTTCAGTAGTATGACAGGGATTGGAAATGTCACTGCCACATGGATACTGATATGTATGTAAATTGAATTTAAAAGCCACTCAGTGAAAAGAAAATTGTTTGTTGAAATATGTATTTGAAATTATTTGCATGTCACTTAAATGAGTTTCAAAGTCTCTTTATTAATATTTGTAATTGCTAATTGAATGTTTGTGGTTTTTAGGTGAAATTTGGAAATACAACATTTAAGACAGACGTGTATCCCAAATCGCTTAATCCGCAGTGGAATTCTGAGTGGTTCAAATTTGAAGTAAGTATGTTTTAAGAGCTGGCCTGTAACTGTGCAGACGCTCTGGTTCAGCTGCCTGAATAACTAACTGCATTTCCAGCAGAGTCTGAGCACTGAAGTGTGTTAGTGTTCACGTGCACAAAGCCCTTCCTGCAGACCCGGCTCCAGCCAGACCTTGTTTGCTGAGGGCGTCTCTTGGGCTTTTTAGGAGTGTTAGTGGAGATAAAACCTTGCCAGCTTGGGTCCAGCTTGAGCGCTGTTCTGTTAGAAAAGAGACTCCTGCAGTGAAGGTGGGCAAGGGCAGCAGGGTTGGGCTCTTTCAGTGCAAATATGTGTAAATAAATACATAAATATGAAAGTACAGGTGTTCTTGTGGGCTTATTTCAATTTTGAGCAAGGGGAGCTAATTGGTATTTGAAGTCTTAAACGTTTGGTTGCAAGGATAATGCAGAGGAGAAAACAGAACATTCCTGAGTGAAGATTACAGAATAAAGAGCTTGGACAGCAGTTGTTGGACACTTTCTCCTCTCGTTTCCCTATGCAATAATGAGGGCACGCTGCATTTTCCTCTAATTGCTTGTTGCTTTCCAGGATCTAATTTGTTGGTGTCCTTTGACATTATGCCCTGAACAAGTGTCTACATGTTTCTTTCATTTTTTTTTTACTACTTTAAAAACGAGGATTATGTTTAGAATGAATAATTATTGAAACACTTGAATGTGTAGTTCTGGTTCATTTACCATGCTCTAAGGCAATATCACAATTCTGCAAACACTTAGATGAGTCATCCCTTTGCACTTAGCAAACTTAGTTCTTGGTTTGTGATATTGAACACAAAAATTTGTTAAATGGCTGTCGTTGTCCTGAAAGAAAATAGTTGTTATCTGTAGATGGGTTATTGCATTTGTTTAGGAAGTTGCATGTGTAGAATTACTGAACTTTTACTGCAGGCTGTGTAAAATACCTGCTTTAAAGCCACTCACCAGTGATGAGAACACCATAAACTTCAGAGCATAATAGTCCTCTGAGGTATTTTATTTTAAATTTTCTTTCTCTCTTTTTTCCCTTTCTTCCTTATTTTATTTATTTCTTTATCTATCAGTATGGTTTGTGGAAATACATGGAGAGTCTATAGGTGGGCAGTATTTTAAGTGTGACTTAAAGTATTGTGGAATTTTAGAATGAATAATCTCTGTAATGGAGCTTTGCTGCTCCTCTCGCAGCGATACTCTGTTTGCAGGATCTCACCAGGCTCTGAAGGATAAACCAAAGTGAGTGAAGTGTTGTTTAGCTTCAGGAAGCTGACATTCCAGATCTATCTGTGTCAGGTCTCTCTTCAGTACTGACTCTCCTCTGCATTTGTTTTCCAGCAGTGTTTCCCTGCACATTTTGAATGCTCAGGTTTTTGTTGCTGTTTGCTCTCCAGGTGGATGATGAGGAGCTGCAGGATGAGCCTCTCCAGATCACAGTTCTGGATCACGATACGTACAGTGCCAACGATGCCATTGGCAAGGTGTACATAGACATCGATCCCCTGCTCTACAGCGAGGCAGCCACGGTTATTTCAGGGTGGTTTCCAATTTATGACACCATTCATGGTAAGCTTTGCTGATTTAAAACAGACTTGTGTGAAATCTAATCTGCTTCGTACAGTCTTGTAAGCTGTCCTCAGAAATTTGTAAAAACTTTAGCTTTGGAGCTGGAAAACTACTTTCCTGGCTTTTTTCCCCCCTTATTTTCTGACATGAGAAAATTTCTGGCAGGGGAGTAAAGACTGGTGCTTGGCAGAATGCCTTCCACAGGACTTGTGACAAGTGGGGAAAAATCTTCACTTGTTACTGCAAATTTCAGATTAAAAGAGACTCAGACATATTTGTCCAATTACCACGTGTTTGCTAAACAAATGGAATTTTGCTGGGGTTACTTGAAGTGTTCCTTCCTGGGATTTGGGATGAACTTCACTTGAGATGAAGGGACAAGGATCTGAGATACCTTCAACAGGATGAAATTCCCTTTCCCTGCAATAAGTGCTCTCAGTGCTAGGTGGATTTCATCAGAATATCTTGAAGGTATGTGAAAATAAAAGCAATTGTATTTTTGCTTTTGATTTTAATGGAACAGCTCTTGTCTCAGAGAGCCAATGTCAGTTTAGAGCAATTAGCTTGCTGCTGGATACCTTCATGTAGGACGTCTCTGTGGCTGCCATTGTCCCCCTCGTTCGTTATTCAGGGTGAATTAATTGACCTAATCATGTTCAAAGCTATATATAAATATTTATATATTTATTATAAATCATTGTTGGGAAATAATTAATGGTGTTCACCAACCAGATGCTCATCATAACTGATGCACAGTATTTTTTGCATTTAAACCAGTTATAGCGAGTGGAGAAATTAAGAAATATTGCAAAAATATTGGTTTTTTAATTAGCTTTTTATCCTATGCACATTTTCCTATCACACATTTTCTTCTGGAGCTAAATTATGCAAACACTTCTTTCAGGATGCGTACAGCTGGTAGGTTAGAGAGAGTTAGATTTCTCTATATTTTTCCAGATAAGTGGTATTTCATAGCTTTTTCTATGTAAGTAGAATTGGGATTCTTATATTTTCATGCTCATAGCACTAGATTCCCATTATCTTGATTCTTGGCAAACAGTAATTGATGCTTCCTTAAAAAAGAATAAATATAATGTTCGTAAGTTTGTATTAAATTTTTCTTTTCTTTTACCTCAACGTGATTGTTTGTGAAAATGTATAAACCTGAGGCATTTTCTGTTACAATAACTGAAGGCCTTTCCTGTTGGCATTTTGGCTGGGAGATGCAGCTGGTTTTAATGCAGTAATGTCTGAGTTTAACAACAAATCCACTGCTGCTGTTTCAGTGTCATGTGCTGATGTGATAAAGGCTTCTGAAGGCACTAGAGATCAGACTCATCAAGAAGTTTAGTCCTCAATATGTCAGAACCTATAATAAGTGAAATGATTTTGTTACTGGGTGGAGAAAAAGAAGAAAAAGCTCAGAACAGGAAAGTAGAGAAGTCAAAAAGGAATAGCTCTGTGTTAGAAAATATGGGATTTCTAGTAAGGTTTAATCATAATTGAAAATTAACCTTTGTCTAAAAGGACTATAATGCCTTATTTTTATGTATTTCTTGTCACAGTTGAAGTATTTCGCAAACACTTCCTGTGCTACTTTGTGGTTCTAGAAGGAGCCATGAATCTTTCTCATTGGGTTGAACTTCAGAGGGGAGCTTTACTGCAGTTTTGAGTCAGGGAGGAAACTGAGCAGAGAGAGCACCCTGCAGCAGAGGCCACTGCAGCATCAAGAGGCTGAGGGCTTCTCTTTCCCCAGTCCCACCTCTTTTACAAAGTTCTGTTTGGTGCAGATAGGCATTTGAGGAGTGTTGCTTTCATTCCTTCGGCCTCACAGGCTTGGCAGAACTAGAAACAACTTCTGAGCCAGTGTCCCTGCAGCAGACCTGAGAGGGAAGGCTGTGGCTTCCTGCTCCTCTGGCATTAATTACTAATAATAGGAAATAATTTATAGGTCTAGTTTTGTATTGATGCAGTTGTATTGTTATAACTTCTGGTATTTCATGTTTTTTTATTGATAGGTATACGTGGGGAGATCAACGTGGTGGTGAAAGTAGATCTCTTCAATGATTTAAACAGATTTAGGCAGTCATCCTGTGGAGTCAAGTTTTTTTGCAGTAAGTAGAGGAAAAAGGTTTATTTGGACAAAAACTTTTTCCCTCCTTTTCTTTCTTTGCCTCTTCTGACTCCCTTCTCTGACCAGCTCATTGCATGAACCTAGTGGAGATAACATTGACACAAATTGCTTTTCTTTTTCTCTTTTTTAACACATTTTTACTGTTCCCATTTCAAAACAATGTGAATAACTGATGGGATTTTTTAATGTCCAGAAGTTGCATTTCAGTGCCTGTGCACGCACATGTGGTGTTATTTTGGGTCGATATCCTATTAAAAAGGCCCAAAGTGAGAAGGTTTCATAATGGCACGTGCTGTAACTGGTACACTGGACAGTTATCTTTCCAGGGTTCCAGATTTCACGGGCAAACCTTCCTGGGTGTGTCCACGTTTTCACAGAAAGCGGTCTGGATGGAATCATTTCTTTGTGCAATTTGAGGTTTTTCTGGCTGTGCTTGGCTCGGAGGCCTGTCTCTCACCCCTTTGCTGTGTGTGTCTGTACCAGCCACGTCCATCCCCAAGTGCTACCGGGCTGTGGTGATCCACGGCTTCGTGGAGGAGCTGGTGGTGAACGAGGACCCCGAGTACCAGTGGATCGACCGCATCCGCACGCCCCGTGCCTCCAACGAGGCTCGCCAGCGGCTCATCTCGCTCATGTCAGGTACAGAACACCCGCACGCCTCAAAGGCCCTCATTGTGCTCATGTCAGGTACAGAACACCCGCACACCTCCAGCGAGGCCCTCATTGTGCTCATGTCAGGTACAGAACACCCGCACGCCTCAAAGGCCCTCATCTCGCTCATGTCAGGTACAGAACACCCGCACACCTCCAGCGAGGCCCTCATCCCCCTCATGTCAGGTACAGAACACCTGCACGCCTCAAAGGCCCTCATCTCGCTCATGTCAGGTACAGAACACCCGCACACCTCCAGCGAGGCCCTCATCCCCCTCATGTCAGGTACAGAACACCTGCACGCCTCAAAGGCCCTCATCTCGCTCATGTCAGGTACAGAACACCCGCACGCCTCAAAGGCCCTCATCTCGCTCATGTCAGGTACAGAACACCCGCACGCCTCAAAGGCCCTCATCTCGCTCATGTCAGGTACAGAACACCTGCACGCCTCCAGCAAGGCCCTCATCTCGCTCATGTCAGGTACAGAACACCCGCACGCCTCCAGCGAGGCCCTCATCTTGCTCATGTCAGGTACAGAGCACCCACACGCCTCAAAGGCCCTCATTGTGCTCATGTCAGGTACAGAACACCCGCACGCCTCAAAGGCCCTCATTGTGCTCATGTCAGGTACAGAACACCCGCACGCCTCAAAGGCCCTCATCTCGCTCATGTCAGGTACAGAACACCCGCATGCCTCAAAGGCCCTCATCTCGCTCATGTCAGGTACAGAACACCCGCACGCCTCAAAGGCCCTCATCCCCCTCATGTCAGGTACAGAACACCCGCACGCCTCAAAGGCCCTCATCCCCCTCATGTCAGGTACAGAACACCCGCACGCCTCAAAGGCCCTCATCCCCCTCATGTCAGGTACAGAACACCCGCACGCCTCAAAGGCCCTCATCCCCCTCATGTCAGGTACAGAACACCCGCACGCCTCAAAGGCCCTCATCCCCCTCATGTCAGGTACACAGCGCCCCTCAGCTGCTGCCTCTGCTGGCCTGGGCAGGCCTGCAGCCCTGCCTCGCTCCAGGCTGCACGGGAGCCTTGCTGGTAGTGCTGCTGTTCTGGTTCAGCTCACAGTCTCTTCTGTTTCTGACGATTCTGTATTTCACACTGATGGACAGTGTCACTGGTTTTTTGGGGTTTTTCCTCACTTCTTGGTGAGGCCATGCTGCTGCCTAATTTTTTGGTTGCTTTTAGCAAGGTCAGAGAAACCTGTGAAACTCTTTTGAAGATGTTCTTAATGCATATGAGGAGCCTCACTAGAATTTTGACTCAAACAATCAAAGTAATGAACTTCACCCTGTTTGAGCTTTTTGAAGTGTGTGAACAAACACGCGCTGTTTCAGATGCAGTGTGTATCAGTGCTTATGTCACTCATCCCATCTCTTGGCAGTCAGGCTTGGTTCATTGTTTGTCAGACATCTCCTGTGAGGAAAGAATTGGAGGACTGGGATTATTCAGCCTAGAGAAGAGAACTTTGGGGTCACCTTGGTGGCCCTGCAGAGCCTACAAGAAGGGAACCTACAGGAAAGGTGGGAGGGACTATTTGCAAGGGCCTGGAGAGACAGGACAAGGGGAATGGCTTCACACTGCTAGAGAGTGGGTTTGGATGGGATACTGGGATTAAATTCCTCCCTGTGAGGGTGGGCAGGCCCTGGCACAGGTGCCAGAGCAGCTGTGGCTGCCCCTGGACCCCTGGCAGTGCCTCAGGCCAGGCTGGATGGGCTCTGAGCAGCCTGGGGCAGTGAAGTGTCCTTGAGATCTTCAGTAAGTGGGCACCATAAAAGACAGTGGAGATGTACCTTCATTGGGAAGGCCAGCATGCTGTGAGGGGAAAAAAGTGAAGTAAACTGCTGTCATAAGTAACATGAGGACATTTTGGTTAATACAGCCCCCATATTAGTTTACAGAATCCATACTTGCATAATTCTTACCATGCATAAATAGTGCAGGTGGATAAAGTATTTTGCTAGATTTTATTTGTGGCATAGATAAGAGGATAAAAACCCAAAGAACCTCACAGGAATACTGTTTCATCTCATGTAATAAAATGTGTGCTATTGCAATATTGCTATTGGTGGTCACACAAAGAATCTTGAAGAAATCTGTAACTTCTGAGAGTGAAGTCTGTTTCACAGATCTTTGTCATTATGTGTTAAGTTAAAAAGAAACTTTCACACTTTTTCTCAACCTTAGAGTTTTTTCAAGACTGGTACAGGCATGGTTTCAGTTAAGAAGTTTACAAGAGTAACCTGTGCTGGTAATTTTAGAATCAAACTTCAAGAAAGCAGTAGAAACCAGAGCTGGGAGTTGGACTTAGATGGTCCCCGTGGGTCCCTTCCAGCTCAGGAAATTCTCTGATTCCCTGACCAATTCATTCCACTTGATTTCTCAGCAGCAGTGACATCAGGACTGTTGGGCCATCCTTTGTGACAGTGAGGTTTTTTCAGTTTGTTAACAGAGGATTTTGGAAGTCTTTCATTTTTGTAAGAAGAGAGATGATATTTTCTACCTTAGTTATTACCAAGGCAATCCAGCTACACAGAACCTTTAATTTTTTTATTATGTCCTCCTAAAAAAGCATCAATGACAGACCAGTTTCTCATAGTCACAGCCTTTCTGTCCTTGTGTGCAGTTAATAGGAGTGGCAGTGTTTGGTTTGCAGTAGAGAGGCAAAAAGTAGGAAATGAGTTGAAATATGCTTAAATAAATTGGTAAATGAAGAAATTATAGATCCTTGTTGATATAGATTTTAAAGATGTTGCATTGTTTTGAAGTATTATGTATGTATCATTATTACACTGAAGTATTAAATATGAAGTATTTAGAAACTTAGGTGAGTTCCACAACACATCTTGACCTCTCTCTCTCTGAATAAGTAGAAAAAAAGAAAAAAAAAACCTACTGAAAATAAAGTCTAGTGGGAAAAACCTCTGAAATGACATGTTGTTTTGGCAGTCAGAATGGGTTTGGAGGAAAAATAAAAAGCTGTGGAAGTGATTGGTGTCACACAGTGTTGTAGGAGACAGAAGTTGTGGCTGGCTCCTTGGCCCAGCTGTGCAGGATTGGATTGATGGATTACCTGCTCTGCTGACTTGGCTGGCACTCCAAAAGCAGAGTCAACGACCTCAAAAGAGGATGGAAGTTCACTGCAACTCTGAGCTCTTTACCTTTTGTTTTGTAGGTGAATTGCAAAGGAAGATTGGCTTGAAGGTGCTTGAAATGAGAGGAAATGCTGTTGTTGGTTATTTGCAGTGTTTTGATTTGGAGGGAGAGTCTGGACTCGTGGTGAGAGCCATAGGAACAGCCTGCACGTTGGATAAATTAAGTAACACATCAGCATTTTTACCTGCATGTAACTCCCCATCCAAAGAAATGAAGGAGTAAGTATGAATTAGTAGCTTGTAGGGAAACAAGTTTCACCTCTCTTCCTTTCATACTCATTCAGTTTTTCATAACCAGTGTGATTTCTTTTTTTCCCCAGAATTTTTCTTTTGTAGTTTTATCTGTCTGCAATAAGTTTCTATTCCACAATTCCGAAGTGTTTTAGGTTGGATGAGTTGTTAATTCAGTAGAAGCTGGAGTGGTAGCTCTTACTTAAGATGACTTTCTTTGTATTTATGTAGCAATAGTACTACATATCCCTGGCTTGTGAGGACCTCTCACAAATATACTTTTGTTTCAAGTTTAAATGTTTATAAGTGTATAACAGAAGATAAATTTTTAATTCTGGTCATTCTGTCAGTGATTTGGACAATGACTCCAAAGAGGTCTCATCTTTTATTGTGTGCTTTGCTTCTTACTGTTGTAAAGCAAGAAGGACTGTGGCAAAACAGGTAGACTGTGAACTTGCAGAGAAAAATCTTTTTATGATTGGAATTAGAATTTTGTGATTTTTGTCATATGTACTGAAGCACCAAACAGTTTGAATGCAATATTTTGATATGCATACCAATTAAGAGAAATATATTTGCAGTCTTCTTTCAACTGTTGCTACTTTTTTGCATGGATAAATTAGTTATTTTCTGTTTGGTAGAGCAATACAGGAAGCACTGTAAAAAAAACTGCACCAAGAAGTGTATTACATATCCTGTATTTCTAGATGTATTAATTGAAGTAGCCATTTTCATGAACTTGAGCTGTTCTGTCACTGCAAGAGAGATGAGGCATTTTTGTTGTGCAGGCATCAATTGCTCTGCAAAATGTTGCAAAATACGAGCTGACTTTTGAAATTACTGGTTTCTATTTCACGGCATAGCTTGTTTGACTTGTCTTGATTTTTAAAAATTGCCTTTAAAAGAACTTCAGGATACAGTGCAGCGTAGAACAACAGCACGGTGTTTAAAAACAAAAAAGGTAGACCTGGTAATTATCAACTTAAAAAGCACCCATAAGTAAACCAGTGACTTTCACCCTGCAGCAAAATGTGGAAATTCCACCTCCCAAATTATCCACATTCAACTCGGTGATGGATATTGTCTCAGTTCAAAAAATGGGAATGTTTCTCTAAGGCAGCAAAATCAACTAATTTGATTCTTCTTATTCTTGGCTTTACTAACTTGGTGGCCTGTTGCCAGAAATCAATGATGCAGTCACAAGCAAGTGCTTAAGCTGTTCCTTTCCCTCCTTTTATTTCATCTGGACTCTTGCATGCTAGGAATTGAAATTCTTAGAGTCTGCTTAGAGTAAGAGATCTCCTCTAGCTAAACTTCCCTGAAATCATTGGTAACATAACTTTGCAACCTGTTTGTATGTATTGTTTTCTTTTCTTCCACCTTGGCTGCAAACTGTCTCAGGTCTCCGCTGGTTCACGCGCCGAGCCATGGATGCCGCTCGACCCACAACAGCCCAATTCACACTGCTACTGGCTCACGGCTCACTCAGAACTTCTCTGTGTCTGTTCCCACTCTCATCTACACTGGTACGAGACTGCTCACACTCCACAGCTGGGGAGAGGCAGCCACAGGCACAGTGCTCCCAAAGGGCAGGCAGGCAGGCAGGGTAGGCAGGTACCGCCCGTCTTCCTTCCCTCTTTTCCTCATGGACACACCTGCTGCTGTCAGGGAAGATGCACCCAGGGTGCTGCAGCTCAAGCAAATGCAGGAGAGTTTCTTGGAGATGCCTCGGAGTCTCTTCCACAAAGCCACACTCTTCACCTTAACATGCTCTTGCTTCCTGTGAAATTAACTAAAAGAATAAGGTGATGTAACTGGGAAACACTGATTTGAGCTCACAATTGCTTTCAAACATAATTCACGTACTGTAGGTGTTAAAATGGTTCTAGGAAGGGTCTGTGCCATTTGTGGAAGAGATGGTTTTAGGGAGCAGGTAAGTCAAGCTGTACATAAATAAACTGTTTGTCGATAGAGTTGTTTCCATAAAGATTCTCCTCTTTGCTCTGTTTTTAGCTGTGGCATGCTGCTGATGCTATAGGATAAGGAAACATTTTTATTTTTATTTTTACCTTAAAATGCTTATGTGTATATACATAGTGTATAAATATGTATAAACACAGCTATAATTTGAAATCATTTTTTCTTTATTAAACTAACTCAAAGCATTGTGTATTTGACCAGATTTTTAAGCCATAAACTTTTCAATTTTTTTATTTTGCATATATATATAAAATATAATTTTTTGTCACATCTCATGCCTTTCATTTGGCTTAATTGTTTCATTGTAGATGACGAGCATCTGTCTGTAGGATGCTGAGAGGGTAAAACAGCATTTCTTTGCCTCTGGCCTCATTCCCAGCCTCGCTGCTCAGGAATAGCTGCTGGCCCTGCCCCAGTCCCATCCTGGTGTTTGGATCATGCTGCTGTCAGCCAGGTCCTTTGGCACAGGATTACTGAATATGTTTCCACCTTCTTCTGGCAGGATTCCTTTCAATGAAGATCCCAATCCCAATACATATTCATCAGGACCCTCCACCCCTCTGAAAAACCAAACCTATTCCTTTTCACCTTCCAAGTCCTACAGTCGACAGTCCTCTTCTTCTGACACAGATTTGAGTTTGACACCCAAAACTGGTAAGGCACTTCCACCCACTTTTTGTTTACGTTGTGTTTCTCCTTTTATATTTTCCTTCAACCCCTTTTGCTTTTTTGGCATTTAAGTTATCAAAATGATGTGCAAATTGGAGACCTCACACAGCACACCTCAAGCTCTAAAGGGTTTCTGCAGGGTCAAAATTTCAATCCTGCCTGTGTTTCCACTGTCCTGGATAACATGAAAATTACTTCTGTAACCCAACTATTGAAGTCTGAAGTATTGAAGTCAAAATAAAACATCTCAGAGCATTAAGGGAGTCCTAAGAAATTGCCTTTTCCTTATTTCCTCCATTTCATATCACAGATCATAGGAGTGTGTTTCTCACCACAATATGTTAAGGATGGTGTTACTAAAACCATGTAGCCTTCAAGCCTACTGTGCTGGGCCCTAAGTTTACTGCGTACATTTATCTAATTTTGAACTCCCTTTTGCAAACTCAGAACTAGAAGTGTAGCAGCCACTGGTTTTTTTATTCTCTTGGTATATGGAGATAGCTTTACATACACAGTATACACTTTCAAAGCAGTTTAAATTACATTAGAAGTAATCCAGCCATCTTCAAAAGGCATTTTTCTTTTTCCATTGCTTTATCATAATTTTTTGAACTTGTTTTTTTCTCCCTCCTTATTTTTTAGTCTGTGGTTAGAATCATGTCAGTTATAATGTCAGCAAAACTCAAAGAATTATTGTATGTTTATTTTTCATTATATGACCAATGCTGTGAATTTTGCTACCATAAGGCAAAGTATTTTGTAGAATTGCATGTAGAAGTGTGGTTAGTTTTTAAATCATGTTTTAAATTGTGGTATTTGAAGCCCAGAACATTCTTGGCTCCATATAATTAGACAAATTTTAAGCATATTAAGGTAGTTGATTCAGCTTTACTTGATAGCACTCCTTTCAAGAATTCTTCCTGGCAGAAAAATTGAATATTACATTCAAATGGAGTTGTATTAAATATTTCATGCAGTTTATTTCCTAGATGTGTTAAAAATATTCCCAATTAGCAAGCTGTCTTTCTGAGTGCTGTCTTCTCTGTCCCATTTTTAAAACAAACAAGCAAAAAAAAAGCACACTTCAGTTTTTGTCCTTTTTAAAGGATGTCTGTCCTCTGGATAACCTGTGGTGGTCGCTCATTTAAAGGACCTACAGATATAACTGGATGCTTATTACTTGGGAGCACCCCAAATTCAGGTGTTTGGCTTACTGAATATTTGAAAACCTGTTTTTTGATCAGATTTTCCATGGTAAAGATGATGTCATGTAAAGGATTTAAATGTAGCATAGGTGGTCATCTTTCAGATGTAAGTGTTGTGGATTTAGCATGTGCAACTCACTGTGAATGTGAAGGTTTTGAAGCAGCAGCCTTATGTATTTCCTGGCAATATTAGGTAGGTGGATAAATCCTGTTGTCTTTGGTCAGTTCCTTCAGAACTGACTAAACTGAAACAGATCATCACTGGTGCCTCTTATTTGGAGGGATTTTTCAAGTATGTAAAGATATTTTTTAGTTATCTTTCTAGTATTAAAGCAAATTGTGGGCATAGTTTTGCTTATTAGCACTGTCTTTTTGGCAACTTTTAACTCTGCTGCTGAAACTCGTCCGAAGAGGATTTTCTAGTTAAAATTAAACATGCTGTATCTTGCTATGACAAACTCAGTTTTGAGGCTTAATAGATTAAAAGGACGACACCTCATGAGTAATTTGCTTTACTTTTACCCAAAATTTGATGATATGCAGAAGACACTTCCATAGCCTGTTAAAGTCTGTTGTTCTTAACAATTCCTGTATATGTTTAGACCTCTGTTTTCACTTCCCAAGGCTGTTACCAAGTTCAGGTATCTCAGTGTGTAAGTTGGTGATGTTAGTAGTTAAAGTTAAAGAAATGCAGACTTCTTGTGTGACACATCCAACATTACTAGGTTCATTACTCAGGCTGGCTGATGTGAGAAAAGAACTATTTTCTGCTATTTCTGCAGTATATTACATTCTTCCTTATGTCTCAGTCAGGTGGTTAGTGTGCTGACATGTCTGAGATGGACATTAACCTGGAGACACAGTGCAGATACCACAATTTCCAGTATGAGTAACAAAACACTGGAGGTTGGAACTTGGATCTGCTTAAGCATCTAATTTTCAATAGCTCCAAATCTGGAGAATATTGCCTTGGTGTCTTCTGTGAAATACAACTGGGCTTGTGTTATCCATTCTGGTCTGTAAATACATTTGCTGAATTTGGGGTTGAAGTTAGAATTCTGGGAGTAGGGAGATATTTTGTGCCACTGCAAATGGACAGAATCAGGCTGACAAAAAGCATGATGTTTTTTAATCAGATAATATGTTCTGATGTTCCATAGCATATGTTTGGAGGAAATGGGTAAGGTGGGAACTCCTTTACTTGATGGGAACTTAGAATTCTACAAGATTTATTACTCTGGAAAATGATAAAATAGATCCACGGCCTCTTTGGAAAATGATCTTTTCTACCGAGATAATGCAAGTAATCAGATTAAGTGTGTGCAAAGACTCTGTTGTTTGGGTTTTACTCCATACTATTTGCTATCAAATTTTGATTGGCATTTAAAATGTTTAATTACCATGACTCTAAAAAATTAATTTCAAAAGGAAGTTAATCAAGTAATTATTTTTAAAGACACGCTTCTCATGTACGTTGTGGAGCTGTATTGTCATTCCATTTCTTTGTATGTCAAGAAATAATTTGCAGTAAGTGTTGATTCATTTGGAGAAAACAAAAATGCTTCATTTTGATTTCTTTTGTCCGTTTCTTTAGCCATCTTCTGAATCTACATCTTTGTCTCTATTACTTTCCTCCACAGCACCTTCCCCACAGGGACCTAGGATTTTCCTGTTTCCCAGCTCCCCTACACTCTCTTGTGGTTCCCCACATCTTAAAAAGTCCTGTCTCCTCCTCTCGGGGTCTAGCATTAAACCTCTGCACTCTAGCCATGTCAGCCCAGTTGTTCTGAGGAAAAGTGTTTCTTTCACTGAAGAGCTGCTTCTGGCTGCTTCTGGTAGGATCTATCTATTATGGCCTTTTAAACGAACTTTTAAGGAAATGTTGTTATTTGATTAACACACAGATGCTTCTATAACCCTCGGTTTGCTCAGTTAGCCTCTGAAAACTGCTGGCTACATGACTATGCATTCCATCTCTCACCTCTGCCCCAGAAGCTTGAAACACCTTCAGAACTTCTTAGAGGATTTGAAACAATGTCATTTATGCTACAGAATTACTTCTTTACCCTTGAAAAATATCCTTCGCTAATTGGACTGAAATAATTTGCTTTATTTCTAATCCCACACATTCTCTTCACTTTGTTGCTCCTGCATTTTGCATGGAGCAACTGCTCATTGCACTTGCTCATGAATTCATCCATAATTTGCTGAAATAATGGCTGTCAGATGCTACCAACTCTGCTTTTTAATTTAGCCTTTTAAACAAAGCTCATGCTTTTTATTTTTACTGCCCACTTTTTCATTTCACTGACATGGATTATTTTTATAGATTTCAATTAAATAGTTGTTGATATTACTTCGCTTTTTTGTAGAAACTCTTTTGGTTAGTTTGTATTTTTTGAGTTTGTTTCATGTGCAGTATTTATGCTGTGTTTGTCTGTATTTAGTCTTGTATAGTCCCTGACAGTGATGTTTAGAATCAACGCTAAATAGTAAAAGCAATTTAATCTTGTTTAATGGGACTATACAGATACTAATAGTTTTGTTTCCTTATCCAAGAACAGCTAAAAATACTCATTGAAAATTGTAGTGCTTTTTGTAATTTATATCTAATTACATGGTAATGGTAGCTTAGTAACTCTTGAAAATGAATGAATGAAGGTAGGAATGAATTTACATACATTATTAACTCTGGTATTATTTCTAGATCTCCCAGTCTTTGGTAAAAACAAATAACAGAATTCGATGTATATTTACACTCTTGTTCATCCGTACCAGATTCTTGATCAGAAGGAAAAGGAAACTAGCAAGGAATTATTATGTTGAATTAGTTAGAAATTCTGGAAAAGAAAATCTTGGCTTCATTTCTAACTGTTTGCACTGTGGTGTTTGTATTTCATCCTGCTCCTGACACCTTTTTGTTCTTTACGCTCTGCTTTCCTCTGCTGCTTAGGGGCCTCTTTTTGCTTTGTCATGTTAGCCCTGATGGCTTTAGGAATAGCAAGGATAACGTGTTTTAGGCAGGACATGTTACCAAGAAAGTCTGCCTCACTAGCACCGTGTTTGCTTCAGGAATAGCACGACCTTGGCATGTGTTTGCTGCAGTTCTGTGTGAGCACAGAGCCCCAGGTCACTGTCACACACATAACCTGCAGCTCAGCACACTCTGTTAGGGGACACGGCCCTGTGCAAGTAATGCCACAGCAAAGGTGGCACTGCACCTGTTAGGGGACACGGCCCTGTGCAAGTAATGCCACAGCAAAGGTGGCACTGCACCTGTTAGGGACACGGCCCTGTGCAAGTAATGCCACAGCAAATGTGCCACTGCACCTGTTAGGGGACACGGCCCTGTGCAAGTAATGCCACAGCAAAGGTGTCACTGCACCTGTTAGGGGACACGGCCCTGTGCAAGTAATGCCACAGCAAAGGTGTCACTGCACCTGTTAGGGGACACATCCCTGTGCAAGTAATGCCACAGCAAAGGTGGCACTGCACCTGTTAGGGACATGTTCCTGCTGCAAGTAATGCCACAGCAAAGGTGTCACTGCACCTGTTAGGGACATGGCCCTGTGCAAGTAATGCCACAGGAAAGGTGGCACTGCACCTGTTAGGGACATGGCCCTGTGCAAGTAATGCCACAGCAAAGGTGGCACTGCACCTGTTAGGGGACACGGCCCTGTGCAAGTAATGCCACAGCAAAGGTGTCACTGCACCTGTTAGGGGACACAGCCCTGTGCAAGTAATGCCACAGCAAAGGTGTCACTGCACCTGTTAGGGACACAGCCCTGTGCAAGTAATGCCACAGTAAAGGTGTCACTGCACCTGTTAGGGGACACAGCCCTGTGCAAGTAATGCCACAGCAAAGGTGGCACTGCACCTGTCAGCTTCCTCTGCACCAAACCTGCTGTGCCAGGGGAGGGCTGGAGGGGAAGCTCTGAAAGAAGACAGACAGAATTACCGTGTCCTGCAAAACTGGGCTTTGTCCCGTGTTCATTTACAGATAATCTGCAGGTTATGTGTGTGCAGATACAGTAATCAAATAAGTGTAGTTTTAAGTGCTGAGCAGTAGTGGCCCCTAGCTTATTTGGATGAATCGGATGAGTATTTCATAGTGTAAAATAATTTGTAATTTTTTTCAGAGTTTACATTCAAATCAAAGGATATGCATTGCCTTTGTACTTTCTTCTTGTTGCTAATCATGCATTATGTAACTGCTGCTGTAATTATGTGTACAGTCTCCTACTGGTAGTTAGGAAAGGTGGTTTAGTTCCCTGAAACTCTGTGAAAACCAGATTACTATTACTTCTATTAAATAAAAATATTATAATAATATTAGTGAGAGATACACAACTATGGAGTAGTCTGGCAGAGAGACTCTGGTAAGGGCAGATAATCTGGTTATATAAAAACTTAATGTGAAAATTAGATCTCTGTTTAAATCATAGGCAAAAAGTCATAACAAGAAAATAAAACAAAGTTATATGTTTTAGGAATGAATTTTAAATCCACATCTTTAAGTTTTTATATTTTAAAGTTGATTTAAATTCAGATTGACAGCAGGAGAAAATCTTAGATCGGGGGGTTTGTTCAAATACTATAAAATCACTGCTAGTTGTGTGAAAAGGAAAACCTAGACCAACCCTCAAACCAAAATTAAATTTTTGATGCTTTTTCCCCTTAAAAATTAAAATTATGGGGATAATTTGACTGTTTTCAATTACTCATTTTCATCTATTTTGAACTCACCCTTTGATTACAAATTATAATATATGTTTCTTTGAATGTCATTTGTACTGATATTCTTCAGGAATGGGCAGTGGGAGTGCTGGAAAAGAAGGGGGGCCATTTAAAACTCTTTTAAGACAACAGACTCAGTCAGCTCTGGAACAAAGGGTAAGGCATTTTCTACTTCCATTTCTGGTCTACTGAAGTGAAAATTTATCTTGTAGTAAGTTAATGTTTGCTGTACTTTTGCTTTGAAAACATGTAATTTTAGGTCTGAACTTAGAAGTGTTGACTGTTTATTAGTCCTTTTATTCACAAATTATTTAAATATTAATATATTACTAAAGCACTGGGGAAAGTGGAGCAGTTACCTGTGCACAGCACTCAAGTAATTCCAGTGGCATTAAGAAGTTATGGGAGAAATTCCCGTTGTGTGGTCTCTGAAAGGCACTGATGCATGTAAAGTTTAACACTTGAGTAAAGACGTGATGATAAAGTTCTTGCAGAAGCCAAATTCAAAAGCATTGGCGTACCTTTAAACAAGTTGAAAATGCCATTTGTGTTTGGGAAAAGTTTCAGGTTTTGGGAATGGAGTTGATACCTTGTGCCCCATGTCGTGGAGGAGAAGGTAGCCTTTAATTGGGAACTTGAGCCTGAGCTACTTGCCAAGCAGTAAAAGGCATTTACAGATTTAAACTTTTCCTCTGTTGGACTAAAAATGCCATCTGTCATTATACCGAGTAGACTACATGATGAAAATAGTGGTTTTTAATTAATTGTTTACATTTGATACGAGTAATTGCAACTTATTTTTGTAAACCATATACTGCTTTGATCACAATGTTGATAATGAGGTGTGTTGAAGGCAGAAATGGGAGTGTATTCGTAGTCAGAAAGGAACTTGCTGCACCTGGAGCAGTGCCCGGGGCCTGTGTGTTGGCTGGGAGCAGAGCAGGGCAGCCGCGGCTGTGAGTGGGGAGTGCTGGCAGCGTGGGTGGTGGGTGACTCTCGTGTCTCCTGTGTTGGTCAGGGAGGATCGCCCCGCCGCTTCTGTGCCAGGCGGGTACGTGCAGCGCTGCGGGCCCTCTGGCCCTCCCTCCTGCTGTGGGGCACTTCTCAAGCAGCAGCTCAAATACCGGGGTTTTCTGAGGCTGTGCAGATTGCTTTGTCATTTTGTTCATGCAGAATTTTTAAGATTTGTTGTTTTTAAGCGCATTTTTTAGATGGGTGTATTTTGCATGTGATATGTTTCAGTTAACATTTCAGTTTAGGGATGAATACAAATCCATGGCCTTTTGCTTTTAATTTTTTAATTTGGCTGAAGGAATGCTTTAAAACAAGCATCCCTCTCTAGAATCCATCTGTGCTCCTGGAGACCCATCAGTCAAGCAGGTTTGCAGAATCCTGGGGTGAAATATTCCTACTTTTTAATTGCATCATAGGGCAAACTGCAGGGTTTGGCTTCTGGGATTGTTTTTCTTCTGGTTATTGATACTATGGTTGCTGATTTCCAAGTTTGCATCTTAATTTTGAAAGTCTAGGCCAAATGAAAATCCAGAAAACTTGAAGTTTGTAGGACCTTTTAAAAGTTCAAAGAGTTCCTGTAAGAAGGGTGGCCAGAATCCTGAAGTATTAATTTTTAAACCTACGTTGGGCTTTAGTTTAAGATGAGTTTTCATGCCATGTATTGCTGGAAGAACCCGATCCTCGCTGAATCTGCAGCATGTGTGCTGTTCAGGTAGAAGCTCGGTTGGATTTTACTCTTTCCAAGTATGTGAGAAAGGAATCTATCCTGTACTTTCTCTCATATAAAAATATGGTGTTTATTTGTTCCATTTAATCAGGTCGATTATATAAAAAATGATTGCATGATTTTTTTTTTTTTTTTTTGCTTCCTGCATTTAGAATTGCTGAACACAAATTATTGCCTTTCCCCCATAAGTGTGCTATTATATATATATCAGACATATCACAGAACATCTCTGGAGCAATTAAAATCTAGGTTTGGGCTCAGCTTCTTTGAATATGAATTTTATTTCATCATATGTGTCTTGAAAAATTGCCATTACTACTTACTTTGCCCCTTTTATGAATTAAAAGCTGGAGTAGTTAAAGCAAGTTAACTCTTCATTTTACTTATGAACTGGAAGTGAACGATCTTAGTTTAAGAACTTACAGTTGTGTTTCAAGACCTGTGCTTTATTTTAAAAGATGTATATTTACTTGTTATATTTAGAGCTTATGAGCAGAACAGGCCTTTGATATTTTTAGGTATGTTTTCCTATAATAAGACAGTCCTCATTCTTGCAGGACTAGTTTGTTTCACCCTGTGCTGCAGAATCAAACTGCAGTCAGTTGTAACAAGAACACCTAAAAATGGAGAAAAGTTTTATTTTTTAATCAGCTAATGAGAGAAGAATTCTGGTGTTGATCAGCCACGGTAAAAGTGGATCAATAGAGATTTTGTTAATCCCTAAATAGCTCAAGTTTTGATTGTTTGCCACTGTTGTGCTGAGAAACAGCTCTGTGGGGGAAAAGCGTTCTTGGAGCTTGTGTGGAACGTGTGTGTGGAACGCGTGCTTTTCTGCTCCGCTGGGTCCGTGGGGACGCGTGGCTCTGGCGCGCCCCTGGCCCTGCTTTGCTTGTCCCCGGGGCAGCGGGGGCTCCGCGCGTGCTGCCTGCCCCGGCAGGGCTGCTCAGCAGCCTCTAACGCTTGTTTTTAATGCCCGCAGGAGTTCCCCTTTTTCACCCTGACCACCTTCCCGCCAGGCTTCCTGGTCCACGTCGGGGGCGTTGTCAGCGCGCGCTCCGTCAAGCTCCTGGACCGCATCCACAATCCCGGTAGGTCAGCACGGGAACACGGGCCTGGCACGGGAACACGGGAACACCTGCCCGGCATGGGAACATGGGAATACCGGGCCCCAGGGAATGTGGGCCTGTCTGGCACGGGAACACCTGCCTGGCACAGGCCTACCTGGCACAGGAACATGGGCCCTCCTGGCACAGGTCTGCCTTCCAGACTCGGTGACACCTTGAGGAGAGGCAGATCCATTCCAGCAGGCCACAGGTCTGCCTGGCACAGGTCTGCCTTCCAGACTCGGTGACACCTTGAGGAGAGGCAGATCCATTCCAGCAGGGCACACCTGCCTGGCACAGGTCTGCCTTCCAGCCTTGGTGACACCTTGAGGAGGGACAGATCCATTCCAGCAGGGCACAGGTCTGCCTGGCACGGGCCTGCCTTCCAGACTCGGTGACACCTTGAGGAGAGGCAGATCCATTCCAGCAGGGCACAGGTCTGCCTGGCACAGGTCTGCCTTCCAGACTCGGTGACACCTTGAGGAGAGGCAGATCCATTCCAGCAGGGCACACCTGCCTGGCACAGGTCTGCCTTCCAGTCTTGGTGACACCTTGAGGAGAGGCAGATCCATTCCAGCAGGGCACAGCCAAAGCAGTGCATTGCAGAGCCATTGAGGCTTGGAAATGAGTTACTCAAAGGTTGTGGTTTTAGTGAGAAACCTTTCAGCAAATTAAAGTAGTAATAAAAATGCTTTGAATCAGTAACTCTGCACTGAAAACTAGCTTTGAATTATTGAGGGGTTAATTAATTTTTTGCCACTTTTTTGTGATTAAAACTTGATGCAAGTTTTTCCATTCAAACAAAAATGAGATTAAATGCTTGATCTTAACTCTGAATGTTTTCCCATTTTCAGCTCCTTGAAATCTTTAAGGACTAATGGCTACAGCTCACAACATGGTTTTTAACCTTTACAGTTTTGTTTCTGATCTTGTTTACTGAACAGTAGTACTTCAAGATTTTTATGTATTCTTTTCCTGGGAACCCCAGCATGAGGACATGTGTGGTTTGCATGTCCTAGTTCTAATGTTAGAATGAAGTAACTTTTGACTCTGAACACTTGGTTAGTTTAGTCACTGAGACCAGATGAGGAATGCTTTGCAAAAAGTTGGAGTTGACAGTGCACTTAGAAATGCAGAGGAGAGTAAAAATAGCACCTGTAGTGGTTTTGCATGCACTAGTCAGGAGTAATAAAAGGAGGTTTATGCAAATACATCCTTAGAAACAAGTACAAAAACCAAATCTTTTCCTTTTCTTGTATGGCCCAAGGCAAGCAGTTCCCCAGGCAGGTAGATCAGATAGTTGCTGATCTAAAGGTTCAGTAAACTGGCAACATGAAATTAAATCCAAGACTTAATTTGAATTAGATCCTCCTACTTTATCAAGTATATTAGTACACAATGTTGCTCTTTTGTTTTCCTATTCCAAGATCTATTTACACAGTGAAGAAAAGATTAAAAGAAATGTCAGAATGTAATTGATATGTGAGTCTTTCTTTGCCACAATGTTATTTTATGATTCTGTGCTTTCAGCAGATTTCTGATAGAGGTCTCTTATGTGCAAAACTTACTGTGTGGTAGGTGTAAGACAGAATATAAAAAAAATCAATTTTGCCCAGAAGTTTTAAAAACTAATTTCTTGCATTATGCACTCCAGTTTTACTAGCTGACTGGAAGCAATGTAAGCCGTGAGGCAAGAAGAGATGTGTGTTTGCAGAGCTGCAGTGTTTCTGTGAGACTTGCACATTGCTCCTGACAAGTGAATGTAAAATGCATGATCCTTGGAGCTCACGTTGCAAAATAGCAGGAACAAGAGGGGGAATGAAGGCACATGGCTGGGGGAGGGAAGGGGGAGGAGTAGAAAACAATTCTGCTATAGTTATTATTGTGAACCATTTGAGTCAAATAAGTCTGTAAAATATTAAAGGAAGCAAATAAACTGGCAGAATAATGAATCAGGAAAAGATGGAAGAGGAGAGAACATTTGCAGTGGATTAAGAACTTGCCAGTAGGACAAAACTGCCATAAACTGTCACTTTGGTCACCTAGTGCAGATTGCTATAGCATGCTCCTTTCTCCCTTTCTATTTCAGCCTCTGATTAACTCTGCTGTCTGTGTCTTTCCAGTTCCTGTGGAGTGGTGTTGTCAATTGTGTTCTTGTTGGTAGTTTTTTCACTATTCTGCTTCTATAACTGATCTACTAATTTGCTGTTTTGAACTCAGCCTTTGTCGGAATTATGGGTAACACAAGATCATACAAACTGCTAGACTGGAATAGTTTCAATTCAGGTATTTTATTAGTCATTCAGTACTACATATGCTGACAGAAATTATGGCAGCTCAGTGAAGTTATTAGAAATACTCTAGGATATTTAGGTTAATGCTTCAAATTTAAATCTGTTTAATCATCAAATGCCTAAATGTCACGTTTTCATGCTGTTAAAGACTTTCTTTAAAACTGCAAAACATTGGTTTAGTATAAAATAGTATTGCTAAGAATAATTTAATATCAATCTGGAGAGCTGAATGTTCAGATGTTTATTTAGTAGTCACTTTCAGCTCAGCATCCATGAAGGAAGTAATTTAGGATAAGAGAATGTGTTCTTCCCTACACAGTTGGGATCATGTCAGGTGTGATTTCTTTTTTGTTTGTTTGGTTTGAGGTTTTTTTTTGTGTAATGGGGTTTTGGGTGTTTATTTTGACCTATTGGTTTGATTTTGGGGGACTGTTGGTTAGTTTTGTTCTTTTGCATGGGCTTGCACTTTCTTCAACAAAGGCTTTCCTCCTGTTAATTTCAGGGAATCAGTGAATGTGTTTATTCTTAATACAAGCTCTAAAGTGATAGTTGTATTATAGATAAGAATAGATCTAAAAAATATCCAGGAAAAATAGAGAACTACCAGTTTAAAGAGAAGGGTAGTGTGTAGCCCAGGATTTGTTGGTTCATAAATCTTGTATTGTAAAATGCAGCCAGTTACAGGACTTAAAACATAATTATTTGAACTTTTTAATCTCTTCATTACTCAGCTTGGAAAAAGCCCCAATATTCGTATTTTTTATGCAGTTTTAGTGATCAAAGTGTGTAACTTCCTTGTACAGCTGTAGAAGGAAGGGATGAGTTGGTGCAGTCTAGAAGCAGCAAAGACTTCTCTGTGTCATGCTTTCCCGTGGGAGGATAACATGCTGTGGAAGAGAGGCAGGCATAACTTCCCTGCACGGAACACCCCAGCCAGCAGGCCTTGTCAGACTGATGCTTATAAAGCTGGCACCATGAAAAGGTACAAAGCTGACCTCTGAGGGCTTGCTTTCCCCAGAAACTTTCCTTCTGGATCATTCACTCTTGCCATGCAGCTCTGTGTCATGCTCTACAGTCCAGTTTAAATATGCAGTTACTAGAAGCCAGACATTTTTCATTCTGCAAATTGTTCAAAAGTAGGGAGAGCTTAAAACTATTGGCTCATTTTTATTGTTCCTTTTACAGTAAGCATCCTTTAATATTATGATTATGAGCTTTTCTGATTTTGTTGGTTCTCTTTGCTTGTTCTAAAGTGACAATCTTTTAAAATTAACTTTCAGTGTGAAAAGAATGTTGTAAAATTCTCAGGTCTGTGACTGGTACGGCATAGTCTGATCCAAGGTGTTAAAAATGTGTCAAAATTCTTGTGTATTGTGTACCACCTTGAAAAGTTGGAATTCATTGTTGCTTCTTCCAGATTGTTTAGTAGGATGCTTTTATTGAAAGAATTTTATTGGAATAATGGAGTAAATGAGTTTATGTGCCCTAAACATGCCTTAAACTAGCCTAGAAAGTGATCCACAGTGTAAGATTAGAAGTGAAGTGCAAGTCAGGAATTCACTTCTTGACAGAATATCCAAACTGTTGCCTAATTTTTTTTATAGGTTATAGGAAATGAATATGCATTTATATGTATATAAAACATTTTCCCCAGAGGTGCTTGTTAGCTAAAGGTGTTGGTTGGAGTAGAGAGGTCTAAACCAAAGAGTAACTGTGGAGTTAATGAATCCCTCGTGGAGCTGGCAGTGTTTCTGTAGCCTTGGTGTGTCAGCAGGTCTGTAGCAGAGCTGGGTGACCCTGCTGCTTTGGGACTGAGCAGGTTACACTCCTGTTCCCGGAAGGGTGGATGGGGCTTTTGCAGTGCTGGGTGTGCTGCTGGACAGAGAATGTAATCACAACCATAAGTGGGCTGAAATTATTTTCCTTTTGGAGAACATTCAGGCTTCATTTCAGCTTGCTTAGAAACTGTAGTGCAGAAGGATATTTCTTTTTTTTAAATTTTAATTTGTCTTGCCAATGATTTAATTGTGTGGCAGATACAACACAAGCATCCAGTGGTAGGGGAACGTCAGAGATTTGAAGGTGCTTGAAAATCAAACGTGGAAGTAAAGACTGACTATTTCATTAATGGAAAAGAAGCTGCTTAAATATCTGGGAATTGCATATAGTTCAATGAAGAATTGTTTAAATGTTTGTAATATACAAAAAGGTGGATATGAAGATGAATTTGCAAAGTAAAAGTAGGGAGTTGAGCAAAAATTCATAGAAAAGAGGGCACTTAATACAGTGGAAGATAGCCTCTGGGCTGTCTGTGGGAAAGAATGAACTCCAAGGATGAAAACATGCAAGGAATCCTCAGTCCAGGAGGCTGGATCTTGGTTAGACGTTGGCCACTGAGGTTAAACACAGAGCACAAAGGGAGGCAGTGCAAGAACTTGCTGAGTAGAGGCTGCTTTTCCATGTGGCTGTTTCATAGCACCAATATATCGTTCCTCACATAATTAAATTTTAAACTCCTCATTCAGGCAGGTGCTCCAGCAGTGCATCTTCAGCTCCAGTAGTCAGAAATAGGGAAAGATAAAAGATGGTTAAAACCTTCCTCAGCATCTCCTGAGCTCCTTGTGCGATGTCCAGTCTCGCTGTTGGAGTGTGAAATTCTCCAGAGATAGTTTTGCGTATGAGGAAACACAAGAGGAAAGCTTGGCTATGATTTGTTTCTGTAACTGAATGTTTTTTTCCACAGAAATACAGAGAACATGCAAATTACATTTCAAGCTGCTTTCTGGGGTGTAAGTGTGGCCCAGTTGTGGGAACACAGTAGGAAATGTCAGAATCTTCCTGTTGGTGTCTGGTGTGGTTATCCTTCAGACCAACTAGGAAAAGCCCCAACATTTTAAGGTTGACCTTGCCTTTTCTTGGAGAATTTCCAGGTTGGCTCCTTGCCCATCAGTGTGTGTTGAATGAAAATGGGAGGTTAAAGCAGTTGTCAGAGGCTTTTTCTGTAAGAGTGAGGGGTGTGATGTTCTCCAGTAATAATTGTCTCCAGCTTTCTGCAGCCTTTCCAGAGGAGTGAACGTTCCCAAGTCATTTCTGTGGTCAATGTGAATGGTGTTTGAGTATTATTTCTGGAAGCGGAGAGTTCTAAGGAGATATTTATGTAACTGAAGAAAGGGTGATTGCTGTCACTGAGCACAGAACAGTATTCACGTGTTCTGTTAGAGATTCACAAATAAACTTAGCATTTCAAATCCTTGTTCAGAATTCTTTGCCTACCTAAGTTATGCTATTTTATAGTGCTTTAAAACTCTCCCTAAATTCTGGCTAATGGTGTGAAAGCCAATAGAAACTTTTCTTTGCACAAGTGCTCCAAAAAAGCCATTGCTTATTGCACAACTACACTTTGGTTTTGAATTGATAGTACACAAGAGAGAGAACCTTGGTCTGGCAAAAATTGTATTTTTGCACATAACTCGTCCTAGTTTCAAAATACAGAGCTTGACTGAAAAGATTGTCTTCATGAAATTTCCTCCATGGATTGCATTGAGGTTTTTCAGCCTTCTGATATTTGCTTCTGTGGTTGCAAACATACAGTTGTAGAACTGTCTGCCTGGCTCACAATGTATTATTGTTAGAAGAGAACCAGAATCATTCTGCTTGAACCAGCCCCTTCCTAACTGCTACATAATTATAGCTAAACATGGCCTTGTGAAATGTCTGCTGAGGTTTTGTAGCAAGATCTACAGGCAGAGAGCACAAGCTCCAACTGACTGTAACAGGATTACAGGAATGACTGATAAATGTCAATGGATAATAATATGAGGCACAAAGGATTTTCCTTTTAAGTCTCCTTGCATCCAGAAGTTCAAAGAGGCGTCCCTGCCTAGGTTGTCTTAAAACAGAATAAACAGTTGTGAGTGCACAGAAATAATGAATGCAGAGTTCTGCCTTCCTGAGGAGTGCAGACAAGGAATAGAAAACTCAGAGAGTGTCATTGCATACCAACCAATGCCATCCCCTCCCTGCAGCAATAAAATAGATAAAATGGGCTTTAGGAAGCCCTGTCTTGTTACAGCATTGAGTCCCCAGCTCTGGTAACAGCCCCTTTGTTGCAGTCATTTGAAGCTTTTCTTTGAAGATTGCTCATGTTTTAAAATAGGTTGTACTTATTGTGCCAAGGTGACAAAGCAACAGAGACACAAAATAGAATAAGTAGTTTCTTTATTACCTGCTGAGTCACCATTCTAGCATGAGTGACTGAAATAGTCACTAAAAGCTGCAGTAACAAAGGCACATATTTATGCATGGAAATTATTTTCCAGAGGCAGATTTATTTCCTATATTTAATTTTTTTCTAATTTCTGAACAATATTTTTGAGCTTTTATAATCCAATTTAAACCTTTGTTTTAAAGTATTTTAATTTTTAATATGTTTGTTTAATTTTTAACATATTCTTAATATTCAAATGCCTTATATTTTGACATTATATTTTGACATTATATTTTCATTTTATTTAAGTTGTATCACATGGTGGTTTCTTTTCCTTTAGCTCTGCACTAAATTATTATTGCTGCTTTCACATTATTACAAGATTTTTTTTTAAACAATACTTTTTTCAGCTTGTGGTCTTCCTATCAGACTTTCATCTACAATTAAAAGAGAAAGTTACAGCCACTGTTGTGGCTGTATTAAGCCATAAGGGGAACAACCCTTCTGCCTATCCATCTTGGAGTATATTTTGGGATTAAAGCTGTCGCTCCTCAGCGTGAGCTGCCACTGAAAGGAATGGTACATGGAGTTTCCTGTATGGTTTCTCTCGGAGTCTTGGTGCCCATGTAGTGATGTGGCCTGACCAGCCCAGTAGAAAACTGCCCTGCACATGAAAGGGTTTGTGTTTAATCAGCCAGCCAACATCTCATCTGTAAATGCAGTTTTAATCTAAGTGTTCTTAAAATTGTCTCCTGAGTAATTGAAGAATTCATCCTTCCAAGTTTTGTTTTGCTCATTCAGAAGCCTGGGCTTAAGAAGTGAGGTGTGTGCTGCTCTCTGACTTCATCTGGCAGAAGAGCCCTGGTTATCAGTAACATTTTGCAAGCTGGATGTTTTATGTGGAGTTTACCTTTGTAAGAGTGAGTCCCTGTTCCCTTTGGGTGTGGTTACACTATTTCCTGCTAGTTTAGTGTATCCTAGTTTTCCTTCCATGTATCCCTACAATCTGCTTCCTCTGTAACAAAGTTTTCCTTTGTACATCTTTCAGTCTTAAGGATGAATATAGGGAGTAGTATTTCTAAACAAGGATGGAGTGGCTTGGAAACTGTTTTGAAAGTTTTAGGTTAATCTGCTGTAGGTTTAATTATTTGCCACCTGAATTTTGTGTTAATCTTTACAGACCAGAGGATTTGTGTTTCTGTACAGTTACTTAGTTGTGAAATGTTTTAGAAAATTGATAATGTCAATGTTAATGGGATAACCAGAAAGGATTAAATAAAACTTCAAGGTCCAGGGAAGATTGCTTATAAGCCTAACAAAGGTGTCTGTTAAAAAAGCCCGACCAGCCAAACCTACAGAAAAATACCACACATCTTTCTGTATAAGCTGTTAGTAGGTTTTTAATTAAGAAGATGTCCACACCTTCAATATTCCCTTATTTTTATAATGGCTTTGCCTAATGAAAGATTCAAAGATTGAACTTGAAAGAATACTGACCTCCATTGCCATTTTTGAAACAACAGAACAAGTCATTATAGATCATGAAAATTTTCCTTGGATGGTTGTCCTCCTGTCAGAGTATTGTGTTCTACATGTAAATATTTACTAAATTATGAAATGTAAAAATGGTTTAAATTAATCAGACAGTCCCTTCTTTGGATCAATTTCCTCAGGTTTTCTAAGGATTCAGCTTTAAGGATACAGCAACTCTTGGGTATGAACTGAGTCATCAAGAGGCCATTCTTCTTAATCTGTCTTCAGTTTCAAAAAATCTGTATGGACTAGCAAAATGCAGCTTCTGCCTAAATCGTGAAAGAACCTGTACAAGTGAACCTCTAGCAAATAACTTGGGAAAGGTGTTGCTTCTTATGAAGCAGAAAGTGATAGTGTCTAGGTGAAAGATTTATACAGGGTGTTGTCCCCTGGATAGTGCAGCTCAACCTTGTATTGTAAAGGAGATGGGTGACCTGGTGGATAGAGCTAGCTCAAAGAACATTCCAGGTACAGAAGCGCTGATTGTGTCTTACAGAGCTGCTGAATAAAATCAGTTTGGAAGGTTCCAGTTGGAGGAGGTTTGAGTTGGCACGATTTGTATAGAACACTGCTTTTGACAGCATTGTTTCTCAAGTCCTCAACCATAGAAACAGTGTGCTTTGCTTCCACTTGGTTAGAAATAGCCTGCCAATTTGGAAACATTAATACAGTAAGTTCAGTATTCAGGCTTTGGTTTCCCACAAAGGGGACATAATTAGCAGTGGAATTTCCTGCAAACCTTTCTGCTTAAAGTTGTAGAGAACCCTTGGTCCAAACTACTCGGTACATTTGCTAGAAAAGCTTGTGACTGAGTGCTCTGTATGCTTGCCTTTTTGCTTCCACCTAGAATCCAGGGCCATTACTTTCTGTAACCATTTCAGTGAGCTGCCATAGTTTTCAGTCTGTACTGTCACCTGATCCAAGCATGCGCCAAAATACCCACCGTTTCTGGCTCCTGTCTGCTGAATCTGCTTTGCAAACCCTTAGTTCTTAAGCTTTTGCCTTAGCAAAACAACCAACAGGCACTCTCATGGAGTGTGCTGGACACATGCCATCCTGCTTCCCTAACTCCTCTAACTGTTTATGTAAATCCTTAGCTTTACTAAACTTGTAAATGCTATGACAGCATCCCCATGTGAAATTGTGTGGCTCATGTGTCAAACAAGGTTGCTTGTGAAAATATTTGTCAGAAGAATATGAATGCTACACATTGCACTGCATTCAGTGTTTTGTATCAACCTATTATTGCAATGTCATGGTGTTTGATTTTAATTGTAGACAATTATTTTATGTTTTAATATGCAAAGGTAAGTTCATGTAAACTCTGAATGTACAGTATTTATATATAAAGGTAATAATTGTTATTTTTGGCCTCTTTCTGGAACAAAAAATAGTCAAATATCTTAAGCAGAGGTGACAGTCTTCTTTACAATTCTTCAAAACAATTGTTTCTGCATGACTCTTATAGAAATATTTGTTCTTGTGCGATAATAAATTGTTGAATTCTTTGAAAGATATTGGGCCTGATCCTGTTAACACTGAAGACCATGGCTGGAAAATGCTTCTTACCTCTCAAAAGAATTAAAATGATCCATTACATTTCTGTAGTTAATAGTTTTGTTAGTGAGGTTATTGAATAGATTCTTAGAATAAAGGGTTAAATGTTGTTTTAGCAAGACACAGTGTTGAGCAACTTCACGAGAGTATGTGTTTGCCATAATGGTAAGGTGTCCTTGTAGATTTTAGGTAAGAAAATTGTTAAGTCTCTTAAGTTCAATAATTTAAACTGTAAATTTATGTGGAGGAAAGCTAAATGTTTGCATAGAATTTGGGACCCGTCACTATTTCTACCTTTTATGTTCACTTTAAGGACCCCTGTTTCCTTTCAACATCTCATTCCATTTCAGTTTTCACTGTGGCTACATTCTTTTTCAATGTCATTCTTGTCTTTATCAATCTTACCTTTATTTCACAGCACTTTTTGTGTTCATCCTCAGTCACTTCACCTGTTTCTAACTCTCAAATCCTCATCATGACTTCACGTTTTCTTGCACTTTGACATTGAAGTGTCACTGGTGATAAGTAGAAGCAGTTTTTGCCAGATGGAGCCAAAAGGTGTAAAAAGTTGTAGTTTTGAAAATTGGTGCTTTTTTTTGTCTAGAAAAAAGGGTATTTCTTCTTTGCAGGTGTTTTTCTGTGAAGTACATGAATTTGTGTGGCTGTTAAGTCAATGTTCATAGCCACCTGCCTGTGATCCAGTCTCATTGAGCAGGTGTTTTTCTGCATGGTCAGAGAACCACTTTTGCTGCTACTTAGACTTTTAATGTATAAGGAGAAACACATTGCTTATCAAAGCAATCTCTGGCCCATGACTGGAGGGGAAAGGAGGAATTGCTCCCAAGATCCGTGTCCAAGTCACCAAAAAGAGTTAAAAAGAACTTTGACAGAATGTGCTTGTGGTCTCACATCTTCCATACAGTCTGAATTTGTCAGATGCTGTGGCCTGGCCTTACAGTCCATTTCCAGAGATTCTCCCTCGGTTCAGCCAGCCGTGCTGCTGTTACCTGCTGGCAGCAGAGGCAGCCTCTGTCCAGAGGGCTCCTGCAAGGAGAAGGCATTTCCCACGTTTTGTACCACAGGTGGTTCTGAGTGCTGAGCTGGGGCGTTCCAGCCCTGTGTGTGATGGATTATTTCTGTAGGAATCTCAGGAATTGCAAAGCTGAGAAGGGCAGGTGCTCCAGGAATCTGAGTCAGGATTGCTGGGTATCATTAAGCATTTATTGCCCCAGTCACTGAGAGGATTTAAGCAGTGTTTTCACACTGAGAGTGAAATGCAGCACCTCAAGAGTCTGCCAGTAGTGCACTGAAACCTGCTAAAGTCAACTTGGATTACAGAACATGATTGATAGAGTGCATAAAAATCCCTTGCTTTGTGTCCTGGCCTGTATATTTTTGTTGATTGCAGAGAACGTGCCTAAGAACTCTCACTGTAAGGTGTTTTCTGTTCACTGTTCATTTCTTACAGCAAAGGTTGAATAAACTTTAGTCTGAGCATCCAGGCTGCTGCTGGTCAGTGTAACGCTGTGAGTTACACAAGCATTGCCATCTAAAGTTAGGCACAATTGAATATACAGACCTCTGTGCTCTTCCTTTGAATTAGAAAATAATCAGTAGTTCAGTTTAGAAAAATCAGAGCCTAGTTCTAAATGCAAAGTTGAGGTCAAGTCATGAATGAATACATCTTGCTTTACAGTATTTCTGTTTCAGTAACTTTTAAATATGTGTATATCTGCATCTTGCATTTTTGTTTGTCATGTTGTCAGAGAACCAAGTGTATGATAATGCGGTTATCATACACTGTGTCGGCAAGTATTCCTGGTAGTACAAAATTGGTTCCAAATAAATTCCAGGTTTTGACGTTGATATTTAAATTGTGATTCAGCAAGGAGAGCTCAGTAGCCAGAAGTTTGTATCTGTGCTAAGTTTGGTTAATTTCAGGGAAATTCCATCAGAATCTCTGTGCTCAGAACCCTTGGTAGTGATTGTTTGTTACTGGTTTTCCCTTTTTGTATCAACAATTAACACAGTTGCTAACTGCATTCATTGAAACAGGTAAGTTTTGGGAGAAGAAACAGCTGACAAATTCTAGTTGTAAATTCAGTATTTGTTGGCTCCATATGTAAAAAGCTTGTAAGACAAGAGCTGTAGTTGTGGGAACTAATTGCTGAGCAGTTAAAAAGTAAATAGACTGCATGAACTTGTTCTAGCAGCACACTCTTTTTGTATTTTTGTATCTTGTAGTTTTCAAGAAAAGCAGGCAGGATATATTTAACATGTAACCTTGAGGACAATAAAGGTAATTCGAATCCATTCATGGGCATGGAGGGAAGGTGCAGTTTCCAGGATACTGACTCAAAAAAGCACTGACAGCGTACATCCTGCATTTCTTCACATCGTAAATGTGGAAGTAGTTTCAAATCCATATGGCTTCTCACAGCTAGAAGTGCCACAGAACTGTCTGCTTGTTTAGTGATACAGTTTGGAACAAATATTTTCAAAATCTGGTCAACAGAGAGAACTGCTTCCAGTAGGAAAACTTACTGAGATTATTTCTGAGATACCAAGTGTACAGCAATGTAAAATACTAGTTTACTGCTAGAAATACTGTTTCATTCCTGTTAGTTTTTCAGCATTACAGAGTATCTGTGATGCCTTGTTGCAAGTTACACACTGCTCTTGTGTTGGAAGCTGAGTGTGGTTTGGGACTAAAAACGGGTAGAGATTGGAACAGTATCTACAGTATTTTAGTGTTGCCTGTCATAGGGACAACAAGAAGAATGCAGTAATTTGTGAGAACCTGCTCACATGGGGGAGAAACCAGATTATTAGTGAAAAAGTCCTGTTAGTGTTTTCTTGAAGTGTGATAAACAGGAAGGAAAGAAAGTGTCCACATTCAAAGCGCTTGACTATGAAAACCTCAGCTTTTCAGGTTAATTGCATGAAGCTTTGTGTCAGCATAGTCCAGAAGAGTGAACTGATTTATACTTTGTCTTTCAGATGAACCAGAGACACGAGATGCCTGGTGGGCAGAAATCAGACAAGAAATAAAATCCCATGCCAAGGCATTGGGTTGTCATGCTGTAGTGGGCTACAGTGAATCAACCAGCATTTGGTAAATCATGATGATGATTTGATTTTCAAAATGCCACAGAAAATGTATTTCATCATCAGTGGATTAAAAATTAACTATCCCAGTACAGGTGTTGGTACTGTCTATTCTATAACTACTTCACAGAGTTTAAGTGAGATTATGAAACTTCAGTATTAGGCATTTTTATACATGTTTAGCTCTGGGTTTTAAGTTTTTTCTAATGAATGTTATAATTTTTTCTTTTAAACTAAAGCCTACAATTTGTTTTGCAGTAACAATATTAATTTATCCATGAAGGTTTCTAAATCTAATCTACCTAAATAATTAAGACTGTTCCTGAAAGTATCTGTATTGAAGTTTCATTATTAGATAACAGCTGGCAGACCAGAACTTAAATGGAAAATTTCACATTTCAGGCCCAAAAAAGGCTTGTCCTGGAGCCAGGTGTGTCTGCTGATATTAAACAGAAAATTACTCTGATTCACTCTTTTGAATGGCATTTGGGAAGTAGCAAGCAAATTCAAACATCTGAATTTATTTTCTTTCAAATTGATTTTGCCTAAATATTTTAAGGTAAAAGCACTAAAAATTTGCTTTTTTAAGGAGAGAAGTTGGAAAAGTTTTGATTTACCCTATTTACTCAATTACTCCATCACTGAGGGATGAACACACCCACATGAAGCATTTATTCCTTTGCTTGTCGGTCTCCTTGTAAAAATCATGAATAGTTTTTATTAATTTTCCTACCCTAACTATGGGGAAAGAGTGTTTAGAGCATAGACAGGCAGTCAGGTATTGGGTTGTTTGATGCTTGCCTTTCTCTAAAGGAATTTAATGTGGTAGTGTTTGATTATTGATAAAATATTTATTGGAATTCCCATATTTATTGCCAGTTCAGCTTTATTCCATGCTCAAAGCACAAGCTGTGTGTGTAAGTACTGGTCTGCCAGACATGTTACATATGAAAAATTATTTTGGAAGGAGAAACGACAAATAAAAAAAAGGCACGTGTATCATTCTAGAAAATGTGGGAAAGATTTTATCTTTTTTTTTCTCAATATAGTATTTTATACTGGATGCTAGATGTTAGTTTCTTATTTAACAACTTGAAAATTATTAAAGCTCTGTGGTCATTCTGAGAGCTTTAACTCTGCTAAATCCTAAGTATGGTTGATTACTTCACTTGCAAAATGTACCATTTTTGTAATTCTTCCTAGTAAAATTGTACTGTTTTGCAACTTTTTATCCTTCAAGAAGCACCCTTGTCAGTGTTGAGCTGTAACTTCATTTTGAAAATTGAATGTTAATAAGATGCTGGGGCTCTCAACTTCCCTTTTACTTTGGTAAAAAATCATGCCTTGCTTTTTTTAATGTTTAGCTGGTTTGCTGTATATCTTTGCATTGTTATTAACCATAGAACTGAAAACCACACTTAAACCTGGTTAGCCTTTCTGTTGCTCTATTATTTGTAACATGAGGCTGAGCTCTATGGTCTTTCTGTTCAATCCTTCTTCACCTTGTACTTAAGCAGTGGTTGTGGTTTAAACACCAGAAGAGGATTGTTTGTGAGTTGTAATGGATAAAATTGCACAAGTGCCCAGAATTAGTGGTGATGTTGAAGTTCATTGAGACTTGTAGTAGCCTTTTGATCTGCTAATTTGATGTAGAAGCAAGCACTAAGTAGTAGGAATTCACTGTGTTGTTGTTCTTTTCTCTTATAGTGAAGAGGTCTGTATTTTGTCCGCATCTGGCACAGCAGCTGTACTGAACCCTAGGTTCCTTCAGGATGGCACCATGGAAGGCTGTTTGGAACAAAGGTTGTCATGGCAGCCTGGCTTCTTTTCCATAGGGTCAGAGAAGGGAGAGGTTGATTTTTTTCCTCAGAGCCAAGATAGTTCTTCTCTATTAGGGTAGGTTACAGTGATACAGTGCAGGATGCGGGACCAACCACTTTACTGCTTTTCACTAACAACAACCACCACAGGAGTAATGGAGCTCTGCACCCACTTAGATACTCTGTTTTTATTTCTAACAGTCTCAATAAGGTAACATGTTTGACTACTAACACAGACCGTAACTCGGGTTTTTCCTTCGCTGCTCTTCAGGTCTCTTTTCTCAATTTTGTATCACACCATAAAAAATGACAGATGTTTGGTAACTTACATAAGCCAGAAGTGGCTGTGTCTGTAATGCGTGTATATCTGCTCCATTAAATACTATTTATGTGTGGGAGATAAAGTAGCTTGGTTATTAAACAAATATGATGCCAGGTTTTTCCAAAATAGATAACGTGTTTGTTGGAGTTGATGAACAAAAGCATGAAACTGAAGGCCAAACATGAAGTTTCCCTTTGTTTCTGCTCTTGCAAATAAAATTTGAAGAATGAGTATTGCCACAAAGTTATTTTGGGGGAAAAAAGATTAATGAATGCTTATTGGTAATTTATCATGTACTCATCAGGATAGTAATCAAATATTTCAAGGGATAATTATAGTTGTAAGCAAGGCTATTCATTACACTTTAGCACTTGCATTGCTTTTTCCATAATAAACCAGTCAACATGGTTTATTTAGAATTTATTATTCTTTTACTTTGTTAGCAGAAGACCATTGTCTTCTGGTGTAGATAGAGTTTTAAAAACTGTAGCCAGAACTACTTGGCTTTGTAGTCACTATATGATGGAGAGAAAGAAATATCATGTCTGTAATATAAAGAAAATACCACTTTTGTCAAAACGTGTATTTTGGTGCTGTTAAGAGTCTTGCCATGGATTAGAAATGCCAGAGGGAGGTAAAACAGGTCAACAGACAAAGCTCATGCTCAACACAGAGTCTAATGATAACTAATGTTCCAAGTCTGACAGACTTGCTTAAGCCCCTCTTCACAACCACTGAGAAGAATTGTTGATGTGAACCAGAATCCATTTGCAGTGATGCAGTTGGCCTGTGCTTTCCCTGTTCATATCTCTATAGTGGTCATTCCTGGGTGTTCCTCATGGGGGGAGAGACTGTGTTATAAGGAAATAATTCATTTTACCTGATACCTTATTGTGCTGCTTCTCAGAAGGATGATTGGTTTGTTGTTTGTATTCTGCTCTTATGGGGTTTTGGACACAATGAAAAAAAGAGAATTTTTGGTGTGTTTGGTACAGCAAATTCTGTGTACAACTGTTGTATCATGGATTATATTTGGAAGTTACACTGCTTAAAGCCAGTTCAGTGATGTTGCAGGTTTTTATGAATTGTTGGTCACTGAACGTCCTTTTTCTCAATCCCTGCATAAGAAGTTTCAATGCAAGTTTTATTGATAGCATTTTAGCAAGCAGTGTGCAACCTTTTGTTCTTGTAGTCGGTGTATTGTAATACTCGTCACACTGGTGTAATGAGCAGAGTTCAGCTGTGGTGTATGATTTGAGAAGGTCTCTGTAGGTGTTTATACACATGTGCACTTACTGAGCATGGCTAACGAGATGCAGATGTTTTAAGTATTCTCTCCATAATGTATTTTTAGGATTGAAGAAGCTTCACCACCAGGTTGTGGATTTTGCCATATCCCATATGATGAATTGAACATGCCTTTTCCTGCTCACCTCACTTACTGTTACAACTGCAGGAAGCAAAAAGTTCCTGATGTCCTTTTCACCACAATTGACCTTCCTGTAGAGGCAATAGTTGTTGGGAAGGGATGTCTTATTCAAGCCAGGTATCTGTCAAAATACTTCCTTGGTCTAGTAAAGCTTTGGAAACCTTTGAAAGAATTCCTGCTGCTAAAATCCACTGTGTCATCAAACAAATACAATTGGCATGTGTTCTTGAATAACATTTCTCTCTCAAGGTATCACTGCACTGCTGTGGGCTTTAAATTTCAGCTTGTAGGAAACTTGACTAAGCCCAAAGAGTGGAAGATGACTAACATATAGTAGATATGGGATTGCTATGTTGTTTTATTCTTTTCAGATAAATATGGCTAATGCTTTAGCTGTGAGGGCACTTGGGTTCGGTTTGGTTTTGGGATTTTTTTCTTCCTTGCAATGTGTGTCTTGAATAACTGTATTAATAGGAATTTTGAAAATTTTACCACTAGAAATTACAGTAGTAATTCTCTGTACTTGTTCCTGAAATGTGTGAGGCTTGCAGCAAGAAGCAGATGTTTGCATTGGGGCTCTTACTAGAAGAAAAGCTGAAAACAGAAGTTTTCAGATGGCACTGTCCCAGGGAGTTCTTGTAAAGAAGTGGCATTTTATTTTACTGTTGCAGCAGTGTAGAAGAATTGAAAGGAAGCTGCCTTAGGTTACACAATGAGGGAAGAATTGCAGATAGCCTGTGGTCCCTTGAGCCTTCCCAGACCTGTCAGAGCTCTGTCTGTGCTGTTCGTTTGCCAGGTTGTGCCGTCTGAAGAAGAAAGCTCAGGCTGAAGCAAATGCAACCTCCATCAGTAACCTCCTGCCCTTCATGGAGTATGAAGTGCACACACAGCTGATGAACAAACTCAAGCTGAGGGGAATGAATGCCCTCTTTGGGCTGAGAATTCAGATCACTGTGGGGGAAAATATGCTGATGGGCTTGGCAGTAAGTACTGTTGGGATCCTGGGGTGGTTCTGCTTTCCCACAGTATTTTTTCAGGAAGACGTTCAAGTGGTGTGGGATTCAGAGTAATCAGAAGTATTAAAACATCATTTTAAGAGCAAGTATCTTAATTACTGTGAAATCAGGACAGGTTGTCTTTCATAACCAGCAGAAGAAGATTCATATCTCTTGGAAGTGGTAAAAGACAAGATGAATAAAAAGGGACGAGAGGAAAAGAAACTTCAAACAGTTAATTGGCACAAATTGTAGAAAAAGGAAGGTATTCTTTAAAGGTCCTGTCAAAGAGATCTCTGTTCTTCAAATTGAATTGCAGTTCCATGACAAATAAGGTCAATTAGGCCTGTCAGTAAACCTTTTGGTTATTTGGCAACAAGGGGAAGTTCTGTTGCCTCTTCTTTGATGGAACTGAAAAAATAAATTATAGATTTGAGAAAGTCAGGAGATGTTCATTAACAATATTTTCTAACCCCATTCTTTCATGCTAGATTAGAATAATGAAATATACTGCTTCTTCCTGCATCAGGGGATGCTTGGGTAATTCTGGCTGCCATCTTCTTTTGTCTTTCATGATCTGTTTTCTGTAAATAGAAATAGGCTTGTCACAGCTTCACTGATGCTGTAAATGGTTTGGCCAAATTTTATATCTTCAAAAACTCGAGAAAACTATTTGCTTATGCAAAACATACTGGGGCAGAGGCTTTAATTTTTAGTTTGTTTGGAATTTTTAGGCAAGTTTTGGAGTTCCACTGTGAAAAATGGAAAAGAGGGAGTTTTCTAGAAGAATAGTGAAGGTTTTTCTTAAGTAAACAGAAGAGAAGGATCCATATGTTTATTTGCAAGAGATACTGCTGTAATTTGCATGTTACAGTGCTGTTCTAGCATAAGCATTATGGAAAGCTTTATATGAAAATACTAGGAATTCTTGCTTATATACTTGTCTTTTTCTTTGTGACTTTTAAAAAGTCTGCAACAGGTGTGTATTTAGCAGCTTTGCCAACACCCGGAGGTATTCAGATTGCTGGGAAGACTCCAAATGATGGCACCTATGAGCAGCACATATCCCATATGCAAAAGAAAATAAATGACACAATAGCAAAGAACAAGGAACTTTATGAGATTAATCCTCCAGTAAGTAAATCTTTGATTCTTAAAAAATAAAGCATTCTGATTCAAATATATGCACTGTATATATATTTTTTTCCTACTGAGTCATTCAGAACAGAAGTTCATTTACAAATGGAGATACAGACTTCTTTCACTGGATTTTGGAAAGCTGCTGGAATTTTCAGATCACTTTGCCACAAAGCCAAATCAGTTTGGTATTATTTAGATATATGTCTCAGTAGAATGATGTTCAGAATGATCTGATTCTTAGAATTGTTAACAACTTGTGGAGAGCTGAAATTTTTTTAAGCTGGGCAGAACATCTCCTAATTCTTGCATTCTTTTTAGGAGTTACCTGAAGAAATTATTGGGTCTCCCATTCCAGAGCCAAGACAACGATCCAGGCTACTGAGATCTCAGTCAGAAAGCTCTGATGAAGTTACAGAGCTTGACCTTTCACATGGGAAGAAGGATGCTTTTGTCTTGGAGGTGATAAACGTTTTCACTACTCATGTTCACACTTTTCTTCTCCTGAAATAGATACTAAAACAACTTATCTTACTCATTTCCACGGGCAGTTCCTAAGTTGTGTATGATTTTTTCCCTTTTGTATCAATAGAAACAGTGAAGTATTAGATTTTGTTTTGTCTCTCTTTTCCTTACTCTATTTGCTTAAAGCACAGCTCTGTCTACAGACTATCTGAAAAAAGATTGCCCTGCTGTTCATGAATATGTAGCAGTCTCTAGATTAATAATTAAGAGCTGTTAAGAAATGTCCTTCTGCTTGCTTCAAGCAGCAGATCAGACTAATCAAAAACTCAAGATCTATTTTTATAAACACTGAGGTTCTGTTTTGCCACACTTTATATCTAGCAAATAAAAAGATTGTATTTTCTTCCTGTTTCAAAGCTCTTACTGTGGTACATAAACACTCAGAATTACTAGTTTCCAGAATGGGTTGTATTCAAAGCATTCAAAAAAACTGCATGTGCCAAGAGAGCACATAAAAGAAGATTTTCTGAATTTCAGCTATTGCTTTTCACCATTTAAGAATTCACAACTTGTGACAATACCTTCCTGTTCTTTCTGCAGCTGCAACCAGAAGGAGCAGCACCTGCAGATAAATAAAGGGTGTAGATTTCTGTTGCCTCTCTGTTCACTAAAATTCAAAGACACGATTGAACAGTGTCTGTTTTGAAGTCTTTAATATCCAGCAAGTGTTAAAAAAGGGCTGGAGTTCTGCTCATCCTGTAGAGACAGACAGTACAAATACCTATCACTGACTAAAAACCACTTCAAAATACAGCCTGCAATCACAGCCTCTAAGGTACATCTAAGGCTTTGTTAATCTTCACAAATCACCATCTTCATAGACAATAAATTGGAAGAAAGGTTGTAGATAGGAGGAATGAGGGAGCACTATAACAGGACTTTGTTTGAAAACAGAAGTATGAAAGGAGAGTCAAAAATAACAGGTTGGGAGAGTTTGGGATAATAAATTTGGATTGGTTGGTGCTTTTGCAAAAAGGGTCGAATGCCTTTGTGAAAAACTGAGGATTTTTGTAAGGTATTTATAGAAAAAAATTACTTTTTATCTGTGGAATCATTTACTACTGTCTTATTTGAGAAGTTGGGTTTATGATTAATTGGATATCAGAAACAATATTCCAGAAGATTTAGTTGAACTCCTGACGAAGTTTTCAAGAGTAAAATCATTGTTCACTGGAGCTATATAAGAAAGAGCAGTAAAAATTTCATTATGATGAGGATGTGCTGAAAAAGGCTGAGAAGGCAGTTATGAGAGGTAAAGATATCTGGGTTGGTTTTGTTTAGTTTTTGGGTTGTTTTTTGAAGGAAAAAAAAAGACAATCCCTTTTACATGGAGAGGGAGAAGGAAACACATTACTTGACAGAAAACCCTTATACTGGAGTTAAATTATAAACCATTTCTAAAATACTTGATAAGAAAATGTTGGGAGTTAGAGGTAAATGTGGATCTCTTGCAGGTCAGTAAGACAGGATGAATGTAAAGACACACCAGAAATATTTACAGCAGGTAGCATGGCTCTCAGTCTGATCTGAAGTAAGAGTGTTAAAGGTTGAATGGAATGGAGGTTATTTGATTCCTTTTGGAAACTTCTTACTGGCACAGCAACACAATTTTCTCAATTATTCCCTTTTTGCAGATTGATGACACAGATGCAATGGAAGATGTACATTCTTTACTGACAGATGTTCCACCACCTTCTGGTATAGTTACAACCATATTTTTATAATTTATGCTTTAGGCTGCAAAATTACAAAATATGGCTAGTGTTCTTAAAAATTACTTTGAAAGCTCCAAGAGAACTGACAATATTACTGTTTCTCAAGATTTCTCAAGTTTTTAGACTGAATTACGGATTTGTAGGCTTCAGGATAATGCAAGTAGAATGGAGAACTAATTATTGCTTGGCATCAGTTGTCTTTATGCTATTTATTGTTGTATAGATACGTCATACCTTTCCCAGCAGAACTGCTGGATGTGGATAAGAGGCAAATATAGGTGTCCATTATGTAGAAATTGCTCTGGACATTTGATTTGCCCTTGTCCTTCCTCTTGTCATTGTGAATTTCCCTGTGTTTCTTCTGAGAAAGTCTTGGTTTCTTTCCTAAAAACTGATACCAGTGTTAATCTTGTCGTGTTGAGCTGAGAACTGTCCTTGTATTATCTATTACTATCTCCAAGTCTTTTATTCCTCTCTGATTATCCAGTCCTGCTGCAGCTGATTTTACTGCCCTAAATTAAGGCCATCAGCCATCATCTTGTTTTATCTTCTTGTGCATGTAAGTTATGAATGTGTTTGAAGCACCAAATCCCAAATTACAGATGGCTTCACTGTGAAAATGAAGCATTTTTGTCCCTTTTCCTAATCTTATATTTACATTTCATTAGATGATGCTTCACTGTTTTAGTTTGTTAGGAGACCTTGGTGAGGAATCTTCCCAAATGCTTGCTGATGCCCAGGGTGGGGAGCACAAGTGAGGTGCCTTTCGTGTGTGCTTGCTGAGAGCTGTGAGCAGTGCCTGCTGCTGGGGAGGTGACAGTGCTCTGCAGAGCTGTGCTCCCTGCTGAGCAGTGACACTCACACAGTGACACTCACACTGAGAGGAGCAGTGCCTGCTCCTGGGGAGGTGACAGTGCTCTGCAGAGCTGTGCTCCCTGCTGAGCAGTGACACTCACACAGTGACACTCACACTGAGAGGAGCAGTGCCTGCTCCTGGGAAGGTGACAGAGCTCTGCAGAGCTGTGCTCCCTGCTGAGCAGTGACACTCACACAGTGACACTCACACTGAGAGGAGCAGTGCCTGCTCCTGGGGAGGTGACAGTGCTCTGCAGAGCTGTGCTCCCTGCTGAGCAGTGACACTCACACAGTGACACTCACACTGAGAGGAGCAGTGCCTGCTCCTGGGAAGGTGACAGAGCTCTGCAGAGCTGTGCTCCCTGCTGAGCAGTGACACTCACACAGTGACACTCACACTGAGAGGAGCAGTGCCTGCTCCTGGGGAGGTGACAGTGCTCTGCAGAGCTGTGCTCCCTGCTGAGCAGTGACACTCACACAGTGACACTCACACTGAGAGGAGCAGTGAGCAGTGCCTGCTCCTGGGGAGGTGACAGAGATCTGCAGAGCTGTGCTCCCTGCTGAGCAGTGACACACACACCTGCACTCAGGAGAGCAGGAGGACCAGTCACTCTAGCACCTCATTACTTGGAGATTAAACAATGTTCTCTGGTAGTGGAGTAAGTTGACACTTCAGTGTCAATGAGCTGTTTGATCTTTTGCCTATTCTGTGGTTTATAGGAACCTTTCTTTTTCATTTGCCTTTTTGTTCAGTATCTCCTTCAGACACTTGTTCAAGACAAACAGGGGACTGGTTTTCTGCTGTTGTGGAAAGCTCTATACACTGCTGTAAAGAGAAATGCATGTTTTCTGCTCTCATGTTATTGTTTCTGCATATCCTTTCTAAATCTTACTTGTTTCTTCAACAGAATTTCTGCTTTTGATGTTCTGAAAGACAGTCCATTAATATTTATACCCTCTGCAAGCTGCTACACAATTTCTTTTCTAGCTCAGTTTGTGCTTTTATACAGGCCCTACCACATTGCCCTCTTTGGTGCTTATTTAACTGTATCTTCAGGATTTCAGAATCACTGACTTGCTGTTAATAACTTATTTTACTCTGCTGTTTACTCATTATAATTCTGGTTTTCATTTGCAATCAGTCACTACAGTAGTTCCTTTACAGCCTTTTCTATGCTCTCTATTAAAGGTTGCCTTTTTAGCTTTTCATATCACACCTTTTAAAAAAATTTCCTCATTTTTGCATAGTTTATCTAATAGAAATAGGTGGAGCAGTTGTGGATTTGGGGTGTTGGCCCCTCCTACAGGATTCTGTATTTGTTTTTTTGAATGTCGATCTCATTTCTGGTGTATTATTCAATATTCAAAACCACATGAGGAAAAATACTTGCAAAGCCTTGTCACACATCTTTCCTTTATAAGTATTTTTATATTGCAGTGTATAAAATACATTTTTTTCACAAATATTTTCTTTACAGGTTTCTACAGTTGCAACACAGAAATTATGCCTGGTATAAATAACTGGACACCAGAAATTCAAGTAAGGTTATTCAAAATTGAAACTTTTTGCTAAATTCTGTTGAAATATGCTGTAGTAATTTAAATATATATTTTGAAAGCTAAATTCAAAGGACACCCTTGTGACAGAAATAAAAGTAGTATTTTGGTAAGAACAATAAGGTATGAGAACCTGGGCTTTTGTTGGTTTTTTAATGCTGTCATGTAACAAATAACCTCATACAGACATATGAAAGTAATTACAGTAAATTTGAACTTCAAGGTTTTGGCTTTTTGAAAGGTTTGGCTAGGTTTGAAGCCCCTTAAAGGGAACAGATTGTTGACTGTGTTGCTTAGCTAGCTTATTTTGTTACTTATTGAACAGAAATGTTAACATATTTTACATTATTTCCCTTTTTTATGTATTTGGGTTTAAGACAGTGGATGAAATATATTTGCATATGTTGGCAAAAAATCCCCATGTTTGTTTCTAATTCAGATGTTCACAGCAGTTAGAGTGTCCAGATTAAGCAACATTAACCCAACAAATCAAACTCTCAATAAGAACTTTAATGATCTCTGTGAGAATCTGTTGAAGGTAAGAATCTTATTTCATATACTTTTTTACATGTTCAAATGGGAGCCAAGGAAAATTCAGCTCTACTGAAATTAACATGTGCCTCATAATTTTGAAAATAGACTGCACAGTGCCTGTAATGAGCTCGTCAGTTTCTGTAAAGATAGGTTCAGTCTGTTTCAGTATATTAGGGAATTCCAGAGCTTGTGGAACCTGAAGGAGTCCTTTGACTAGCAGGATACTCTGGAAACAGAAAGACAGCTCCACAGTAAATTGCATTCTGTCCTGGCTTTTCACACATGTAATTCTTCTTCAAGAAAAAATTATGAAAAATTATGAAAAAATTCAAACTTCTACTATGAAAAGAGTTTTGATCCCTGATTTCTCCGAAATAAGCCATCCTTTTGGCATCCTTTTCCCTGAGTAACACAGAATGGTATCCTGTCTCCAACAGAGTTTGTATTTCAAACTGCGGTCCATGGTTCCCTGCTGTCTTTGCCATGTGAACTTCACAGTGGCTCTGCCAGAGGATGAACTGGTTCAGGTAAGGGAATCGCTGCCTTCAGCACACAGGCACAGCCCCAGGTAGTGTCTGCTGCTCAGGGTAAGCTGGGCTAGGATTTGATTTGCTGCTTTGCCTGGTGAATTCTTAGGTGTTTTTTTCCCTGTTATATTTCTATGCAAAGAACTGCTTGTTTGCAAAATTATTTTTCAGATTGCACAAGAGATCGACTTGCCTAATATGCCAAATATTTCTGATTTGCAGATTGCAGTCACAGCTGTTGCCATTACATATGACAAAAACCAAGCACTACAAGCCAACAAAGCACCTACAGAAAAAACACAGCAAAGAGGTAAATATTGTGAGGCATCTTTCCTTTTTTATCCCCAGTGCCTAATGAGTCTGGATTTTAATCTCAGTTACATGTACAGATCACAGACCACAGAATTTTCTGAGCTGAAAGGGACCCACAAGGATCCACAAGGATCATCAAGTTCAAATATACATATTTTTCAGGGAGGATCTGTCAACACATAGAGGTTTTTTAGGGTTCATGTACTTGACCTCCAGCAGGATGACTTACTTATACTAATAAGTAAGTACGTACTAATAATTATACATAATACTTACCAAGTATTATGTATTTATTTTACATAGTCAACAAATTTATTGTACTTTCTTCTTCTATGATACTACTTTGATTAAAAGGTTGATGTAGCAGATAATGACATTTCTGTTGTATTTTGGAACATGTGTAAATCATCAAGGAATACTTGTTCTTATGAGTAGAAATTTTGTCTATACTTGAAGAAGGTGGAAAATAAATTATTCGTACTACTTTCAAAACAGCCCAACCTTCTGCAAACCCTTAAGCAGGTCAGTAATAGTTTTGGAGCTCCGTGAGGCACGTGGAGGGAATGGAAGAGACTGCACATGTCACCTTGCTAATCAAGTACCATCTCATGCTAGAAATGCAAGTGTGCAGTGGGAATTCAGACAGAGCTCTGAGCATCCTCAATCCTTCAGATTTTGGTAGTAGAATTAGATAGTAGAGCAGAGCCACATGTTTCTAAAACATTAGTTATAGCTGACTTCTTCACTACAGTGAAGTGTTTCCTTTCATGTGAAATAAGTGCTAACTTTTATAATAATAGCTGATGTAGATCCAGCTGCAGAATCAAAATAAAAATGCACGAACTTCATTTTTCTCCTAATAACTTCAAATCCTCTTCAGTGGAACACAGGCTCTGTTCAATGTTGCAGCTGGATTTGTTGTCACACACCTGTTTCTGCAGAACTGCATCACTTTATGCACATGCTGAAAATACCTGTTCAAGTCAGACCTGACTAAACTGACTTTGCTTGTAATTACTGGCAAATCTTATTTTGGGGGTTAATTATCAGCTGGCCATGTTTTCTTTGTTGAAGCATCTACAGACAATGAGGAACAGCTCCAATTTCCCTTGGAACTTTGCTCTGATGCCCTTTCTTCTCAACCATTCTCTCCAGCTAAAGGTCAGTTAAGGGGAAGAATATTAAACTGCTGTTTTTTATGGATTTTGAGTTCTGCTCTTTCATAGTTGTAGAGGCTTTAAAGTATCTGTACTTTCACAGGCTTAAATGTGCTTTGCTGCCTAAGCATAATGGGTATATTTCCTCCTGTTGAGAAATCTTTTGAGAGTCACAGAAGATGGCTTGGCTGATCATTCTGTCTATATTTCCTGTCCTTGCAGTTTGAATATTGAAGATGCTGCAAGCCACTGGGTGTTGGGTGTCATCTGACATAATTAGCAATTTCCTAATAATTAGGCTTGTCCCATACTGTAAATGGCCCATATAAAGTACCTCCATGTTTTCTCAGCCTCACAGAATTAATCTCATTGTTTTCATGGTGGGAAATACTTTATCTACCAGATACTGATTGCATGCAAATTTCCTTTAAGTGAAAGGAGCCTAAACTTGTATAGTAAATAATCTGTCCAGTGCAGCTCACTGTAGCTGTTAAACAGCTGCTTTATTTCACCTGAGACAGAGCTGCATCTCAAGAATGGCTGTCACAGTTCTTCTGTGACTGCAATAAAAATTCAGTTCATTGAAATCAGCTGTCTTTAATTCCTTCTCCCTTGTTGGATTATCTACCAAAATGGTTACTGAGAGGAAATTAAATATCTGGGAATTACTGTAAATGTTTGAGCTCCCTTTTTTGCCTGTTACATCAGTTGTGTAAAGATGGGTGCCCTCCACACTTACTTGTATTTTCAGAGGCCAGATTAATTTCAGCAAAAAGATTCTTATTGATTTTTTAAAAATGCTTAAATTTTAATTTGCTACATTTTTTATTTTCAAAAAGAGGAACTGTGCAGCAATTTCTGCTGGTATCTCTCTAGCCATTCCTGGACTGTGCTCCGTGTGTGCTGGGCACTGACCAGAGGAGGGCAGCCTGTTCCCATGTGCCCCTTTTCCTGCTGTTCTCCACATCCCAAATCGTGCTGTAGGCAGAGCAGTTCAGCCTGAAAACTATTCCAGCTGTCCTTTCTTCACAACCTCCTTGTAGTTACATTTACTTAACAGGTTATTTAATATATTTCTGCTTTTCTATAGGATTGTTGTTTTAAAAATGCTGGTTTACAGTCTTATACAGTAGTGAGCTTTGATGAATAAACATACTGAAATTGCAAGGTAGATCCAGTAAAGTGAATCCTCTGTTATCAAAGTACACAGTATACTATATAGAGGGTGGGTTCTTTTCATACTTGACTCTCAAATCTTTTATAAGGGTCACAGAATCGTGGAGTAGTTTGGGTTGGAAGGGATCTTAAAGCCCATCTCATTCCATCCCTGCCATGGCAGGGACACCTTCCACTGTCCCAGGCTGCTGTGAGCTCCATCCAACCTCACCTAAACCCTTCCAGGGATCCAGGGGCAGCCACAGCTGCTCTGGCACCTGTGCCAGGGCCTGCCCACCCTGCCAGGGAGGAATTCCTTCCCAGTATCCCATCCAAACCCATTCTCTGGCAGTGTGAAGCCATTCCCCTGTGCTGTCACCCCAGGCCCTTGTGAACAGTCCCTCCCGCCTTTCTTGGAAGCTGTTGTCCTGTAACTCTGCTTAATAGATTATCTGAATGCAATTAATTTTGTTTTGTTAGAAGTCCTGGAGGGTGCAAGTTCCCACACAGGTATTCCTGCTGCTCAGAGAGGTGAGTTTCCTTAATTTAGCCATCTGCCAGAACAGAATGAGCATTCTTGGGATATTGGTATACTCTTTTTGGATGTGTTTTACTCCAGGAAGTGTTTACTACTTGACTGAGAGTGCATGCTCTGGTGTGGCTTAATGAGATCTTAATGTTTTGATGTGATCTTTCATTATAAAAGTTAGATTTGTAATAATAACAGCCTCTCTGTCAGGTGCATTGATGTAACTTTGTGTGACAGGAAATGAGTCCCTGGGAAGAGAGCTGTTTTGCCTGTGTTAATTTGAAGTTAGCATGTGTTCCTCCCGTTTCTTCAGGACAATGAAGAAACGGTGTTTGCAACCCCCCCTTTATTTTAAAGATATGCAAACACCCCTGCAACTAATACCAAAAGTCATGGCAGAAACAACTCTCACTTCTTACTGTAATGATAGTGGGAGGGGTGTTGGAGGGAGGATGTTGGGGCAAGGAAGACTGTTCTGTAAGGTTCATTTGTGTTTAAAACAGAGGTGTTGTTTCAGTTTGTGACTCTTATCCTCATCACCAAAGGTTGGGTTTTTTTCACTCTATAGGTTAGTTATTGATAAAGGCATTTGGGAAATTTAAATCCTGATCAGCAGCTTTTTGTAAGGAAAAAAAAAAGCAATGAAAATTAAAAAAGGCTTAAATAAAGTTTAAAAAGCCATAACTTACAGCCTAAATTGAGATTATAAAAAAGCCTAATCTAGCATAAGTCCTTAATGACTGTATTTGCATGTTTTTTCAGTGCTGAAGTCCCACTCAGGCAGTTGGTTCAGAGCTGGGCCATCACCAGAAATCGGTACTTTGGTTTGGACAAGTCCAAGCCTGTCCTGTAACTTTTCCTCTTAGCCAGACCTGCAAACGGATGGTTGTTCTCTCTCAGACAGGAATCATTGCCTCCTCAAAAAGGAGCACTGAGATGAGCAAGAGACATCATCCATATATTTTTTTTCTGTTTTTTTTTCTTTTGTTTTTCTGTCTGTGTTTCCAGCAACGTCAGTTGATTACAGTTCCTTTGCAGACAGATGCAACAGCTGGATAGAGCTGATTAAACTGAAAGCTCAGACCATAAGGCGCGGATCAATTAAGACAAGTAGGCGGCTGTTTCTACCACGTTCTGATAATCTGAGACACATCTCTGATTTCCCAGTGGTGACTTACTGCCCAGCAGTAGCATTGCAGATCACGTGTGGAATCAATTCCCGAGGGTGAAAACTGCTGGCATTGTTCTGTAACCTCACGTAGGGTTGACGAACCGTAGCATAAAAAGCAAAATAAAGTCTTGCTGTAATTAGTTCTCCATACATGTGTACTCCTACTAATTGTATAACATCCACTGCATGGATGTAGGTGTATGTATGATCTTGGAAAATTGGGGGTGAGAAACAGGAAGCAATCACCAAGGGGACAGTCAAGGCAATGGTCACTAAATTAGCAAGTGGTGAGTTGGTTTTCAGTAGTTCTTTGGCCACAGGTCTGACTATCTTGCTTAAATTAGCGGAGATTAATTCGTGTTTTAATGGAAAATGCTGCACTGGGGAAACACAACAACTTTCACACTTCCTATAATTTGTTCTTCCAGCAGAATACATGTTCCAAAATGTTGGCACTTTTTCCTTTACCGTCACATTATAACTGATGGTTGTACGTGCAGCTGCTCGCCTCGATGTTTTCCTTTCGCAGGAATGCCACTCTTTCAAGTAAATGCCATTTCAGCTTCTTGTCTCCTTTTGCATGCTTTGCATGATGATTTCCTTTCTCACGTATATGGCTGAGCATCACAGGCAGCTGAATGTTGTCACCAAGCTATTTGGAAAACCATAAAGAAGAGTTTTTGTGTTTTGAGGAGCACTGATGGATCTTGATAGTTATTTTCTCCTGTTTGTTCCCGTTTTTCAGCTACTTCCCTTGAAAAAGCAAGTCCGTTGGCTGAGGGATACCTGCGGCACCGTTCTGCCCCGTCGTGCGCCAACTCCACCGTCTCAGTTGTTAAGATGACACCTCTTTCCTTTCTCCCTGGGGCGAAAATAACCAAATACCTTGGGATAATCAACATGTTTTTTATACGAGAAACCACTTCTTTGCGTGAGGTGAGCGGCGTGGCAGGGATTCCTTTTATGGCAGGGAACAATTTTTTGTTAATTGTAAGAATCAGAGGTTTGAGTTGAGGTGTGGCACAGCCAGGGATAGAATTTGTGTCACTTGTGGGAAGCTGCTGAGTGCAGAGCAAGTTCCTTTGTGCTGCTCTTGTCACAGAGCACATGAATGTGTTTGGCACTGTTAGGAAGGGGTTAATGAACAATTGCCACTGCTGTTGCACTGGACAGAACACTAAACCAGTGAGTTCTTCAACAGAACTATATGGCAAAAATGTTTCTGTGACCAGCAGGGGTAGAAGTTGGCATCATTTGAACCCAAATTAAATGCTCAAGGAAAGAATTAGTCATCTATTCTTCTCTCATTTAGCAAGCTCAGTGAGGAACTTTGACAGTGTATTTGGTTAATTCTTTGGTTGATACAACATTGCCCATATCACAGATAATGTTATGCTGATTTTTAACATTACATTCTCTGCGTTCTCTGTAACTAAACTTTGTGTGTTGAGCATCAAAAATGACACCATGAGTCTGTGACCACACAACCAGCTTAGAGGTGAGGTTCAGACCCTGATCTCTGTTCTGCATTGGGAAAACAGATAATCCTCTGAGCATGTCAGAATGCAAGCCATGTTTCTTATAATTTTCCTGTCCTTTTGGGAAGTAGCTGTATCTTTGCTTTTGGCTACAGAAAGAGAGTGTACCTCTTGCCTGGTTTGTCAGTGCTGAAGTTTGCTGGTTTCTCCTAATTACACATTGCTGAAATTACAGAGCAGATGTTAATAAACATGATCAGTCTTCCTGAAAACAGGCTGTGAACTCTGTGGAGAAACTTTGAACAGGCAAACATTTCGTTTAGATCTTGAAAGTTACTTTAACTTCCCCTGTTAACTTGAGAAAGCCATGTGTGAAAAGGACAGTGTTTTCAAAAGGATGTCAGAGCAGGGAGATGGCCACAGGACAGTCCTGGACTAAGTGCAGATTCTGTAGGTACAAATTCAATGGCTGATGAGCTTTGCTACCTGTGGCAGCAGAGCCCAACGAGGATAGGTCACTCAAGTGTGTGATTCAGCTCCTGCCTCGAGCTGGCATGTTGCACAGTCCCTGGGATGCTGTCACTGTGCTCTTTCCAGCACCTAGGGGGGCTAATTTAAATTATTTCAGCTCCACAGGCTAAGCCACAAACTACTCTTACTGCAGGATTGCCTTGAGTTCCAATGGAGCCAGAGCAGAGCAGTCATTATATCCGAGTCCAGCAGTGTGGTTCAGGTCCTACAGGAAAGTGATGACCAGCATTTTTCTCTGCATTGCTTTATGTTTTGCTTGTGGTAGTGCTGGAGTATATACCAGAATAAAACATTAGTGATGGAGTGAAACGTTAATGATAATTTCAGGTCAGATTAATCCATTGTTCTCAGGCTTTGCTGTCTGCAGTTAGGTGTTTACAATCATTTTGTTACCTCTTGTGGTGGAATGTTGCATTAGGTTTGTAATTCATATTTTTTTCCCCATCAGTTGCTGTACCTTTAAAAGACTTGGACAAAATCAAAATTCCATGAGAATTATGAACTTGTATTGCATTTTGATTTCTTGCTGCAGCTTGATTCCAGCTTTATGCTGGGTTTGATAAAATTAGACCTGTCCTTTTTGTTTGTAAATTTTCATCCAAGATATGTTTTTTTTATGTCTTTATGAGTCTGTTCAGGGCACGTGATACTTCTATTAATGAGCACAACCCTTGGAAATTCAGCTCAGTTCAATCTCTTCTTCTGCCTGCTTCTTCCATTTTCTCCAGTGGCACACACACACAGAGTCATGTGGGAAGCCTGCTGGTCTGGCCCTTCACCTGAAATTTGAAATTTTATATGTATTTTGAACCAACAGTGGGCTCTGCTTGGATCATTTTCTTTTCTCAGCATTTTTGTGGATTTTTATTTCTTTGGTTGGTTGCCTGTTTTGTGTGCAATAGATTTTTCCCCACAATGCAGTTGCTCACATTCTTTCATAGGGATTTTCTAGGAAAATCCATGTTTGGTGGTTTTCCTTCTCCTTTGACATCAATTTAAATTCTTCAGTTTTGCACCAAAGAAGTAAAAATGCCCCACAAGCAACATCAAGTCAAAAAAAATTAATGAAATGAGATAGCTAGAAGGTCCTTTGCACTTCAAGGGAAAAAAAGAATGGACAGCTTGAATAGCTCAAGTCTCTGCTCTATCCCTTGCTTGCTTCTTGCTTTGAGGGATCATTTCTTTAGTGGGTGTTGAGAACCAATGACAGTCATTAACACACATGAAGTTGCAGTGATCAGAGGTAATGGTCACCCCTTACTGGGAATTTCCAAGAACTCCATAGAACCATAGAATGGTTTGGGTTGGAAGGGACCCCAAAACCCCCTTGCTGCACCCCTGCCATGGCAGGGACACCTCCCAGCGTCCCAGGTGCTCCCAGCCCCATCCAGCCTGGCCTGGGCACTGCCAGGGGTCCAGGGGCAGCCCCAGCTGCTCTGGGCACCTGTGCCAGGGCCTGCCCACCCCCAGGGAACAATTCCTGATTCCCAGTATCCATCCAGCCCTGCCAGTTTGAGGCTATGCCATCCTGTCCTGTCCCTCCAGGCCCCTGTGGATGCTCTCCCTCCATCTGATTTGGAACTGTGGCCCTTCAAGCACTGAGTGGCTTTGAAGTTCTCCACCCCATGTAGGACTCACTGAATTTTTCAGCTGATAAATATGTAAGAGAAGTACTCAGGCTCTAGACCCAATATCATATGTAATGTGTCTGCTTTCCTTTCTAGGAGGGTGGTGTCAGTGGTTTCCTGCACGCCTTCATTGCTGAAGTGTTTGCCATGGTGAGAGCCCACGTTGCAGCTCTGGGAGGGAATGCAGTTGTGTCGTACATAATGAAGCAGTGTGTTTTCATGGAGAACCCAAACAAAAACCAGGTACCTTGGGCTGTGAAATGACAAGTGCTGTTGTGGTTAGTATGATACAAATGTGCATTTCAGGTCTTAAAAAACCAGCAGTGCTGTAAAGCCAGAGCTGCGCAACATTCCTTGGTATCTTGGATTATGTTTGAAGAACCAAGAGTGTTCTTGTAGTAACACAAAATTATGAGGGTGGTTCATAAATACCCAGATGGATAAAAGAACCGAGCTTGCTAGAGTAAGTAAATTGCAGGAGACAGCTGCACAGCAGTGCAGAACTCACTGGGTATTTCTGGTGTTGCAGTGTAGGATTTCCATTCTTACTCCATGGAAGAGTACCTGGAGTTGCTGATATAAAATGCTCCATTTTGTACATAAAGGAACAAACCTTGATTTGTGAAGACAATAGCAGAATATTCAGTAAATTAAGTATGTTCAAAACAGTAGGGAAAGCAGGCACAGATATCCAGATGTTTCACTGTGGTGGTCTCCCAGGAATCCATCTGCATGCTTGGTAGCACACAAGTGAGCATACAGAAAAGAAACTGGCCCAGGTTGCCTCACCAATAAATGGTAATAATTTGTCCTTCTCCGGATCCCTGTTGTTTTCCAGTGTAGTTACATTTAGCAGCCATAAGTAACCATGAGGTCTGTGCTTGTTCAGTGTTTGGTGACCGGGCAGTGTGGTTTTGCAGGCGCAGTGTCTGATCAATGTCAGTGGGGATGCTGTCATCTTCGTCCGCGAGTCGGAGCTGGAGGTGCTGCCGGCGCAGCCCCCGGCAGCCGCTGCTCAGCCCACGGGCTCTGCTGGGGACGTCACGACGTGAAGGCTCGGCACCTGGAGTGGTCTCTGCTCAATATCAAGGTTATTTAAAACGTGGGAATGTTTAGGTTTGCATCTTCAAAGTCACTGTCTCTCCATGGCATTCACAGCCCAACTCCAGGACAATCGCTCTTTTTTGTTGCCACATGGCTTAGGTAGGTCAGAGCAGTGAGCTGGCAGCTGTGCTCTGGTTCTCTGTTCCTGTTCCTGGCCTCTGTGAAGGCAGGCAGCAGGTGAAGCACTCACAGGAGAACTTGGATTACAATAGCAGGCATCTCATGGAACTGTGGAAGGAAGGAAAAATTCTGTTCCATTTCTGAGCTGTTCAGGGGGACCCTGATCAGTTGTCATTCAGAACCATTTCTGAGCTGGAGTGTTGTCTGGCTCAGCTCAGCTCAGGGTGGGAGGGAGGTGCCTGAGAAGTCTGGGTTGGAAATCTTTGAAGAAGGGAGAGATTTGTGTGCAGGCCAGGGAAACATGGGCTGGACTCTGAAATTCCTTTACATCACAGAGTGTGGAGAGAAAAAAGCAGTACCAAAAAGTTACAGTTTTAATTTCTGCTCAGTGAAAGTATTTTTTCTTATTTTGTTGTTGTTTTTGTATTTGGGAGCTGAGGGGTGTTGTTTGTTTTTTTTATTGTTTTTTAAAAGCTGCCAGACCACAATGCTGAGATCCTGGGCATCCCAGTGGTGGGACAAAAAACCCCAGAACACAACAAAAAGTTCCAGGGTGTGTCTGGTGCTGGTACCAGATGTTCACTTCTGCATTGACAAAGCAGGTCTTTTTGTTATTTAAGACTTTGTGAAAGAATCGTCCTGAGGTTCATTTTCCTAAGGCAGGATCTGTTTCAAGGATGACATAAACAATCCCCCAAAAATGAGTTGTGCAGAGGTTATCCTGCAGCCTCCTTCCTGCTCGAATGCCTGGCTAATTGGAGACTGATTTATGCGTGTGACACTGGTTCCACTGGGGTTTTTTGTTCTTTTCCAGTGCTGTAGCTGGGAAATAAGGGTACTGCAAAGACAGGAAATTTGTCATTTCCAGTAAAAGTCTGAAAGGTGATGATACTCTATTGTAAAGAAAAACAAAACAAAATAAAACAAAAAAACCTTTGATTTGAAGATGCATTCTTGCTTAATTCTGACAACACTGTACATGGAACTTGAACAAAGATGTAAACTTGAATGTAAATATTCTGTTTAGTGTTGAAATTAAGCAATGGCATGATTATTTGTTAAAAGTAATTATTTCATTGTAAATGAGCATGAAAATCATTCTTGCACAATAAATATCTTTATAAAATTCACTGTCTTAATGTATGTGCATTAGGTCAGTGTGTAAGCTGGATGTACTAAAGACGTCCCAGCCCATTCTCCCCAGAGGAAACTTTCCTGTACAGCATGTCACAGCCTCCCCTGTGTCCTGGGCTGAAAATTGTGTCCTGGGCTGCATCCAAGGGCCCGTGGGCAGCAGGGCAGGGGTTCTGCCCCTCGGTGAGCCCCCCTGCCGGGCTGGGCCAGCACTGGAGCGGCTGGGGGAGCCCAGAGGAGGCTCCAGGATGATGCCAGGGATGGAGCAGCTCTGCTGGGAGGAAAGGCTGGCACAGCTGGGGGTGCTCACCTGGGCAGGAGAAGCTTTGGGGTGACCTTGGTGGCCCTGCAGGGCCTGAGGGGAGCCTACAAGGTGGCTCTGTTCACAAGGGCCTGGGGTGACAGCACAGGGGAATGGCTTCACACTGCCAGAGAGTGGGTTTGGGATGGGAGAGTATGGGATATTGGGAAGGAATTCCTCCCTGTGAGGGTGGGCAGGCCCTGGCACAGGTGCCAGAGCAGCTGTGGCTGCCCCTGGATCCCTGGCAGGGTTTCAGGTGCTGTTGGATGGAGCCTGGGGCAGTGGAAGGTGTCCACTCCCAACATGCACCCAACAACCTCCTCAACACCTCCCCTCTCCTCCCAACAGGTGAGCTTTTAAAGCTGTTCCAACCCAAACCATTCTGTGATCCTGTAATTCTGATGTTTTGGGGGTTGATTATCCTTTGTATTTGACGTGTGTGAATTTGGCCCTTACCAGAGCACATCACTAACACAGTTGAATCATCTTGCTAAATTCTGTAGCTGTTCCAACCAAAGCTTCGTGAATTAATTTGCCTGTGAATACCTGCAGCTCTTGATGGTTTTGCAAGACAAATCTTGTTTCCCTTTGAAGTTAATGGCAAAATGTGAATAACTTCAAAAGGCCTTGGACTGGCACAAAAGTTGCATGCAGCGTGAGTATTCAGCATGAAATACCTGAAGTAGCACACTACAGCAGCTGCTTTTGATTGTTTTCCCTTTGGAGGGGTGGTGCTGCTTCTGTGGAAGCATTAATGCCATCTTTTCATTTCTAGCTGTTCATATGTCACAGCTTCCTCTAGTGGGTTTCTGCACACACAGAGGAGCTTTCTTACCTAGAAATTTTAATTCCTCTCCAATTGCTATTCCAGAAGTGACAGACCCAGTTTCTAACTGCAAACAGTCACAAAATTGTCACTTCTGCTTTATGTTTGTCAGTTGTGCAACTGGCAAAGGAAAAATCCTTACCTCCACCACATGGACATTGCTTTTTACAGTCACCTGTCCCACAAATAAACTGGCATTACTTTAATGATGTAATTAGAGAGGCATCAAATTCAACGAAGTTGTTATTGACTTCCTTGGAAGAAAGGTTTGTAATGATTTGTCTGAGCTCACCACAGACTTTCAACTTTGAAAAATGCACGCAGGCCCCTCTGGAATGAAGGGGGTTTGTACTCCAGCAATTAAAGTCCAAACCAAATGGGAATGTGAAAATAGCCCGCACAGAAATCTGCTCAGGTCCCAGTGCAAGCAATAATTCAGATTTAACCTGGCTGATTTTAGCTGATATTCTGCAATAAAACAACGACACTGTCTCATTGGATTTAACGAAGCACAAAGTCCTGAGTCTGTGCAATTCAAAAGGCGTGCGGCACGAGCAGCTGAGCTCTCAAGCACCCTGGCTGTACTTTGGAGACAAATCTGACAGGAAATGATGTGAGACTTCTCAAAGCAGTTGCCCAAGCCATTAGGAAGTCTGACATGAGAGGCTGGGAGTGATTAATGGCTTGGGTGGGTTAAGCATGGATTTGTTTGATAACAAACAGCTGCTCTGGGGAGCATTCCAACAGTGCTCCAATAATTTCTTTGCAGCTCATTCTATTTGAAAGTTGCCCAGCCAGCTGGCTCCAAATGCCTTCTGCCAAGCGGGTGAGTGTGTGGATGCTGCCAGGGAGCTCTCCGGGCTCCTTGGCAGCCCCAGCGAGGCTTTGGGGCAGATTCAGAGCACGGTGCGAGCCCAGCCCACGAAACGCCAGCGCAGAAGCCACAGCACCACGGAGACCTTCTGAGGAAACAGGAGCTGCCTTCCTGTGCTGCTGGCACAGGAACCTTCGGGCGCAGGTGAAAAGGGTGCTGCAGCTGGGCAAACACAGGTGGGTTTGGTGCCTTGTTTGGTTAGAAGCTTGTTAGGATGAACGGTGCCACAGTTCTGTGAGAGCTTTCAGGAAATCGGAAGAAATATTTTGTGAGAAAGTTTAAAGATGGTGCTTAAAAGGAAAAGAGTTTGGGTTTTGTTCTTCCTTTATGGAGTCCCTGCCCATGGAATAACACAGGGAGCAGCTTTTTCCTCTGTCTGCCCAGGGATTGGGTTGCCAGAGCGATGGGGCACTCTGGTACTCCGCTGCTGCCACAACACTGTCTTATGATGCTGCTGGAGAAGGAAAAAAACACACTCCAATGACAACCACAGATATTTTTGGCTGGCTATACACAGATTTAATTCATATGATTTGCTTGAATGGTATAATTATGATATTAATTTTCATCATGTTTCCTAAATACAAATGCAAGTGCAGAAACAGAAAACTGAACTGGCAGCCAATGAAATGCAGTTAACACACAGGAAATAGACTAAAGTAATTTGCAGATTATGAGAATAGGTGGGAGTGAAGCAGCAAGAGAAAAGGAAGATATGATATATGGAGATGACAAGAAATCAAATTAAATTAAATTTTACTTCAATGCATTTTACCAGCTATGCTTACTTTTCCTGTAAGAAAATCTCATATTATATTAGCCCTGACTACCTTAATGACAGGGAATTCAAATATTTTTTGACTGTTCTCTGCCATCATGTCCAAAATAATTCTTCAGTTGCTAAAATGAGGGGACTGAAGGCACCTGAAGCCTCAGAACAGTCAGAATTAGTGAAAAAAAATGCAGTCATGCAAAGAATAGAAGAATGCATGGCTGGAATGAGGAGGGGAAACACCCTTGTGCTGAAACAACTTCTGAGTAGTGACATCTGAGCTGCAAGCCTTCAACCATCTAGAACAGACTGGAAAATTATGATTTCTGGGATTAAGGAAACGTCTGAAAATTAACTCTTGGTCTTAGATGGATGAGGCAGTAAAATATTCACAAAGTTTATTTTCTTCCTTAGCTTTCCAGTTTATCAAGGGAGGGGGTTCTGCCCCTCGGTGAGCCCCCCTGCAGGGCTGGGTCAGCACTGGAGGAGCCCAGAGGAGGCTCCAGGATGATGCCAGGGATGGAGCAGCTCTGCTGGGAGGAAAGGCTGGCACAGCTGGGGGTGCTCACCTGGGCAGGAGAAGCTTTGGGGTGACCTTGGTGGCCCTGCAGGGCCTGGGGGGAGCCTACAGGATGGGAGGGATTCTGTTCACAAGGGCCTGGGGTGACAGCACAGGGGAATGGCTTCACACTGCCAGAGAGTGGGTTTGGATGGGATACTGGGAAGGAATTCCTCCCTGTGAGGGTGGGCAGGCCCTGGCACAGGTGCCAGAGCAGCTGTGGCTGCCCCTGGATCCCTGGCAGTGCCCCAGGCCAGGCTGGATGGGCTCTGAGCAGCCTGGGGCAGTGGAAGGTGTCCCTGCCATGGCAGGGGTGGAGCAGGATGATGGTAAAGGTCTCTTCCAGCCCAAGCCATTGTGTGATTCTATCAAATCAATTTGTGCTATTTCTGGATGTACATAATCACAAACATAAATGAGCAGCGCAAACATATTTGTGCTGTGGGGATTCCTACCTAAAGATGCAAACATGGGTATCTGATTTCATGGGGTTTTAACTGTTGGAAAATTCTAGTTGATGCTCGGAGGTGACCCAGCAAAAAGTCAAGAGGCACAACTGGGCAGCTTGCAGAGAAACAAGGACAAAACCTGCTGCTCCTGGAAACCAGGGCACAGAGTTGGAGACATTGGAAATCAAACTCTGGACAGACAGAGGTAACACAGGAGCCAATAAAACAGTGAGTGGCTGATATCTTGGTAATTATGTTATTTTTGGAATATTGAAAGTTATGTTTGGGTTAATTTCTATCCTATGAGAAAGTGCATTTAAGTGGATAAGGACACTCCTGTACAGTGCTCAAGTGCTCTTTAGTTAACAATCAGGGGAAAGAAAATCTTAGCAGACACACTGAAAATCAACTTAACCTCTAAATGCTCCCCATTTTGTTTCCCACATTGTGACAAATGTTTTAGTTTCCTGTGAAATTTGGTAATACACTTGGTTGAAGTTGGTCTAAAAGATCCTTCCTTTATTAGAAGGGATGATGGGTAGTTAGCTCAGAAATGTCTTGCTGAATTCCTCTAGGTTTAATATGATCTTCCTATGGGTTTATAACAGTATTTTAGAGCTACTGAATCATTTGAGTTGTGAGTGTTTAACCCTTCTGGAAATCTGACACCTGAGGGCATTTCATGTTGAATAACCACAAAATGAATCACTAGAATTAGGCCTGGAATATTTTGAACTCATCACCCAAAAATTTGGAGACACTGTTTGGACATAGACTGACTGAAAACCCAAGGGAATCTGCTCCTGTGTCATGCAGGAAAAAAACCAGCTTTTGAATTAATCTCGATGGCACCCAAGGCAGAGCAGCAAAGGCTATAGCTAAATCCCAGGGCTGAAATTTTCCTGACTGTAGCCCTCACCCATGCTCCAAACCCAGCAATCATAAAGCCTCTGACCCCAGTGACAGAACACCCTTTGTTCCATCAGTTCTGAGCTGATGAAAAGCATCACTTGCAGATTGACCTGGCTGTCCTTCCACATTCACCTCCTCCTCAGCCCCCATAAACAAACTTATCCTTGTAAAGCTTCAAACAGATGCCAACAGAGCTCCCAGGTTTCCATCCCAGGAGTTATCTGCTTATTCAACATTTACAGTTTGGAAAATCTGTGGAAGGAAAAGAAATGCAAGATGTTAGCAAGATGTTTGCTGTTTGTGACTATTGTGAGTGCAGAGCACAGCACGTTATTTGTTCCATAATGGCTCTCGGCAGCAGCAGTGTTTGCCTGTCCTCCAGGTCTCAGCTGTGGGAAGTATTTTGACAGCTCCATCCACAGTGTGGAACTCCATGTGGGCAGAGCTGTGTTTTCTTTTTGCTGCTGAAGAGAGACTTTCCAGTGTGCCTCAGATCCCGGGCATGTGAGCACTGAAACACCTCCTTACCCTCCCTGGCTTCCAGGGGAGAGGAGCTGATCCACACTGGTGCTTGGCAGTATCACCCTCTGGAAATGCTCCCTCTGCTCCTGGTGGGACACCCCAATGCCAGCGACAAAGCTGTGGCAGCTGGCACGTGGGACCAAACTGGGCTCTGATTCTCCCTCACACCTTGCACTGCCCCTGGATGTGGGCACCGAGCTTCCCTGGGCCTTTCCAGGGGCACCTGCCCCCCACACCTGGCACCAGCTGCTGCAGACCCTGCCCCTGGCCTGGGCAGGGCAGCCTGGCAGCCCCTCAGCGGCAGCCCCAGCTCCTGGCAGCCTTTCCCCTCCTGTTGGGAGGAGAAGGAGGTGGTGGTGGTGTGGGCTGAGGTCCCAGCAGCCAGCCCCCAGCAGCACACGCGGGACACCTCCTGGTTGCACTCTCCACAGGAACAGGACCAAACCCAAACCTGGATCTGGAGAAGGCAGGGTCAGCTCAGAGAAACCCACCCTGCATCCTGCAAACCACGGCCCTCTCCTCCCACAGGGACAGGCTCCTTCCCTTTCGTGCTCTGCCGGGTCCAGGCAGCTCCAGTCGGGGGATCCACAGGTCATGTTTTCATTTCCATTTCCTCTCTGAAGACAGCTCCAGAAGGAGATATCCATGTATTTCCTTTTCCCTCAATTTGTGATTGCAGTGACTAAAATAATAGCTTTTACCACAATTTACAGCTCCCTCACGTCCTGACATGAAGGAGCTTGGTGGTTTCATGTAGTTTGGTGAAGTGGCCCACATTCCAAAGCTGTTTCAAAGCACTGCATGACGCTTCACTAGGCTTTTTTCCCAACATTTTTTTCATGTCTGTTTGAATCTTCAAGTCTGCAAAAGTCATCATGCCATGCAAGTAAGGGCTTTATTTTAATAACTGATTTTTGAATGGCACTCAATAATGTGTTATCTCAATTCAGACTGGTTATTTTACACAGCAATGTATATTTTGATCCTTCCAGTTCAGCAGAAATCATGTTAACGATGGTAGAATTACACCTGCTACCAGGTGACTGATTATTTGCACATCAAAGATTTTGTTCTTTGCTCAATTTCAATACACCGGCAATTTTCTGTTACCCTCTCAAAAGGTTATTCTTTGTGCAACACTGCTAAAAGACTGTGAACTTATGATGTCATATTTCCCACAAAGTGAATAGGCAGTTTGAAAAGTATGTTGAGTCTCCAAATAAAAGGGCTTTGTTGATATTTATTTTCCCAACCAGTTTATGTTATCTCCCAGACTCTCCCCCACCAGCTGGCTGAATTAATGGCCTGCGAAACCTCCCTGCCTGACACACAAGGCAGTGTCACATTTTGTGAGACAAAGCCATCCATCTCCTGGGTCTCTTCTCAAGAGAGAAAACCATTATTTCCCTGCCTTTCAAACAGTTAATAGGACTAATCTCAAAACACAGGGAAAGCACAGCCCCTCAAATCTTTTCAAAGGGATTCACATTTGAGGAAGTACCTTGAGAAAAATAAGAATGACGAAGCTCCACGGCTGAAGATGTCTGTGTGTCTGCAATCCATGCTGGGATCATGTTATTTGACAGCTGTGAAAGAGCTGCTGTGGTCTGGGATGCAAAGCATGGCTGAGGTCCAGAGGAATGTGCAGGTTGGTCCCTGGGCCTGCATTTCTGGAGTTTTTAGCCCTGGTGTTGATGCTGTCTCTGTGCAATAACTGCAAATTCCTGTGGGAGGCTGCTTTCCCTTGGAAACCACACTCGGCTCAGGGTACTTCCCTCCTCCTTCACTTGCAGTTTGTATTGTCACCCAGCATGAAAAATAATACTCCAGCTGTTTTCAGTTTCATCCTTTGGTGGGCAATTTCTGTGTCGAGCCTTGCTTCCATTTTAATTGTATTTGTGAACAGACAGAATAAATTTTCACTATTGTTTGCCCATTAACCAAACTTTAAATTTTCTTCCTGGGTCTCAATGAAGTGATGCTGCTTAAATTTGGAGGCCATAAAAAAATCATGATGATCTTGAAGCACTTTACTAATATTAGCTGTTGGTGCATCCAGCAATCTGAATCACAGCTGAATTTCTCTGAAATGTGTGTCCCACAGCACTGCACTAGCCTTGGAGAAGTCTCTGTTACAAATCTACCTTGGTCATGAGTCAAATATTTTCAAGTCTCTGTCTCTGTTTTCTCTGTTAAATGGAGATAAGGGTAATAACAACTTATTTCCAGAAGTTATAAATCACTTCTGAGGCCTGCTTAAAAATGCAAGGAGGTCGTGGTTCTGGTTCCAGTACACCAGAGCTGCTGTCTGCATGTTGCTGTGTGCCAGTCAATGTATTTGGGAAGAGCATTATGAGGCCAGTAACTCTGCCTTTGATGAGTGGGTTCATGGACAGCCTGGCCAGTGCAAACCTGCCAGTCTCTGCTCAGAGCTCAGCTCTGCACTGGTTCTGTGCCTGCAGCCTCCACCTGGCCAGGCTGTTTCACTTCCATCACCAAAGCCTTGGCTTTTTGCTCAACTTGAAGTCAGATTTCCATTTTCCCTGTGGGTGCTGATCTGGTTTTGCCCGTGATCCTGCACCCTTCAGAGCAGTAGCTGTGCTCAGGGTCTGAGTGTTGGCCAGAGGAGGCCACTGACAGCCAGGGTGCTTGTGAGGTTCTTTCTGGACACTTCTCTGTCCAGGCTGCGAGGGTTTCAGCCACCCTTGGTGAAAGTTGTCATTAAACACATTTCTGCATCCTCTTTTTTTGCTTCATGCTTTTCTCTTGCCACCTTTTCCAGGGTGGACAGCTGAACAAATCCCATCACCTAGATCTGCTGTTAATTCTCAGCAGAGGAGGTGTCTCCTGATGCCTCACACCAATTCAAGTTTCTCCCTAGCCAGAACTAGGGATCATTTGTGATAAGAAGAGAAGATACAGCAACAACATTAACAAGCTTTCTCCTCTCTTCTGCTTTCCTTCTACCTATCCACTTCATCCTGGTCCAGAGGGATTACTTACTGTGCAACCAAATTTATTGTGTCCCCCTCTATATCAGACACAACCTTCTCACAAACAGGATTCTCAACCAACGCTGAGTTATGAATGATGGCTTCCTGACAGCAACTGCTCATACTGAAACTTCTGCAAATGTCAGACGTGAGGTCAGAATCTGTTTGAGATCCCGAAGGAAAAGGAACTGCACGTACAAGGGAAGAGCCTGTTTGCTTCAGAGACGTGCTTGTAGTCTCTGTGCATGTGGGTGTGCACGTTCTATTGTGCCTTTTATATGCATTTTATTGCCCTCACAAATTGGGCATTATACAACACGACCTTCCAGCCATAATATCTTTGCCATGTCAGTTCTAATACACAAAGTCGTAGAATAGTTTGGGCTGGAAGAGCCTAAAGGATCACCCAGTTCCAACCCCCTGCCATGGGCAGGGACACTTTGCACCATCCCAGGCTGCTCAGAGCCGCATCCAGCCTGGCCTTGAACCCTTCCAGGGGTCCAGGGGCAGCCACAGCTGCTCTGGGCACCCTGTGCCAGGGCCTGCCCACCCTCACAGGGAGGAATTTCTTCTGTAAATCTAACCTAATTCTCCCCCCATTTGAGTCTGAACCCATTCCCCCTCTTCCCACCACTGCAGTTCCTGATGAAACTCCCTCTTCAGCTTCCTTTTCAGCCTTCTCAGATACAGGAAGGCTGCCATGAGGTCTTCATGCAACCTTCTCTTCTCTAGGCTAAACAGAACTGAATTGATACTACCCCAGCAAGTCCCTTACCCTTCTGAGTAGCTGTTTCTGGGCATAAGCCCATTAACTGCAGCCCAGCTCGCTCCTGTTAACAGTGAGCACAAACCCACTGAGCTGCACAGGTAGGAATTTCACCCAGAATTTCCCTGTACTTGCTTGTCTTCTCCTTACTGGTGCTCCTGCCCACCCACATCTGACATGGGCATTTTTTCAGGAAACTGACTGAAGAGGCATCCTGAAGCCAGTGCTGTGGAACAGAAGTCTGGGCTTTGTGCCTTCCCTAGAGATACCTCAATAATGTAAGCAGCAATGGTAAGGTTTCAAAAATTGCCCTTGTAGGAACACATAAAATTCCATTTTATGAGAAAACCTCCTTTCCATGCAGAACCAAAAAGCAAAGTACCTGTGGCTAATGCCTTGACACATTCCTGGTCATTACTCCTGCATGTTTTCACTCATTCTTGCTCCACCTTTTTACCAGCCAACATCACTGTTGGCATAAAAATATGTTTTGAAAGCCCTTGCAACACTGCTCATAGAAGAGGTTCTCAGTTTTAGAGAATGAGCTCTGTCTTTCATCAGTAAGTCATTTCCCCCATTTTGTGCTTCACTTTTGTGCATTCTGAGTCCTCTGTGCAGCTGGAAGGATGACTGCAGATGTTGTCACAGTAATGGTACTATCGCAGCATGACAGCTGAGGGGAAAGCATGACGCAAAACTGGTAATGTTTTTTCAGAGAACAGGCACAACGGGTGCAAGCCAGGTAAAAACTGATTAGCTTTTGGACACCAGGACTTCGCAGGAATTAATTTGATATTGTAGCTACAATTGTCCCCTTTAATAGGATTATATAAAAACTGTCTGTCAAATTAGGGGCTTAAAATGAGAACATACATTTGTGGGTGGTTTCAACAGAGCTGCAGAGTAAATTCTGATAGGGAGAGGCATAATGGGAATTTGCCAACAGGGCAACTGTGCATCCATTCATACAGTTCAGTGTCTGTGCTGTTCTTACCAGGGAGATTCAGAGGCCAGTTTTAGATCTGTGTGAACAGAAGGAATTCAGAGAAATCAGCCTGTTCACAGGTGACACCACACAAAAGCTGGCCTACAATGATAGTTCAGGCAGATGATGATTTCTGAATATTTTTATGTTGTACATTGTCAAAAAAATCCCATACCAAAGGAGCACTGGTTATTTGTGGCAGTGGGGAATAAGGGCTGGGGTTCCACACAGAGGGCTTGCTTTTCTTTCAGCTTTGTTTTCCCTTGAAAAATAACATCCAACTTTCATATAGACTCTACTAACACAACATGAAATACTTGCAGAACAGAGGGTACAGCACAGAGCAAGGAATTTCAGTCAGGTGGTAACTGAGTGCACTGGGAAGGTACTGGATCTGCCAGGAATAAGCCACGGTGACATTTTCATCGACTAAAAGGATGCCATACCCTGAAAACTGATTCCAGTGCAACTCCTCTGCTAAATTCTGCAGAGCAGAAAGTGTGTGGGATGCTGAAGTGGAAGGAAATTCCCTGTTATTTTGGAAGTGAGAGAGCTGAGAGAGTGCAAAGACGAGGTACAGGGGATGCCTGTAGGAGTACACGATGCTTCAAATGAAAGCAGACAAAAGCTGATCTTACAGAGGATGTAGTTCTAACCTTCGCCGGTGGTCTGGGCAGGGAAAGAAGGAAACCTGGGTTCTGTGTTGGGAAAGGTGCTGACTGAGCAGAGTGTCAGCTCCACCCGCAGGGGCAGCGGAGGGATGCAGCAGGAACGCAGGGGATCCTGCTGCTGCATTTCGGGGGAAACCGGGAAACCTCAGCACGGCGCCTTCCTCCCGATCCGTGAACAGCCACGCTGTGTCACCGGAGAGTTCAAAAGGCGTTTTATTCCATGCTGCCACTCGTTGCTTTTCTCTGTGCTGCTTTTTAAAGGCACCTCTCAGAAAAAACCTTTTTTTTGTTTTTTTTGCTGTAGTAGACAGACCCTGCCCAGGATTACCTGGCCCTTCTGGCTGGGATCTTACTTGGAACCAAGTAACGGAGGTGAGCTTAAACTCACCATCAGTTCTCACTGAAATGGAGTTCAAAAGAGTGGAATCATGCCTGAATATCAATTTTCCCCTTCAGTTTAAAGATATGGATTGTTGATCACGACATCTCTGTGTCTTCTCATCACTTGCAAAGTGTCACTCAAGTATTTCAGGCTATTTGCTTGTAAGCAAGGTTCATTTCTGGCAGTTTATTCTTACCTCCTGTGTACTGTCCCCCCTCAGCTGTTACTGCCAGCAGAAAGGAGTGGTGAGCTGCTCCCCAGGGCTCACTGCCCGAGGGAAAGGACAGCGAGTGGGACTCTGCACACAGCACCAGACCTGGCTTTGGGCTTCTCCTGGTGTGTCTGCAACCCCACCTGGGCAGGAGCAGAGATGCCAGGCACCCCCACTCCCCGCGGCAAGTCAGGGGAGCACAGGCAGCTCTGCCCCAGGTGTGTGCTGGCCCTGCAGGCAGGACAGGGCCAGGGAGCTCCTGCCCCCACCAGACAGACCTGGGGCAGCCTGCCAGGGGCTTCATGCTGAAATGGACTTACAAAACAGGGCAGGGAATGCTTAGGAATATCTCACAGGATCACAAATAAAAGATACCCCAAAATCTTGTGTATATTGGGTGTACTTTAACTTAATTCATTGCAAGCACTTGCACATTGAAAGAATAAGTCATTCCTGCTTTCTCTTGCTCTTTTCCACTTTCTGGTTTCCAAAGCAGAACAGAGCCTCCAGTCTGTCCCTTCTCAACCAAAGGTGAGCAAACAGTCAGGATCTAATTTGGGATACAGTTCTGTTCATCTTTTTTTCAATCACTTTTTTTGTTTTACTTTTAACGGCCCTAGCTAACTATGTTTTGAATTAATCTCCAGAGACTGAATGGTTCTGTTTGTTTTCAATAGACATGACTAAACAGATTCTGGTTTATTCTGCTGTTGGTAAATAATTTCCTCACCAAAATGAAAATATTTACCTGGTTCTAAATATTTTTTTCTCTAGAGGTTAACCAAAATGCCTTGCTCAGTTTCTTTTCCCATTTTTGTCATTAGAGAACACATATAACACTCCAGACAACTGTAGCATATCAAATATGAAAGAAAATAATATTTCTTCTGCAATTACATGTTTCTGGCATTTTGATGTTCATTAGACATCTCGAAGTAAATGTTCTGTTTGTCAGTGTATATTTCTACACAGCAACACACTGTGAATGAGAATGTTATTCCTTCTCTCAAGCACTGAAAGTGCATTGAGATTTCCAGGTTTACTTTTTCACTGCGAGCTAAGCATGTTGGGATCTTTAGCTGAAAACGCTGTTGAAACACCCAGCTAGTATTTATGGTATTGTATAGCTGCCTTAGGGCCAGGAGATACCAAACTAACTGTCCCAAACTTTCTTCGCGATTTCCTTCCTTCACCCCATTACCCCTTAATTCCCCTAATTACTACTCAACCCTGAAAGGTGCCCAAAATAGCCAAGACTGTGTGCTGGAAGTCTGGGAAGCAGCTGGCTGTCACTCAGGTTCTGTGGCAGTCTGCAGTGCTTCCCAGGGGGTCTGAGAGGGGTGGCTGGAGATGGAGAGCACAAAAGGATGGGACCAGCCTGGGCTGAATCTGCCTTTTGAGCCAGGGACTGGAGAGTGGGCTCTGAAAAGAGGATCTGCCAGAGATGCTGAGAGGAGCTGAGCGTGCCTCCCGTGTTTCAGCCTGATTATCAGAGAGGGGCTTTCTGCTGCTGGGGTCACTCTGCTGCCATGAAGCGATGGCACTGGGGATTTAGGAGGGCTGAAGCTGTGCATGTGGCACCCTCACCCTGGTGTGCAGATGGGAAGCCTGAGCTGGGCACTGCCACAGGTGCGCAAGGGTCATGCTGCTGCTCCTTGCTTTGTGGGTGGCTTCTCTGCCAGCTCTCCCTCACTCTGAGCACTGCAGCAGCAGCCCCAGGGGCTGGCGCACCATCAGCCCCTCACTGTGCTCTCCTCACAGACCCAACCACCCCAGTGGGCACAGAAAATCAGAATATCCTGAACTGGAAGAAACCCAAAAGGATCATCGAAACCCAACTCCTGCTCCTGCACAGGACAACCCCAAGAAGCCACCGTGTGCCTGAGAGTGCTGTCCAAATGCTTCTTGAACTGCGTCAGGGTTGATACCATGAGCACTTCTCCAGCGAGCCTCTTACAGTGCCCACCACCATCTGGGTGAAGAACCTTTTCCTAATGTCCAGCCCAAACTTCCCCTGACACAGCTTTGTGTCATTCCCTCGGGTCCTTCTGGGGTCACCACGGGGACGGGAGCAGCGCTTGTCCTTCTGCTTCCCCTCACAGGGAGCGGCAGAGCCGCTGCGGGGTGTCCCCCAGCCTCCTCATCTCCAGGCTGAAGGGAGCAAGTGCCCTCAGCCGCTGCTTGTAGGAGCGCAGGGGCTCTGCTGTTTGCCGTGCTCCCGGTTTGCTGCAGCCCCCCGGAGCACCGTAACCCGCAGATGCTCCCGTGCCTTCCTGCGGGGTGTCCTTGCTGCGGGACACGCTGTGCCCGGGCGGAGCGGCGGTCGCGGCCCGGGCTCTGGGCTGGATCCCGGGGCAGGCCCGGAGGGCTCGGGGGCTCAGGGCGCGGGAGGGCGGCGGGACGGAGCGGGCAGGGGTCGCTGCCGCCAGGGCGTGGGGAGAAGCTGCGGCCTCTGCCGGGGAAGAGAGCCAGGCGCCGGGAGGGAAGGAGAGAGAGCGGGAGAGCGCTCGGTGGGGGCCGGGAGCGGAGCGGGGCCGCCCTCCGCGCCCGCGTTCCCCCCTCAGCTCGGTGCCCGCGGCGGGGCGCGGCGGGGCGGGCGTGGCGGCGGAGCGGGGCCCGCAGCAGCGAGGTCTCCGCTCCCTCCCTCCCCCGGCGGCTGCGGGCCGGGCAGTGAGGCCGGAGCACCCCGCGGCCGGGGCGGGGTGGAAATTTACCGGGTCGGTCCTCAGCGAGGGGCTCGGCAGGAGGCGGAGGGAGGGCGGGGAGCGGCGGAGCATCATCTGGCGGGGAACGCGAGGGACCAAATGCCTGTGAGCAAGGGCGGCAGCCGCCACCGCCGCCGAGAGAGCAGCGAGCCGCGGCGCGGCGGCAGCGGCAGCCCCGCTCCCCCGGCGGCGATGGCGGCGGGCGGCGGCGGGGCTGAGCGGAGCTGAGCCGGGCCGAGCCGAGCCGGGCCGGGCCGGGCCCCCCGCCCGCGGCTCCGCATGGCGCGGGCCTGATGTGGGAGCGCGGCCCGGAGCCGCGGCGGCGCTGCGGGAGCAGGAGGAGGATGGCGGGGCTGCCGTGGAAGTGGCCGCGCACCCGCCTGCCTGTGGGCGCCAGCGCCCTGGGCGTCTTCGTCCTCTGCTGGCTCTACGTGTTCCCCGTGTACCGGCTGCCCGACGAGAAGGAGATCGTGCAGGGGGTGCTGCTGCAGCAGGGCAAGGCGTGGAGGAGGAACCAGACTGCGGTCTCCCTGTTCAGGTACCGCCGTGCGCGGCCCAAGGGCAGCGGGGACGGGCAGGGGGAGCGCCGGCCGCGGCCCGGAGCCCGCCCGGCCCGCTGCCCGCCCCCCGAGCCCCAAACTTCGCTCTTTCTTCTTTCTTCCCCGACCCTTTGTTATGTCACAGCGGGCGGGCAGGGCCCCTCTGCCCGGCAAAACTTTTTTTGGGGTGGCTCCGTTGGCTGCGGGGAGCAGAAGGGGCTCGGCGCGGGGATGGAGGCGCGTCCCCCCAGGGATGCCCTGCCAGGGCGGCGAAGGTGCGGCGCTCCCTGCACAATGGGATGCCGCTCGCTTGGCGGATAGCAGAGGCACGGGCAGCGCTCGGGGCTGCTAACAAAGCCCGGGGCTGCCGGCCCGGCTCCCTCCGCTACCGGGGCTGCCCGGAGAGAGCCCGGCCCGCGGGGCTCCCGGGATGAGCGGGGAAGGTTTCCGCGGGGCTCCCGGGAAGGTTTCCGTGGGGCTCCCGGGATGAGCGGGGAAGGTTTCCGCGGGGCTCCCGGGATGTACAGGGAAGGTTTCCGCGGGGCTCCCGGGAAGGTTTCCGTGGGGCTCCCGGGATGTACAGGGAAGGTTTCCGCGGGGCTCTCGGGATGAGCGGGGAAGGTTTCCGTGGGGCTCCCGGGAAGGTTTCCGCGGGGCTCCCGGGATGAGCGGGGAGGGTTTCCGTGGGGCTCCCGGGAAGGTTTCCGTGGGGCTCCCGGGATGTACAGGGAAGGTTTCCGCGGGGCTCCCGGGATGAGCGGGGAAGGTTTCCGTGGGGCTCCCGGGAAGGTTTCCGCGGATGTGCATCCGAGCAGCCCCGGGAGGCTTCGCGCTGCTGCTGGGCTCTGTGCGGTTTATTGGAGAAGCCACGTGAAAAGGCACCTTTCTCTCTCCTCTCTGCTCTTGACGTGGCTGGGAAATGGCGATAATCCTGGGGGCCCGTCTCGCCTTGCCCGTGCACAGGAGAGGGGGAAGGCTGCAACCGAGCTGAGGAAAACCGAGCGGGTCCCTGCGCTGGGCAGGAATTTTTAATCGCTCTCCTTTAAAAGCGTCTGCAGTGGAGACTTGCATCCCCTCAAAAATTTCTCACATGTTTGGGTAAAATACAGGCAATTGGAAGACAGGCAGATTTCCCTCCCTTTCCCGGAGGGAAGCTGTTTTTTTTTTTGTCCCTGTCCTCCAAGTAGCAAATTAAAGATCAGAGTGAGTGGTAATCAGAATGCCTCCAGAAATACCCTCTTTAGAAAAATTAATCAGATCCAAAATTCAAGGGACTTATTTTCCTTTCTAAAAATATTTTTTTTGTTTTTAAGTGGCGTACAGTTTTATTTTAAGTTCTTCAGTATCTTCTGAATGTATTTGCCTTTGTCATGAACTGGAGCTGATGTTAATATCAAGGTTCATATCTTGTCTGCTGGGATAACAGAATCCTTACAGTTCTTGAAACGCACATTTGTTGGTTAGCCCCCAAGCCTGGAGGAAATCTGAGCAGTGATGGGTGATGAGCAGGAATGTGCTGATACTATCTCATTAGGCAGGCTTGGAAGAAGTCCTCCCTTTAATACAGACCTAGCAGTAAGCTCCAGATGCAGGATCCCTCTCCCAAAGCACTTAACTAGTGCTAGAAGCTACATTGATCTTCTTGACTATTAGTTAATCTTGATCCTGTGCACCAAATTCCCCCATTTTTGGAGGTGGATGAATCTAGCTTCTTAAAAAATTGCCCCATAGGTTATGTTAGGAAAGAGTTTGGTGTATTAGTTGTCATGTTAGTAAACCAAATGTTTGAAGAATGGCAGTGCTGCTGCAGTTTTGGTTTACAAAACAGTTCTAGTCCATTTCCACCACATGGTTTAGTAACAAACTCTGTGTGGCTTATCAGCTATTCCACTTGCCCATATGTTTTTCTACTCTCTAAGCATAGTGGTTATCTCAGAGATGCTATTGAAGAGAGTCTCATGCAATAAAAGGAGCTGTTGTTTCTTGTCTGAGCCTCTTGATGAGTTGGTGCAGCACTAAATACAATGAACTTTAAATCCATCTGCTTTAAAAGTAGTTTTTAAGAGATATTGTATGCTGGAGATATGTAGTGAGTATAGTAAACTCTACTATTCCAACACTTGTGAAGTAGAACTCTATTTTTGCTGCTTTAATTTGCTTCTCTTCATGTCAGAAGATTTTGAAGTTGAAGCCCATGTCAAGCAAGCTGCTGTATATCTGAGGTTAACAGAAACTGTTTGCTCTGGTCCTGCTGTCCCTAAGCAAGCCTGTTGTAAAAACTCCAAATTTAACTTTGTGCTGGAAAATTCCAGAGAATGTCAGTCTCTGTTGGAATGGGAAAGGAGGGATAGAGCTTCACAGAAAACCTGCACGTGAACTTTCAAGCAATATGGCTTTCCATAATAGTCTAATATTACATGTGCTTTAATTTATTATTAATAAAATATTATTTAAGAACAGTGTTAATTGCTGTTCTCCCTAGCCCTCCTGCCACATTCTGGTTTACAGACAATTTTGGTTTCACTGAGTTTGAAGCATAAGTTGGAATTAATCTGGGCTAAAAATCCAGCACTGCTTTGTGTAATGGAGCGGCATGTTTGGTATTCTGGTATAGCCAGGCTCTTGCTACACAGAGCAAACATCTGCCAGGTTTGGAACTTTCTCCTCCCATAAACTCACTGGACTCCTGCTGCTGAAGTGGATGTTGGGTAATTCATTTGATGAAATCATATTTTTCAAGCCTCAGAAAGACTATTCCCCCTTTGCCTTCTGTACCAAGGACAACTTTAGTGAGTGACTTCGCAAGTTCAGCAAAACCATCGGGGTAATTTGGGGTAGTTTGGGTTGAACCCTGGCTACCAAGTGCTGGTGGCCCCTCAATCTCCACTGCTGCCTCCTTCTCCTCTCTGTACAGCCAGAAACCTTACAGAAAGATCTGACCCCTTATGCAAGAACCCTGACTGGCCTGGTTCTCATTGAATGATTCACTGGGGGTTTTGTGTTTGAATGAATTTCCTGAACTGCTTTTCAAATATAAATACCTGCATAATTAGCCATGGATGCCTTTAAATTTCAAGCCACTAGAGGTTGAGGGTAGTCATACAGTGAAAACATCTCTTGTCTGACAAATGCTGAATATTCTGTCAGTCAGATGGTAAAACTGCTCAATTTTGAGCTGCAAAGTGGTCAAAATAGGAGTAAGATCATCATTAGAGCCACTAATAGATAATGTGTCTAATCTGCCTACAATATAATGGCTTGTCATCCTCTGAGGTGGTTAATGTTATTGAGCCCTCATTGTTTTAACAGACTGCTTAGGGTTTTTTAGGGCCTAGTGCTGCTGAGATTATTTAGGCAAAAACATTTTTACTTGTCTGTTATTTGCTGAAGTAAATTGCATACAGTATTACCTTTAGGATGATTTTATTGAAAATACTGCAACTCATTAAAGGCAGAACTGGATCTTTTTGTCTGCCTTACAAGCTCCGTGCAGCCACAAATCCCAAGCACTGTGTGTTTATGTGACACTTCTTTCATTTGTTTGTGGGGGTGGAGCTCCTCTGGGAGTGGCTGTGCTGTGGGGGCAGTGGGTTTTGGGCTGCCAGCCGTCCCGCTGCAGGGGCTGGATGATGGTCACTGCCTTAGAGGCTCTTCAGGAAGGGATGGGACAGTCCCTGCCAGACACCAGAAAGGCTTCTCTGGGATTCAGCTGTGTTCTTGCTTCTGCTGCTTCAGTTTTGTGTGATGCTGAAAGGTCACCAGGGATTATTCTGGGGGTGACTTGATTAAACCGGTGGCAGCTGTCCCGTGTGAACTCGCTGCTCATGACCTGACTCCAGCCCAGAGCATCTGCTGCAGCTTGTCTTTGCTGCCCAGTGATGTCCCCTCTGATGCTGCCAAACTGGCTGTGCTCACCTTGGCTGAGGTGAGCCTCTCCTTCCCACCAGCTTTGTCCATTTTCCACGGGCAGAGCAGAGAGGCTGCTGCCCTGGAACCACCCAGCAGGGTCAGTGGCTGGGCTGGACACAATTCCCAGGCTCTGCTGCTGGCAGTGGGGATGTGCACAGGCTGTGCAGCCTCTCCTGCTGCTGCTGCTGCTGCCGTTGTTTGCCCTGCAGAAGCCCTGCTCTGCTCCCGGGTGCCAGGGGGGCTTTCCCCGCTGGAACTCCCCTCTCAGCTGCTCTCTCACAGGAGGAGCAGCCCCTGTGCACACCACTGCTCGTCCTGGATTGCATGAGCACAGGGCTGCACTTCCAGGTCACTTCCCCAGCTGGGTATGGCAGATGCTGTTGCCGAGTCAGCAAGGTTTTCCTTAGCTCAGATGGCTTTTTTTCCTTCTTTTTTTATGGCAGCACTGCAAATTACGTGAGTCTTGGGATTCTCACTGGGCTATTTCAAGGCAAATCTGAGATTAAACTTTGTATTGCTAAGGTTGACTTTAGATAAGAGTTCGGCCCTTCTTAAACAGCTTCATCAGATAATGAATTATCCCTGCTTTCCCTAGATGCATATGAAGGGCAGAGCTAGGAATAGACCTGGGAGATGCTGGATTAGGTTAGTTCTGCCTCTATGCCCTGAGAAGCCCTGCCCTGAAACTAATGGATATGCCCACGTGTTGAGCCAAATCCAGTTCATTTTTCTGTCCTTAGTAAGTGTTGCTACTGCCTGGCTGTGTTTTCATCAACATTTTACTTGATTTTGTTGTTGCTGCTGTTGTATTTGCTTCATTGGTGATAAATGGAGTATTTGCAATTTGTGGTTTCCAGCTGAGATGAGAAGTTGTTTTGGTGAAGAGGTACAGTTTTGAGGAGCAGGTTAAAGGTGAAAGGAAAGAAATGTTCTTATTGCATGTTATTATTTGGGGGCTGTGATGAGGAAAGCAAGCTGTAGAGAGGCTTGGCTCCCTGTCTTCAAGGTGGATGCCTGAATGATATGAAAACAATAAGAAATACTTATCTGAGTTAGCTCACAGTGTCTTTGCAGATGAGAGCTGTGCTGGCAAGATAGGAATTGATTTAAATTCCTGAGTTCCAGCTCCTGCTTTCCTCCTTCCTTGACCCTAAGTAGCATTTTCTTACAGACTCTGATTGGCAGTCCTGATGAAACAGACTGCTGAGATCCCTGGTGTCTTGCACCGTGTTGGATTGCTGCTTTCCTTTGGATTTGTAAAAACCCCAGTCTGCCAGTAGATATGGGGGGATGTAGCCAGCTCTCTGAGGTCCTTTTCCTGTTAGCTGGGAGCAGCCAAAAGCCCACAGCCAGGCACTGGGAACCGGAGGAGCAGAGACTTTGCTGGAATTCAGGTTACCCAGCTGGGGCCCTGAAAGTCTGGTGTGTGCACACCAGACATTGGTGGATGTATGGATTTTCCCATTTGGATTTTCCCTTTCTTTGCTGTGCAGTGGGCACTGAGTCATCCATACAATGCAGCAATGAGTGATTTATTCCTCTCATTGTAATTTTCATCTTCAGAGCAGCCAAGAGTGTTGGTCCCATTTGACATGTGTTCAGTGGCATATATGAAAATTCCTATTTTTGAGGCTAGTTGCTAGCAGGTAAATGCATGGAAAATGAATTGTCTTTCACCCTTTAGAATTTGTCTTTCCCTGGTGTGGACATACCTCACTGAAATGAGGAAGCTGTTTGGACTGCAGTCTTCTGTTGTTCCAGTTTTCTGAGCACCAAAAAATACTTAAATTTTAAATCCCTGGGTATACTTTAATCTTTTTCTGTATGCTGCATGGGGTTCTCAAAATGCAATGAAATTGCTCCTGATGCTAAATCATTTTAACACAGCTGCATACAGTTAAATTCAGACTGAAGCACATTAATCCAAGCTAAGTAGTGTTTGTAAACCTCAGTGTAGATTCAGCTTTTGTCATGTCACAATTTTTACATACAGAAGACCAGAGATTCTTCTCCCAGGTCTTGGAATTTAACCTGATTAGATAAACAGCAGATGGGGTGGGACAAGGCACTGATAAGTCCCTGGACCCTGGCAAAGCGTTTTTTTTCTGTGAAGTATTTGCTACAGAAGCTCTGAGCTTCATGAAGAAGCTGTGCCCATTGCCTTGACCTTAGTGGTATTTGAAATTTTTAACAAGGTGAATTTTATTGTGGAGAACTAAATCCCAGCTTTCAGCAGGATTCTGGAGGTCACTTCTGCACTGCTCCGTTTGGGATAAAGGTGAAAGTTATGAAATTAGATTGTTATACAATATTTTATGGCTAGCAGAATGGTGTGGGGGTTTTGTTGTTACTGCATTACATCAACAGACTTTTATTTTGACTTTTGTTCTACTTGTGGGAAAATGCCCTCCTTAATTTCTTGGTTTAGAGATGCTCTTTTCAAATGGAGATGTGGCTACAGTGAAGCTTTTAAAGCTGCTGGGAACAGCTGAATAGAAATGGTTAACATTTTTAATATCTTTCATGTTTGCTGAGAGCATCCTGAACATTTCCTGAACAACCACTGTGTTTATATTTTTCCTTCTTTTTTCCCCTCCACCTCTTTTCTTCAGTCCATTCCCATTCTTAAGCTTCTTGAGGCCCTCCTCAGCTTCAAGGGGAGCCCCAGACTGTTGGAGTGGCACCTTTTACAATTATCCAATTGACAATCACAGCAGTGATACAGAGGACTCGTGTGAAATTATTTACTCCTCTATCTCCTTCCCCATCTGAACTAACAATACCTTTCTCCAGAGTCTTGCAACTCCCACTGATGATCAGGGCATCTGCTGGTTTGCATCCTTGATGTTCCAGCAGCTGGCCATCAGGCTTTCCAGGTAAATTGCAGACTTTGCCTTCAGTATTAGCAAGATAAAGGCTTTACTGATCAGGTTGCCCCTGCTCTGAGGAAGCACCACCAGCTCTCATTTAATAGTTGCTATATAGATCTCCCATACTTTAAGGAATGCTGGGAAAACAGATCATCAGCTACTTTCCTTGCTTTCTTGTGGGAAAAACTTGCTCTGCACATTTCTGGAATGCCAGGAGTGGCCATTGCTGTAATAGAGAAATAACAGCTTTGTATTTCCTGTCAGAGATGGAGGACAAACAAACAAGACATATTTTTTTCCTCCAGTGAAAAGATTTTAATATTTTCCTATGTGGTCCATCTTGGCCAAACGCCACTTCTGGGAATTCTGTTCCATCTGCCTCAGTGTTTGGAGGTTCCCTTGTTCTGCTGGTGCTGTTGGTCCTGCCCTGTGGTGGTGTCCCAGGGCAGGCTGATGAGGGACCCTCTGCTGTGGGCAGAAGAGTCGAGGAAACCAGTCCAAAAGGCTGAAAAGTGCAGTGAGTGGTGATGCTGAACCCAAAGCTCTCTGACTGATGCCTGCCTTCCTCAGTGAGTCAGTCAGATTTAGGCCTAATGGCAAACGGGATGAAGACTGCTGGGGTTACTCATCTGGGCTCCAGTGCTCCTACTCTGAACTGCAGGGGACACTGGGCTTTGCTTCCCCATGTGCTTCTGTACAGCAAAGGAAGCAGAGGTATACAGGGAATTAAGGAAACTCTGTACATGGCATGGTTATCTCTTGTAACTGAACTTCAGGCCTAGGTCACCACTGGTGTTGGTTGGGAATTCTGTGAATAATTATCATTGTCCAGAAATTATTATTTTTACAGTGCCGTAAGATTGCAGAGAGACATTCTGTGCTCAGAAGGATTTTCCTTCCAAGCATGTGTGTAGTGAGATCCTGGCTATGCAGATTATGGATTTTGATGAATGGGGTGCGTTTCCCATGGGTTAGTGCAGTTTTTAATGGGAAGGAATGTTGTAGGCCCAGAGTGTGTGGAGGTTGGGGTGGCTGTGCCCAGCTCATCCCTAACGGGCTCCAGCTGGGCAGCACAGGTGAGCAGCACTGAGGGGAACGAGCCATGGAGTGTCCAGGGCCCTGAGCAGAGGGCACACAGGTGCAGGGCATCAGCACCAGGGGAGGAAGCTGCAGGGCGGTACAGAGCTGCAGCCTCTCGAAGCCTCCTTGGGTGTTGGTCGTGGCTCCACTGCTATTCCAAGCAAGAACTGCCTGGGTGAGTGTTCCTGGAGGTGCCCCAATAACTGTGCTGAGGTTTGGTGGCTACTGGCTCTTCCTGCTGCTAGAACCTGGGGTACCTGCTCACTACTTGTGATGGATGCAATGCATTTGTTTTAATATTTTTCTTCCTTCCGTGACTTCCACTGAAGCATTTATCTATTTCAGAGAGAATAGAAGAGCTCTTTATTCCGTGTGTAGCATTCACTAGGGATATGAATCCCTGTTCCTGGATAGTGGCTCACAGTTCCAATATAAAGAATGAATTGTCAGCTACTGGTGAATTTCAGATTTGCTACTGCTGCTGCTGCACCTGTGAGTTCTGTCACAATGAGCCAACGGTAGCCAGTGCTGCAGCAGACATTCCTAATTGGAATGCAGTCTGTAGATTATCCCTGCTCGTTGGGGGTGATTTACTGCCATCCACTCAGGCAACATTACCTTCTTATTTGTCTGAACGAGCTTCAGACTCTTTGCAGTCTCCTGTGCTGTGGATTTAGTACCTAATGGCAATGTAAAAAGCCAGGAGAATTAATTTCTCTGGGGTGTGGCTGTAACATGGGGTAGAAAGGAGATGTAGTATTCATGAGGCAAGAGCACGGGAATGCTGTTGGGTCAGATGAGAATGGGAATGATGAAGTGAGCACTCTGTCTACTGCTTGTTTAAAGATTGATTTAAAAATATAATTTTGAGATAAATACATACTGTATTTAATTTTCATTTGCTTTTAGATCTCAGTAATTTTTATGATATAATTAAGAAATGGGTTGAGAAACTTTGGTCTGTCTACCTGTCTGTAAAGCAGATAGCTCACCTGTAAGTTCTCAGAAAGTTTATGAATCTACCACAATTCCTCAGTTACATGGAGAGGAGTTTAAGGTTTATCACTATGGTGGTCTTAATTTGGGATTATGAGGAGGGCACCTTTTGCCAAGGACCAGGATTGCAGGTGTTTTCAGGCTCTGAGGCTCAGCAGGCCAGGGGATGCCCCCCTGCAGAGTGTCGTCTGGCTCGGCGATGCTCCCTCCTCCCTCAGCAAAGCAGCAGAGCATGCTGCAGGATGTGTTTTGAGGCTGGGGGCACCCAGTGTAACTTGGAGAATGCCCACCCTTGTAAAGCTGTGCCAGCTCCTGCCATCAGGTGACTTTGTGACAAGTCTTGCTTTCATGAGACAGAAATGAAACTGAATGTTTCAGTCCTCATAACTGCAGGGAAGTGCTGGAAATGTGAATGGTGGCTTGGCCCCCAAAAGGCAAGTAAAAATCCAGTGTGGGTTGTTGTAATTCAGATGCCTCATTTCTGTGCTTAATCATCATTCTGGGGGCCTGACTCACAGTTTTTCAGTGCTAGGGATTGCTATAGTGAGAATTACATATCAGCCTATAATTAGATGCATTTTTTTAATTAAGGAAACTGCAACAGTGAAGGGAATAAGAGAAACAAAACTAATCTGGGCATTCCTTCATAGGTCATATTATTGAACATTTTGTCTTGGCAGCAAGCAAGCATCCAGCACAAACACACTTGCTGAGCCTTATGGACAAATGCTGAACATCTCCAGGTTTATGTATGCCCAGCTGGATGAAGCAGTGAAAATGCACATAGGGTTGTTATTTTACCTATCCTGTTTCAGCCACTGCCTTTAAGTGTATCCAGAAGGGAATGGCAGAGTGCTGTTAGAGCTTTCTGATCCACAAATGGTAACAACAGCAAGAAGCTTAACCTATCAATAGAGAAATTGTGCGTTTTGATAGATCTGTTTAGACAACAGAACAAGTGGAAAACACTTATTTAATGTAGTTCAGTAACTGCTAATGGGTCCAGCATCTGAGAACATGTTTATTTTTGCCTTGGGTCTTTGATGCTTTCCCTCATTTACAAACTGTTTCTGTCACAAACAAACAGTTTTGTGCTTCACTTGTCTAGCAGGCCATTGCTACTGAAAGTCTTGTACTAAGAGGGTTGAGTTTGTTGTTGTCCCCCACCTAATCTGTGGGAAAATGTTCAGTTGGTTTTACAAATTTAGTACAAATTCAGTTTTCTCATCTGCTGCAGAGCAGCAGATCTGCATCACAGGGAAAAGCAGAGTTCCCTCTGCCTGAGAGGGGTAAATGAGCTGCTGGGCTCTCCTCTGTGGCATAACCCGGCGAACGTGGGCTGTGTCTGTCACCTGAAATCAGGGCTCGCCCTCAATGAACATGAGCTTTCTCAGCACTTCAGAGCTTGATCGGTTCGTTCCCAGAGAGCTTTCAGCTTTGTGGTTTGGTTTCAGGTGGTGTCTCATGTGGTCCTGCAGTCTGCCTGCTGAGAATCTTGCTCCTTTCCATTCAAGATCTATAACTTGTTTTGCCTTAGAGAAATAAAAAAGAAACCCCCCCCCAAATCCTGAGAGGTTGTTTCCACTCATGAATTGCTGCCGGTGTAGAGGTGTTTCTCAAAAACCTGGATAACTGCTAAGAACAGACCAGCTTTAAGCAAGTTTAAGGAGGAAATAGCCAGACATTGTCATTTCATTGACACCTTTTTGGGTCTAAAGTGAATGGGCTGAATGTATTGCAGAGGAATATCTCCCAAAACACACTGGACAACTGATTGAGCACATAAACATGATTTTAAAATTATCTTAAAACCAACTTTCAGGTAATATTCCTGTCTTAAGATGCCTCATTGCAGGACTAAGTAGGTTGAATGATTTATTTAGTGGATTTTTACTTTTATCCTCATACTGAGTAGATATGTTGGATAAATTTCCTGAAGGATGTTTAGGATTTTTGCTTGCTCTTTTTAGCAGCAGCTTTTAAATGTTAATACTGTAAAAGATCATAAACCTTCAGAAAGTTAACTCCCAGTGAAAAGCACTCGGAGTCCTCTGGGCTTTTGCTGTTCCTGTGCAAGCTGATACAGCTCCTCTGAAAAGAGGAGAGGGGAGGCACCCTTGGGAGTTTTCCCTGCTTTCCCTGCTGCTGCCCTGCATCCCTCCCTGCTGGAGGTGGTGGCTGTGCCTGCTGGCCCTTGGGAATTTACAGGTGACACCACAGGCAGGCCAGCTCCAGAATAACTTGTGCCCTGGTGTTTTGGAAAAGGATTGCCTTAATGCTTTGGATCATTTCCAGAACCACCTCAGCTGTCACCAGCAGCTCTTCCCACTTGAAAGAGTAATATGTTCTATAAATAGTGGTGCAAATTGGGCTCTGGTTGTGTCCCAGATCCCTCAGCTTCTTCTGTCCCTAGTGACAGGAGTGTGGGGTGGGAGGCAGCAGGGGCTGGGCAGGGGCACAGCTCTGCCAGCTCTAGCCTTGTCCTGGCTGCTCTCAGGGCAGGGGCACAGCTCTGCCAGCTCTAGCCTTGTCCTGGCTGCTCTCAGGGCAGGGACACAGCTCTGCCAGCTCTAGCCTTGTCCTGGCTGCTCTCAGGGCAGGGGACACAGCTCTGCCAGCTCTAGCCTTGTCCTGGCTGCTCTCAAACAGGGGACACAGCTCTGCCAGCTCTAGCCTTGTCCTGGCTGCTCTCAGGGCAGGGACACAGCTCTGCCAGCTCTAGCCTTGTCCTGGCTGCTCTCAAACAGGGGACACAGCTCTGCCAGCTCTAGCCTTGTCCTGGCTGCTCTCAAACAGGGGACACAGCTCTGCCAGCTCTAGCCTTGTCCTGGCTGCTCTCAAACAGGGGACACAGCTCTGCCAGCTCTAGCCTTGTCCTGGCTGCTCTCAGGGCAGGGGCACAGCTCTGCCAGCTCTAGCCTTGTCCTGGTTGCTCTCAGGGCAGGGTGCCTTCCTTCCTACATTCTTATTTAGAAGCTGAGTTTTCTTCTGGGAGAAGTGTCAGAGCCCTCCTGTCGGCTGGAAGGAAAGGACTGTGGAATGGAGTGCTCCAGAAGGAAGGAATATGCTCTTAGGGGGCAGGAGGGAAGGTGGGGAGATGGAGAAACCTTGGGAGGTTGGAAGGGAGGTGGAAGGTTGATAGAGGGCTTAACACAGTAGAGACAAGGAGTTTGTAGCAGCAGGGGCACTGAAGAAGAAGAAACACAAAGAGCTGAGAATAAAACAAAGAAACATTTATGTGAAGCAGAATAGCAGAGAAAGACCATAGTTAGGAAATTTGAGAACAAGAACGTGGCTAAATCAGAAAAGCAATCAAGTAAGGGTAAAACAATTAGTGAAGTGGACAATTTAAGGACTGCTCTGTTGGTGAAGCAAGATTACCCAGGGAGGTAACAATTAATTAAAACAGCGTGAGATAAATGATAATTCCAGTGAAGAAGCTCGAGTATCGGATGGAAGCAGATCACTTGAGTAAATCGAGGATCCAGTTTCAATGGCCAGAGATAGAAGAGGCTATGAAACCATAATAGGAGAGGACGTTTTCATGCCACAAGAGCAGAGAATAATTTTTCTCTAGAGATGACTGCTGAAGTGGTGAGAGTTGGAAGTGGAGTGATGAAATATGTGGAGTACAGCCCACTCACTGCAGCTATCTCTGGTACCTGTCCTACTTAAGAGCTGTGGTAGGGAAAATGTCCATATGGTTAGCAAAAAGACAGGAAAACAACATTTGTTGCTCTGTTTTTTTTCATTCTCTGATTGCATTTTGCCAACTAGACAGTCCACAGGCCTGGCATCTAGTGAGCTTTGTTTGCTGAGGGTTAGCTTGTCCTTTGGGGCACCAGCAGCTCAGGCTGAGGGATGATGCATTACAGCAGGCAATTCCTTGACTTCTGTCTCAGAATGGGGTTGGTTATACTATGGTTTTGGGGTGAGGCTTGAGAACAAAGGCATGCTTGGTTCTGTCTGGATTCCACCCATTGCATTTCTGATGAGGTGACTCCTCGCTGTGTGTTCCAGGAGGAGCGTGCACACTGCTGGCATTACAGGATGCACACATGATGTGCGTTCAGAGAGCTCCCAGCTTCACTGTCCTGGGGATATTCAGCTACTGCAGAGCTCCTGGGCACCTGCCCTTGGCCAGTTCTGGTCCCAGGCTTTGGAGCAGCTCTGGGGAGGTGAGGGATGTGTGGGGCAGACACGGAGCTGCGGCAGGTCTGGTGTGACCTGCCAGCCTGTGTGACCTGCCAGCCTGTCTCCAGAGTGACCTGGCTGTGCAGGAGGTGAGTGCAAAGCAGGGACGCTCTGGTCTGGGGTGCTGCTGTCCTCTCTGTTCTGCAGCACTTCATGTAGCTCCTGCCCCAAACATGCCTAATTCCTGTGGTTTAGGAACCCTGTGGGGATCTGCAGGAGCTTTGTGAGAGGTGTGCAGCATAAATCAGCTGTTAGTGGAGTTTTATTGCAGCGCATAAAAACACAGAAATGTCTTTAGCAGGACTAATTACTACATCAGGTCCTTTAGTTTCCTGTCCCTGTCAAGGCTTGGCACCAAATGCTGCAGAAAAGTCATGCAATAAATGCAGTAGTAGTATGATCTCCCAAATAAATCAATGCCTCAGGTTCTTAGCATTTTGAGACTTCATTTAGCCTTCACTAACTTAGTTCAACACCTCAGTCCAAATTACTGTTGTTACTTACGACAACCTTCCATGTTCTTGGAGCTTACATAAACAATCAATTCCTTCATTATGCTTAATTAAGGAAGTGCAGGTGTTCTTGGAATGTTTAGTTCTTAAATATATTTGTCTTATTCTTTGCTGCTTAATCACTTTTTAAAAATGTCTCTTCTTTGGCTCATACACCCTTTTTGTACTAATTTGCTTTTTATCTGGTTGATTTTTAGATTTTGACATTGTACCAGAAAACAAAATGTCACCATGCTGTTGAAAATTAAATAGCTCATCTTCAACCCTGTAGTAAACAGTTTAATTGCTGTGGAAACTGAATTACTGCTCTCTAAAATTGTTCAGTTGTTGCTTCTGAACTGATCCTGTTTTTTTCCCCTAAATAATTCACTGCATGAGTTTCTTGATATGAGTAGCATAGACCAACTGGTCATGATGCAGTAGAGCTCTGTAACTTGTCACGTGTTCTTGAGCTGCAGGGTGAATTTTCAAGATGAATTTGAGACCTAAAAAAGGTGGCAGTTGGACTGCCCAGGTGGAGGATGCTCTCAAATTAGCTGTATCAGGCCTGGGAGCTGAGGCTGGGTCAAAGAAAAAAGCATGTTGTGTTAACTTCTGTGTAGTGCACATCCTGTAGGTGAGAACGTGGGAGTCTTCTCGTGCAGCTCAGGAGGCTGACATTTATCTTCCTGATAGGGCACATTTTTCATCTTAGCTTGGTAGCAGGAAGGAAAACCACAGATTTAGTCATTCTTCCAGAAGCTGGGGACAAAGGGGTCAGAAAGAGGATGTCCTGGGTGGCCATCTCCTGAGGCTGTGGGGTTCTTGTGGCTTCCACAATGTTCCTGAAGGATTGAGCTTCTCCCAGTGCAAACTGAGGAGTTCAGGATTAATCAACATAGAGAATCTGCCTCCTTCCTTCCTTCCTTCCTTCCTTCCTTCCTTCCTTCCTTCCTTCCTTCCTTCCTTCCTTCCTTCCTTCCTTCCTTCCTTCCTTCCTTCCTTCCTTCCTTCCTTCCTTCCTTCACTTCACTTCACTCACTCACTCACTCACTCACTCACTCACTCACTCACTCACTCACTCACTCACTCCCTCCCTCACTCCCTCCCTCACTCCCTCCCTCACTCCCTGCGAATCCTGAATGCAGTGTTTGATGGGCCAGTGCTGTTACTGATTGAATATCCCCAGTCAGGGCTCTCCTGCTGGTGGGCAGTGGTTCCAGCTGTCAGCTGACCCATCAGTACCAGAACTGATCCCGGCACACCCAGGAATCTCCCAGATGCTGGCATCACTCCGTGCTGCCCTTCCTGAGGGTGTCAAGGAGAGATAAAGTCTCCCAGCAGACCCAGAGTTCGTGACCCAGAGGTTTCCTGCTTTCTTTTAAAGGAGGTTGATCCCCAGCACTGTGGCTCATTCTTTGGGAATTGTGGATGTGGATTCCTGGGTGAAAGCAAACTCAGGTTGGATGCACTAGCCTGAGAGACTGCATGTGTGAGTTTTGTGTCTGGTTGGAAAGAGCTGGTTTAGAAATTCCTCCCTCAGATCTTTTCAGAGCCTAGTTCAAGTATTTTTAATATTTAGATTTCTTTGGATTACGGGTAGTCTGTGAAATCTGGAGCATGGCGGCTAATTAAACTTAAGAATTCAACAGTACTTCAACCCAAAATAGTTTCCTGTGATGTGTGTGGCTGTATATGTCAAACTCTTCAGGCTTGGCTTTAATTTAGAATTTCACAGTGTTGCAATATATATAACTCTTGCAGGCATTTCAAGGTGGCGTGTTTTGCTTTGTTGTAGTGTGCTTGGCAGCTCCCTGAACAGCAACAGGTCTCCTGTTTACTACCTTTACTCTAATGGATCCTGTGACTGTGTTCTCTCAGAATAAAGAAGTCTGTAAAGGATCAGTCAGAAAGAGGAGGGGAAGGTGAAACTCCAGACTTGATTTCTGCCAAGAGCATTTCCTGTAGCTGTCCCACAGCACTTGCAAGCACAGGGTTTCTCAGACCCTCCCTTTGATGCCTGGGGATGCAGGGGAGAAGTGATGGTACAGCTGGGGGCAGGGCTGGCAATGGCAGGGGCAGGAGAGGTGGATGGAAAAGAAAACATCTTGGCAAGATGGGTGGGAGTCACAGCATGTAGTAATCTCTTTGGTTTGAGTTTGACAGGCTTTTAGGAATTCTAATCTCACATGGAGTGTTAGCTTGTTAAAGGCCACCAGATTGGGCAGAGGGGGAAGATGGATAAATTACATTTTCTGCCAGGACTTTAGGCCTATAAGAATTTCGTACATAAATCATGTTTATTCCCTAGAAAGCTGTTTGATTGCTCGGGTAATGGGGTTTGTGCATTCCTGATTTATTCACGGCAAACTGCTTAGATTAGGACAGACTCAAACGTGCTTCCTGTCTTGTGCTCACCTCTGCTTTTTCACTGCCAGCTCTCTGTTTTCTTCTTCTGCTGCTGCCTCTGTGCCTGCACAGGAGACCTCCCCACCCCAGAACCACTAAACATTGTGGTGTGCTGTGAAACTCCTGTTTGTAGTGAGTGCTGCCAAATGTCATTTGCTGAATGGTAATGGCAAAACTGCGTGCAGTGGGGTGAAAGTTGTAAATATGTGATGACGTTGATGGCTGGAGGTGTTTGGGTTGTGTAATGTATGATATATAACGACTGTTTCAGAGCCCAAGCGGTAGTGGTGCCCGTGAGCTTCTGGGTGCTTTGGAAGGATGAGTTTTGGAAATTCTGGTTTCAGCACCACGTGAATATTTGTAGTGAAAGCCAGGTTTATGTTCCTTGCTTGCACTGGAAGATGCTTTCTTGTGGGCTGGGGGAAGTTCTGCCATCTCTTTTTAGGTCTGGAATAGCTCAGATGATAAGGCTTAGCATATCTTTGTTAAGTAACAGAAATGTGGATGGCGTGTTTAGATGCAAAAGGAGTGCTTAGATCCCCACTGCTGCAGTCCAGCCCGGGGAGTTCCCAGTGTTTTGTACCCCCTGGAATCAGGCAGGTGTTTGTGGTGAGCAGTGGATGTGCTGTGGCTGAGCAGGGGGCTTGCCTGGGTTGGGTGGCCCGTGAAGGAGTGGAGTGGCTCAGAAATGAGGTGATGTGGGAGGAAACTCAGGAAATGCCTCTTGGACCCTTCCCCACCTCCTGTTAGAGACTCCTGGGGTTTCTTTGCCATAGGACAGAGAGGAGGTTGGAGAATGCTGTAAGTAATCACAAGAGCATTTTACAGAGAGTTGTTGGTGAGCTGGCAGCACTGTTGAGACAAAATGGTAAAAGATTACTTCTACGCCAGCATTTGGTCCTTTCTAATGAGGTGCTAGCAGGAGTAAGGCAGTGTTTGTTACTCAGATATGTTCAGAGAGGAAAAAAAATCATTTTCCTGAGTGCAGAATGGAGCTGTGACCATCTCAAATCAATTAATACAGCACAGCTGTCACTCAGCCCCTGGGAATGGAAGTAGGAGAGTAGCAAAAAGAAACTCTGATCCAGCATTTGCTTCTGCTTTTGTTTCATCATAACAGAGTCCCTGATGATTATCAATAAACTTGATTTTTGGGTTTCACTGGGCCTACAGGAGAGAAAGGTGTGAAGACAAACAGGGTGTGTGGCCTCTTGTTCTTGGGACAGTTGTCTGGAGGGGATTTGTGAAAGCATCTCAGCTGATCTTCCCTGTAAGAACCCAGAGAACTTCATTTCAACCCAGAGCTGGTGAGATCCTACCTCCTTTCAGTAAGTCTGTAAAGAGGCAAAATAATCCAGCTATGATGGAGTTCAATATGAGTGCAAGATGACTGCTATGTAACTACTGTGGCTTCACCAAAAGAGACTTTAAAAGATTGTGAATTGGAGTTTCTGATAAAAAAGAGGTTCTGCTTTAGATGTCTTTCCTTTATTTTAATCTACTTAGTGCGTTCAGCAAAGTGTTTGCATCAGTAAAGCTGATTTTATAGCACCTAGTGCTCAGGCAAGGTTTAAAACACATCAGCAAATTTCAAAAATGAAGTTTTTACCTGCAAACAGAGCGATTGCAAATTCAAGGTGTTTTTTTATCTGTGGTAGTTTTACTGTTGATGTTTATCTGTTAGAAGCCATCTGTCAGCACTCAGAAGGAGCATTGAACTCAGCTCAGAAACATCTCTGGGTCCCTGGCCAGCTGGTGGTCAGCTGTTGGCAGAAGTGATGCTGGAGGCTGCAGCAGCTAGGGCTGTAAGTGAAGTCCAGTGTCAGTGCTTGGTGATGCATTAAATCCTGGCTCTCATCCAGAATCAGACTATCACAGCTTAACTGGTGGATAATTCTGGGTATACAGAAGCAACAAAGAGCACACTGTTATTTGTAAGTCTGAGATTCAAAGATTTTGACTGCAGTAGGATTTGGTGGGAGGAGGTAGTTCTCTATCATCAATATTAAGTGTTTACCTACATTAGAAATTCCAGTTTAAATAATCAAACTCTTAGCTACCTGTAAACACTTAAGTAAGCTATGATGATAGAACATAATTTGATCTCATTTTAAGGAAAAAGTTCCCCAATGTCAGCCTTATCTTTGCTTTTTAACTACTGTAATATTATTAATTTCCATTTTTGAGTAATCCAAAATGACTTGGCTGAATAAATGGCTTTCTTAATTGGCTAATTAAAGAGTTCTTAGCGAACAAAGTTTAAATATTGACATGTACAGCTTTTGAGACATAAGAAGCAAATATTTTTATTTTTATTACTATGTTTAGTACTTCATTAAATATGATCATTACTTAAGTTTAATTTTTGAGGTAAACAAGACCTCATCAAGACACAAATGATACTGGAAACCTGGTGCAGTGAAAGAAGTTATTCCCTGTTGAATTATAGAGTCAATGAAGTATGAAAATGATGACATTTAAAATCTTAAATGAAAGCTGCTTTAGGGAATGCTTCAGGACTTTAAACTGGTATCATAATTTGAACTCGCCTGCCTAATTCAATATCACAATACAGCTGCCAACTTTCAAACTCCAAGTTTCTGGTACTGCTATCAGATTTAGAAGGAAAAAGATGATAGAACAATATGCAACAATAAGTGTTATATTTATAGACATTTCTAATCAGGACATTTTTATGAGCTGTAACATTTATGCAGTTTAAAAAGCTATTTGTTTGAGTATATTGTAATATGACAACTACTTCAGTTAGAGAAATTAACCTAGTTGTGTGGCTTTTCTGTTTCCATTTCTCTGATATTGATGAAATATAAAAGAAGGTGAAATCTTCATACTGCTGTATCCAAATAAATTGCCTTTCTATAGGAAATATATGACAGAGACTTTGGGAGAATTGCTAAATCCCCACAAAAAATTTCAACAGATATCAAAATAATGTTATAATTTTGAAACTTAATTCTATAATCTATCTCGACCTCAAAAGGGGCACTATTTTTTCTATGTAAAATGTTCCATTACTTTGGAGAGGAGATGAATCTTATTCTACCAACCCTTAAACCTGACATGTTTTGAAGGAGTCAGTCCTGCCCTTGGATCACAACAACCCCAGGCAGCTCTGCAGGCTGGGGACAGAGTGGTTGGAAAGCTGCCCACTGGAAGAGGACATACAGGTGCTGAATGTGATCCAGCTGTGCCCAGATGGCCAAGAAGGCCAAAGACTTCCTGGCCTGTATCAGCAATAGTGTGGCCAGCAGAATGAGGGCAGTGATTGTCCCTCTGTACTCAGCACTGGTGAAGCTGCATCTTGAATTCTGTTTTGGGCACCTCACTTTGAGAAAGACACTTTGAGGTGCCGGAGCCTGTCCAGAGAAGAGCAACAAAGCTGAGGAGTCTGGAGCACAGTTCCTGTGAGGAGTGGCTGAGGGAGCTGGGAATGTGTAGCCTGGAAAAGAGGAAGCTCGGGGGAGACCTTTTGGCTTCTCCAATTACGTGAAAGGAGATTGTGGAGTCACGGGGGGGGTCAGTCTTTTCTCCAGTGAAGCAAGTGACAGGACCAGAGGAAATGGCTTTAAGTTATGCCAGGAAAGGTTTATATTAAGTATTAAGAAAATATTTTCACTGAGATTGTTGTCAGGCCTTGATACTAGCTGCTCAGAGAAGTGGTGGAATCACTGTCCCTGGAAGTGTTCAAAAACGTGTGGATATGACATCTGGGGACTTGATTTAGTGGTGAAAATGGAAGTGCTAGCTTGATGGTTCAACTTGAGGATCTTAGAGGCCTTTTCCAGCCCATGATTCTTTATACTTCTTTCGTTCACTACAAGAGTACATTATTTATTGGGGGGCGAAATTCTTTTTAAACCAGGTTTCTTTTGGGTGGTGTTTGTGCACGAAGACAGGGTTATAGATATTTATTAATAAAAGCTAGTTGTTTGCAAGCCTATTTACACTTGCAAACAGAAAAGGCAAGCATATACATTATGGAGATCATGGAGCCTGAGTAGCTTTGCATTTTTGACTAGTATGAATATGTGCTTGGATATGTGAGTGTGGCAGTGTAAATTTTAGCATCAAATTTACTGAAAAAAAAGTAGCATTAGCACTATTTCAAAATTAGGGGAAAACAGTAAATGCATGCATTAAAAATAGCTATCTTTCTCTGTTTCTCTGTACTACAATAAGAAGAAAAGACCTCACACAGGGATGCTAAGAGCTCTAGCATATCTGTGTCAGAATACATAATGGTAATTGTGTCCCACTCTGCAATTTCATAAATGTACTAATTTTGTTGGAACGATTCCTTGACCATACCAAGCTAATGGAACAGGTTTCCAGAGACAAAGAGAAGTATATGTAAGACATATGGAACATAAAAATAAATGAAGTCATGTTTGATTTGCTCATAATATTTATTGTATTCCCTACTTTATTATGTCTTAAATTGCTGAGATTTTACTCTTCTTTGGCTTGTTACTTACAAAGGCTTAATGCTTCTTTTCAATGAAAACAGTAAATATTTAACTACATGAATCAAAGCTTTAGGGAAATATTACAGAAGCAGCACATGTTACAGGAGTTGCAATGTCTAAAATCCAAGGTATTGTCCTAAAAATCCTCAAGTTTAGTACAAAGAAAGGTAACTCTAAAAGGTAATTCTACAAAGGCATGTTTTTTCAACTACATACATTGTTTCTAATTGCAGTCCAATTCAGAACTTCTCACAACTAGCTTTTAAAACTGTTTATTAGAAGTATTTCACGCGTCATATTTTCTAATGCAATTAAGTATAACATGCTTACTTATCTTCCACATGATAAACAAAACCACCATCTGCTCTAATTGGGACAGGTAGAATGTGATGCAGATACTCAGATTGGTTTTGTTCTGAGGGAAAGACGCCTTTAAAGTTCTGTTTTCTTGCATAGTTATTTCACCCAAAGACGTTGAGGTTAGATTTAGGTAATTATACTGTGCTCTGAATCTAGCTGAAACCAATGCAATTTTCAAAGCCTACTTATATCTAATGCTTATATCTAATTTATGGGCAGAAAAACCAGTTTAGTCTGTTGGGAAGAGGGGAATAAAGGTTTGGGAACACAGTGTGGGGAAGTATTTGTATGTTCAACTAAATATCAGCATAAAGCTGAGGGCTT